>NC_068369.1:25446972-25766972 GCF_020536995.1 Dreissena polymorpha | reverse complement strand
AGATATTATAAAAGCGCTATATTGTTTTTATAAACTTTAAGCCAGTTTGCATCTTTTGATCTCAAGATTATATTATTCGAAAGTGTATATAAAAAGCACTTTGGCTATGGCATCGTAATTCATGAATTTATATATCGACATGTTCTTATGGCAGACGCATTGTGTAGTTCGTGTGATCAAGATAGTCACACCTCGCCAACATGCCATCACATGTGAATTATGTGACAGATGGCAACATCGGACCTGTGATACAGGTCTGATTGCCGTGGGGACAGAAGGTTGTGGATGAAATTAAATAGAGAAGTTTGTGCTCAGTTGTTTTGTGTTGTTTTAAATTCTCTTACATGAAATAAACTAGTGAAAATGTTATGGAAATTAAAATAAGCAAAGCTAAAAAAAACTTAAGTAAAATAAAAGTTTCGTCATTTAGTACAATGTGTGCGAGAAATATTAGCCAATATACAAAACTGATTGTGTGTGTGTGCTACTACAATGTATTGAATGTTTTATTGAGACGCGTGTATTCCTTCTTGTTATCACTTTAAAGTTATCCAGATATATGAAATATAAATAACTTTGTAGTTTGTTTTATTTCAAATCGTCTCTAGCATTGTAATGCCTCATTTCGACAACGACATACCTGAAACAAAAGACAAAATAAATAGTAATAGATACTAAGTTATATAATACTTTTTTATATCCCATTCAGCTTGTGACTAGCTAAAGATAAATTGCTGTATGTATACAAACTAGGGCGAATCGACCCTGGATTTAGGGCGAAACGACCGAGGGCGAACGGGAATTAGGGAAAACGACTCAGGTGCGAACGGTAATTAGGGCGAAACGACCCGGAATAGTGTTCAATCCACTGTAAGTGTACCAAGCAATATAGATTGAAAAAAAAGCTATATAATGTATTAATAAGAAAACGTTTTCTGTTTTCATTATAAATGTCATTTAAGTTCATTAGAATACAAGTTCAGGCATTCACAGAATAGAGGAGCTGTTTGTTGGTATTTGCATTGGTGTGGTCTGGTAACATAGATATTCAATGACAATCTGCTCAAATTGGTAGCAGGCTCTTTCGGCCCCAAGCTCTTTCGGCCCAGTTCGAAATTTCAGGCTTTTTCGGCCCAAAGCTTATTCGGCCCCAAATCGACCAGGCTCATTCGGCCCCATATTTTATTACACATATTAACTAAGGTGTATGATTGAATAAAGGTGTTAAAAATGATATTTATTGTGTTGTCGGTTTGTTCCTTTGTATTGCTTTTCATTATTGATGATTAAATGAAATTAATTGAAAACCATTATTGTTTTACAAACTGTTACCAATTTATGTAATTGTTTTAATTGTTAAATTGTACCGGCTTTTAATTGCATCGATTGTCAGTTTGTTTGTTAAATATTGCGTTTGATTAAAGGTGTAAATGATGAGTATTTGTTTGGTATGTTCCATTGTTGTTTTTTGTCGGTTATTTAGCAATTCTTAACGAAATTATTGCAAAAACGTATAAAATTGCTATATTATTGTGTTAATTGGTATCATAAGTCATTTTGCTGTCTATGTTATACTTTGGTTACTAGTTCTATAATTGTACTGTGAAATTTGGTATGATTCTGGATGTTACTTGTGTTAATCGTAAATAAATTTTTAAGTGTTTGTGTTGGTGATTGTGAATATGTGATGGAGGAGGACAAGTACGTGTTTAGTGTGTAAGAATGCCGTTCGCTCGCTGCAGCATTGCATCACAAGTGACGTTTGCGACAAATGGCAGCATTGCACCTGCAATACAGGTAAGTGTTTATTCAAATACTAACAATAAAAGTTAAAATTCTCTCGCGAAACATTGTAAAACTGCTTTCAAATGAGAACTGAGAATACACACTACACATGTATGTAATAACCTGATAAAGATCATTAAACCGGGCATAGGTGCGAGTGTGCTAGACAATGGCTTCATTTGATAATGATTGACGGGCTCGGAGTAATTAAAGAAAACAACATCTGTTTAACATGGTCAAGTTAGTTATTAATCAATTAGGTTATGTTGAAAATTTATGACGAATTTTGCAAACACTTTGTAGGCATATCCGCGACAGAATATTTTAGTGCAAATAGGGGGGATATTGTTCTTACCTTCATCTGCAATGACGGCCGCAACCGCCCTACAACGCCTGACATCAGCCTAAACTTAGAAGATGTCGCGCAGTCAACTATGCTTGAGGTACTAGTTACTTCTCCGATATTATTGTTATAAATATGAAGTATATTCAGGTTTTTACAGTTTCACAAGCATAAACAAGTTCAAAGATAGTTTTAATTGGTATTATTAATCATTTTGATATCATCTATTTAACGGACTAGATCTTTATCATGCTGTGCTAAATGATTTTTCTTTGTGTTAATCGTAAAGCGTAAGTAAAGTAATATAAACAACATATTTGCAACGATTAATTCAAATAAAAAATGGGGCCGAAAAAGCCTGGTACCTGGGCAGAAAGAGCCTGAAATTGGGGCCGAAAGAGCCTGAAAAAACCGGGGCCGAAAGAGCTTGGGCCGAAAGAGCCAACAACCCTCAAATTAATCATTCAAGTTTAAGATTAGCAAATCGTGGTGTAAAATGTCAACACATTAGGCCACATTAAATCGAATTTTATTATTTTATTAACCGATTAGTACAAAACAAAATGTTTATAATAATACTGCTTGCCATGTACATGGTGAACTACTCCTACAAATACGATATTTATGTACATCGACACATAAGAAACCTAATGATACCTACCAGGTTGGCTTCCAATCTCGCCTGCTTATAGCTCTAATCATGCGGTTTCTTTGGCATGCTTTTTTGCCAATGTGTGCAGCGTTACAGGCTTGACATATCTGCCAACTTGTCCCCAAAAATTTCGTCATTCAGGCATACAACAATAGAATTTTCCCATGGTTTACTTTTTGCCTGTTTACTTTTAACAGTCCGGAAGTGAGCGATATCTACCCGAATGGGAGAATACTCTACTTCGACCATTCTATACATAGATGCATTCGGTACCCCTCGCAGATTATCATAATGATGGTGACCAATCGCACATTCTCGGCCCTTTCCGTCAAACATCGGATAAGTACTTTCATTTTGTCATTAGTATAATCTGTACAGGTTCTATATGCTCTTTTTTATCTTAAATGTAAGTTTCAGACTACTTGTGCGCAGTGAATGTGTTTTTATGATTGCAGGTTCGTTGTTTTCTGAATTGAGCCTAGTAGAGATCAAGAAGGCGTCCACGGCTCCGAGAGAGTGTGTGTAGACCTACTGTGGTCTGCTACCTTAAGTGGTTAATGACAAAAATAAATTACACAGCCTACCTGTGAAATGTATTTTTTTAAGCTTTTACACTCACTTGCAGTGTGGAAATGGGCTTTGATGAGCTTAGATTTCATAATTTGGATGTAAATAACTGATCTGAAAAAGGGAGGTAATTCAAATATTAAAAAATGGCTATTTTCAGCTGGAATCCGCAAAAAGCTCTTACAGTGATTTCGCTGTCCGACATCCAGTTTGTTATTATTTTATCACGTTACTCTTACCGTTACATGTTATTTGAGGGTTTCTCATGTTCTCAGTGTCTTATGTATGCTTAAACAGTTGTATTAATGTAAGAAATGAGGAAAATAGACAAAAATCAAGGACAAGGGCACTCCGCAGGCTGAAAGATCAACTATTGTTCTCAAAAAATAGGTCCAGACATGTTGGGAAAGGTATCGGCTGTGCAAATCAGATGTATATAAGCATGAGCAGAGTGTTTACACGGTTTCAAAAAGGTTCCAGGAGACATTTTAAGTGTGTCTCTCTTAGAACTCTGAAATCATGAATTATCAGTGTAATAGGAGTAAAGTGTCACTTTGGGTTAAGTGTTTGGTGTGAAGAAAGACAGTCTTTTTTTGCAAAACAGTCGATTGAAAACAGTCTGTTTTTTAAGAATTGTCTAAAATACTAGAAAAAGATGCTTTAACAGTTATGAAAAATAGTAATTGGTGTCCTTAATTGGTAAATGATGGTAAGATGTATATAAGCATGAGTAGAGTGTTTATAAAAAGGAAAACGGTTTGAAAGGTGTCTAAAAGGTTTCAGGAACCATTTAAAGAGTCTCTCACTCAGAACTCTGAATGCATGAATTCTCGGTGAAATAGAAGTAAAGTGTGCACTTTGGGTTAAGTGTTTGATATGAAGAAAGACAGTCTTTTTTGCAGTACAGTTGAGTGAAAACAGTGTGTTTTTGTCAGGAATAGTCTAAAATACTAGCAAAAGATGCTTTTGCAGAAATGAAAAAGAATAATTGGTGTCTTTATGGTAGCAGTACACGGTAGGAAGCAGAAATATGCGAAATGGCCCCGGTCAAAAAGTGAAATATTGGGAAAGGGTTGGTTTAAATGTCAAATTGAGGTTAATAGGTCTTATTGTACCCCCAAATTGCATTAAATCCTAAGAAAATGACCATTTCAAAATGCGAAACTATGGGGTCATGACCTCTTGTTGTTGTTGTGTTCTTTGTTAGGCAGGAAGGGCAACTGCGGTAGGCATATTGTATTTTGGGTTCTTTTTAAGCTGGAGTCGCTAGAAGGGTCACGCTGTGAGTTATTGCGCGGAAAACGACCTGGATACCTGGTATTTATTCATGGTTTGATGGGTTGTGCTATAGTTTGCGTGTAAAAATATCATTCCAAAAGCAGGCTGTCATTACGTTTCTTTCGTACCCAGCCACTTTCGTACATGGTAAACAGTTGATTTTGAAGCTCCTTTTTGCGGCCTTGTCATTCTTTCATTTTTGTCATTAGTATCACCTGTACAGGTTCCATATGCTTTTTTTATCTTAAATATAAGTTTCAGACTACTTGTGTGCAGTGAATGTGTTTTTATGATTGCAGGTTCGTTGTTTTCTGAATTGAGCGTGGTGGAGATCAAGAAGGCGTCCGCGGCTCCGAGAGAGTGTGTATCTACTGTGGTCTGCTACCATAGATATAGGTCCTTTTATATCTATGTTATCGTTTTATTTAGTGCAAACATAGTGGTGTGTAACCCGAACTATATTTTTGGTGTAATATCTTCCGCTAAGAATCGTTAGAGGTTACGCATGCGCAATTAATTTCCTTCTATATTACATATAAAATAGTTTAAGTTTGATATCAATTTTAATGCATGTCATCAAATTCTGTGTGTTGCAACTTAAAATATTTACCTTAGAATAGGCACACCAGTTTTTGACACATGTGGAGGCGACCATTTTGGGCTCAAATAGTATGACCTACTTTCAAAGCTGGGAACCATCAACAGAAAAAGTAGAGCACAAAAATGGCTAGTTTTCTTATTGCTTACAAATATACCTTCAAATTGATACCAAAACGTACCATTTTTGCAATGTTTTTTACAAATCCTAGGCAGCATGCACTGAACAATGTGTATCAAGCTGACTGCATGTAACCCTGCAAACAGGAGTTCCGGTTGGGGGCTATGTGACCTAGACATATCCTTCCACCAAATACACCCGCGAGACGATCGCCCTTATGGCGGAATTGGCAGAGAATTCCCGATTGTTAAAATCAATCCTGCGGAGGAGTCCGGAGATAGCCGATGTATAACAATTGCAAATATTTTTTATGGTCACAATATACTAAATAGTTTCCCTATATAATTCAATGTAAAAGCGACATCTTTAAGCGAAAATAAATGCAACATTTTGCACATAGAGACCCCCATACCAATACCTTTTCTTAAAGGCCATTCTAAGCCGATATGGGCAATAAAAAGATATGTAATGTACGAACCAAGAAAGAACTTGTCAAAAGTCAAAATCGACTGTTTTTGCAACTTTTTTCCGGCCGTTTTATAGTGGAATGTAACCTTTTTTCGGTGCAATGTTTTCCTTTAGTCTCTAAGTTTATCATATTTCAGGGATTTAGTAGTGAGCACATACTCATTCCCTACTACTTTCTCCAAAAGATAAAGCCAGAACACCAGTTTAAAGTGTACAACATGCCTTCGATATTTTTTTAGAGAGTACATCACTACATGAAACGTTTATTTAGTATACTGTAACCTATTATGTGAGAGAAAGGAAAGACAACTCTGCGTGGAGATTGCACCGGAGATATAGAAACCGAACGATTTTACACTACCGACGGTTTTTGGTGAAAATTTAGTTGGACTTTGTCGATTCACTAGCTGTAGGACTTACATAAAGTATCATTCTACTATACTTTTATTTAATGAATACATTTCCGTTGTTGGTGATTTAAAATTATTGTTTATGATATAGAACATAAACATATTGATTAAATCTCAAAGTCGCCCTGCCGAAAAACACCAATGTAAGTGCAATTAATATAATTTAGGAAATACTGGTTCTTTTAAGTTTGAATAAAGTTGTTGTTTTCACTTCAATAAACAACTAATTGGCTTTCTTAACATTTTATTAACATTTGAATATTTTGTATGCAATGACATCTAATTTTAAACAATAACATTAATAAATATTCTATTATATTACTTCTTAGAAATATTGGTCCTTATATATCTATATTATCGTTTAATTTAGTGCAAACATAGTGATGTTTAACCCGAACTTTATTTTCGGTGTAATATCTTCCGCCCAATCTCCACGCAGAGTTGTCGTTTCTTGCTCTAACATACAACTCTGCGAAATGCTCAGCTTGCCATTTTGCCTATAAAATAGGTAAAACCGAACAAACGCATTCAATGTATATTTGATTGGATATTTAAGATCGCATGAATTAAATTAAGAAATATGACTTTTAAATGTACGATAAATCGTGCAATAACTTGCGAGTTTTAATGCAACTCTTTGGAACTATTTTATTGCCCCATTTATGCAGATGGAATCATTCCACGCACTTCACAAATGTAAACAATTGAACATAATTTTTATTGAGTGACGTTAGGAATTGCTTCGACGTGTGTATGTATGTTGGTTTCTTAACATCAAAACACCATATCAATTTTATCATAATGAACTAAGACTGATATAAGATATCATGGTATGAGATGGATTTCTTTAATGCAGTGAATGCAATGTAACCGTCGTGCAAGAGATTGTTTAGTATACTGTAACCTCAATGATGAACGCTTGGAATGAACATGACATGAATGAGACGCTTTCATAACGATAGTCCGTTCTGAGCCCAACACAGAGCCTGAGGTGAATGTAATGTAACCGTCATGAAGAGATTGTCTTCCGCCTAGAGGCGTTAGACATATCCTAACACCAAATACACCCAAGAGACGATCGCCCTTATGGCGGAATTGTCCGAGGATTCCCGATTGCGACTTGTAACCCTAGCGTTTTACCGCACTTGACACAATGTTCGTACTATTTGCGAGATACAATTCTCACCATGTTTCAGCGATATTTAGTTTTACATGTGACTTCTTGAGTGTTAATATCGGATTCCTTATATTTGAAGAACTATGCCAAATTTGAAACACGGCTATATATTTTCAAGATAACCATAGATTAGATAAACAAGATAAACATTATGGCCAGTTTCCATCAATACTGAGTAAACATGGGGCATGTAGAGTGTTAAATTTTTTTCTAATATTAAACCTAGTTACCTAGTTTTTTGACACACTTGGACATGATTCTAACTGGGCCTTGATATTGAAGACAAGAGCTGACACTATAAAATTACATATATCACAGAAATGCTATGCCCAAACATATGCTCACGTTGAACATTGTGTCAGGGAAATTTTATCAGGGGATATAGCTTTACACATGGCACGATATCTCTTAATGGTGGTCCTTTGTGGTACGTAATTTTAAAATTGTATGATTAATGACATACTTCCTGTTTGGACAAGCTGTTTTATTACCTAATGAAATGCTTGACCTAATACATTGACAAGGACTTTGGAGGTAAGAACAATTTTGTAAAAAGCAAAAGATCGTCTTATGATGTTTATCGTTTGTGCCAAGTAAGCTTTTTAAAGGTCAGTAAGAGACATTTAAGCACTATTTTCTTTAACAACTTGATTTGCCCAGCAAACATTAGATATATATTTGATTTGACAAATGAATAACTCATTTCAGTTAAAAGTATTAATATATATGTTCTGGGTTTATACTTACATTATTGGACCAATGTTTAGCACGTTTAAGATATCCACTGCGTACATCATAAGCACAATACTGACAATAAACCTTCGACATGACCATTTATATAAATAAACATGGGATATGGCATCGTCAGGGCATCGGTGTACGATAAAATATGATGCGGTTAGCTGGATTCTGGCAAATATGGTTTCTGCAATTTTAAATTTGTTTTTAATGTACAGATAAAGCATTGCCAATCCCGGAAATATTCAGTGGTCGCCAATTGGTTTTAAAACTATATTTGCACTACTAAACTTAATTATGACAGATACTAACATCTTTTTAAAATATTAAAAAATCGATGTAATAATGCAATTATTTAATTAAGTACCTCAGACGTTTACAAACATGCACACAACTCGTTCAAATGAAGCACACAATGTTTAACAATATCAAACATTATCATGAAACTTCAGTACATCGAAGATAAATGGTATAACCATTATGTTTTGTATCTTCAGTTTTTGTTGTGCAGAGAACATGTATTGTGTGGAATAATTCGTTTATTTTAAATATTGGAGTATTTGATCCGAGATTAATAAGACCTGCTTAAATGGAAAAAAACGAAAGAATCAAGTAACTATTGCTGTTAATCACAAAAAAACTACGTGCGTTTCTATTGATTCGTAATAAAGTTAAGCATCTTTTTGATGATCAATTGTTGTTGTTTTTCCGCCCAGATGACCCATGGATAAATGTAATCAATAGGTATATTTTGGGGTATAGTTTTACATACAGCGAGAAATATAATTTGCTTCCGGGCGTTAACACACGTCCAGAAAAAAAAACTACGGTTTCAAAACTGGCAATACATATAAAAACGGATGTTGTAATCAATTTTAATTAACAGCCAGTTTCGTTTCATACACGATTTGTTCTTATAATCCCTCGTAACAAATTACCTTGAATTATATAGATCTTGATGATGTCATATACTTTTTCATTTTCAATTTTCAAGCAATTTAAAACCGACTTCCAGCACTTTATAAGCATTTTTAAATGTTATGGCTAAGGAATAAGCATTTTCAGCTAGCACTCCATATCGTTTTCTCACACTTTGAACGGAAAAGCTTCATTTTCTAGCACATTTAAATGTTTGTGCGAACCTTGTCTAAAGAGTTCTGAAATTGACCTTGATTCAAGAATGACATTTACCTTTGAGGCAGAATGATGGGTATAACACAGAACACGCCATTAGATTATAGTTAATATATCTCAACGTCATTTCAAAATCAACACAAAACTTATGTTATGGCTGATACAATTTATTTTGCTTAGCGTTACCTTGACATTTTAGGAAGAGGACGGGTGTTCCTGTGACACATTAGCTTGTAATGGTGACAATGTGTGCCTCGTTATTTTATATGCATTAATAGGTGGCACAGGTATGACTGAATATTCGTGTATTATAACCAAATCTGAACATTGAAGTCTAAGTGTGACCATGACCTTTCAAGCAGGGAGACGGGTTAACACACAACAGGTCGTCTTATTGGGATTTCCAAGTTAGTAAAAATCCATCAATATACGTCTGAGTTAGGGCTGAAACAAGAAGCTTCAAAAAGACTAACAGACGGACAGTGTACATGTTTTATACGATCTTAAGAAGTTGCATAATAAACAAGAAAGCAATGATGACCCTTCAGCACTCACAAGAGTTTATAGTCACCACTTGCTGAACCCGAGACCAATAATCTTGCTTTTACAACAATTGACCCAGATTCAACCATCGCCTTCCTATTGTAAATGTAAAGATCCTCATACAATTTTCTTGAGACTTTCTCGTTTTTGGCCTAACTTGACCGAGATTCAAACATGGTCCTCATAGATTTATTAATATTTTCATCCTAATCAAGTTTTATCGATTTAGAGGTATACATGTGAATTGAGAGTTGTAACAAGTTTTGTTAGATAATGTGTCGTGACACATTTTAGGTTCACCCAATTTGGAATCTAGAGTGTTTTCACGCTTTTTCTAAGATATGACCTAGTTGAATTTATTAGTTACCAAATGTTTGGAGGCACTATTAATATATTTATCCTGCCACATGCCGTAAAATCAGCCCGATAACCAGGTAACCTAATATCCCAAAAGATATTAGGCTAGTTGACCACGTGACCTCGAATATCCGTCAGTAGCTCTCCGCGCATGCGCATGCCTTTACTATTTGCTATAAATAAAATATACTTTTTCTCTATTAAAAAATATAAAATACCTGTAAAGAACTGTTTGTTTAAACTTTTTCTATTTAATCAGCATATTTCGCCTTTGTATATTGAATTAATAACGATTAACTCGATTTCTGTGTTGTTTAACAAAATGGAATCAATACTAAGCGCTTTGCATGACGTGACGTGACAATGTTTTTGTCCGCGCGTGCTTTTTCCCATATTAAATATTTAAACACAAAATACTCGAAAACTAGATATTTTAGAAACATTTCAACGAATGTTGTAAATGTGACAAGATAAATATAATAATAGGTTGGTGACGTGGATGGAGAATGGTTATCTGGCTCGTCGGAGGATCTTATCGGATTCGCCTTCGGCTCACCCGATAAATTCCTCCGACTTGCCAGATAACAATTCTCCATCCACGAAACCAACCTATTATTCTCTATATTGTCGAGCTTAACATATTGACATAGGTTTATCAAGAGTTTTTGCAAAATGAGACCTCTACAGTGGGAACGAGTTTTCTCAGATTTTATTTACGATTTGACATGTTGACTTTTTTTTGAATGCACCTTGTCAAACTCAGTTATACTATAGTGAAGGTTAGCATTCTGAATAATGTTTATCAAACTTAAGTCATAAATGATTTTTTCTAGATTTTTAAAAAGGTTTTCTAAGACGTTACATTGTGGCCTTCTTTTTTAATAAAAGTTATCCGAATACAAATTTGTTGTATATTGAGTTATTTCTAGATTGAGTTTGACACAAGGCCTCTTAAAGGGTAACACAATTTTCTTACATGTTTTGGCCTCTTAAGTGGTAAACAAGTCACTCCCTCCCTCCCTCCTCCCTACCTCCCTCCCTCCCTCCCTCCATCCCTCCCTCCCTGAACGCCGACATGTACTTTAGTTATTACGAACGTTTGGTGCTCTGCGGAAAACGGCCGACCTCACCAGACTCTGTAGTAACAAAGAGGACGGACAGGTAGACAAATGTCCCGAAAGATACTTTCTGTGAGAGCTGGAAGTTCGGTCGGGTTTGGGATAACTTGTGACTTGGTGTCTTGAGTTTTTCCAAGAGTGGCGATATTAAGACAAATGACAATTCTACTTCTTCTGTTCTTGACAAAAACACCGTTATTGGTGGAGCTAAGATTATAAAAACCATCCGCTGCTACTGAACTTAAAATATAAAATCACACAGGAGAGCCACGGATTGCTTTAAGACGCTTGTTTCAGCACTGTTGAGGTCTCAAAAGAAGGCAAGCCAAGTAGTCACCAGATGAAGCAGACTTTGATCCTAAACCGATGATTGATTATTGGCTGGTAAAATTTATTGTATAATTCATATATAAACTGACAAGGATTAACTTCATTGATTTTGATTGTTAATACCTCAATTACATCTAAACATTACTTTTTCATCAGCACGCATCAGATAGACGATATGAACATAGGTGACTCAAGTACACTTACAATTTCAAGGAAGGTGTTGTGTCTACCAGTTATGTCGCAGTCTACCATGCGGTCGTGATGGGTGAATGCAAGTTTTTCAAGTCTAGACGACCTGTTGAACGCAGTGTTGATGTGTATGACGATAAATGCGTTGTAAATTATCAAAATGAAATTAACATGAAGCGCTGCTGAAATATGTTTGTGCAGAGTGCCATTGCAATAACTCATGTGCAACTCAATATATACTCTAAACAAATGCATGTATGTGTCTAATGCAATATGTTTGAACTAAATAGCACACCGCCATGTTTAATCAACGGACCGAAACTATTTTCGAACACATAAGAGATATTGTTAAACTAATAGTCTGATCAAGTGTCATAAAGATTGGAAAAATATTATAACCTCAAGAGTGTTAACACGTTTTCACAATAGCCATATACGGACAACTGAACCACCTCTCTAGCGGCCATGATTACCGACGAACCGGTATGATTTTTAAATTCACCTTAGACAGAATTAGAACAAAAGTTCTAACAACGTTTCATGAAGAATCGATTATCCAAAACTAAGATGAAATTGAATAACTCAAATTGTATATTTTTGCAGATAATAACATGAGTGATAAACATCTTTAAACATTATCAAACGTTTGTCACAATAATGTTTCTAGACATTAAATATGTTTTATTCTTCTGAACTTTAACTTATCAAAACAGTTAAGATATTTTAGGGTGAAGGTCCCCTCGCGAAATCATTTTAATGATTATTTAAGGTTAAGGTACGCCGTACGATGAGAGAATAAAAACATATTATAAATTGTAATACAACACTTACTGGTTCATGGGAACTGTAAATACTGTATGTGTTTATTTGCGTAGGGTGCGTGGTGATAAGGGACCTTACTTTTACTTACATATATTATCAAAATCAAATATAGTATTACCAATGTTTATGTTGACAAAGGAACGAAAGACGACGCACGAAAAATGACGGACAAAAGGAAATCATAACAACTTCCAATACGCCGATAGTGCTCAGGTGAGCTCAACAAGAGAGCCGTTATGACCCTGAAGCGCTCACTGAGTTCATCGACACATC
Organism: Dreissena polymorpha; assembly: GCF_020536995.1. Taxonomy (NCBI): domain Eukaryota; kingdom Metazoa; phylum Mollusca; class Bivalvia; order Myida; family Dreissenidae; genus Dreissena; species Dreissena polymorpha. The sequence continues at coordinate 25,754,070 of NC_068369.1, read as the reverse complement.
TTTTTAAAGAATTGACCTGATAGAATTTACGAATTAAGTTTGAAAACGAATGGATAGACATATTTAAACAAAAATATGGTCCACACAGCAGGCCCCCACACTCACATTCCTCTTTTGTCTCGAAACTACTATATTTTCAAAATAACCTGTATGGGGCTAAATTTGGCAAGTGTTCATATTTAAAATCTAAACGAAATGCTGTGTCTTCATGGTTTTCATTAGTTGTAAGTTACAAAAGCATGATTTATAAAACTGTTTCAGTCCGGAAAGGCTTTTTAAAGGCTATAAAATGGTTACCTTGATCTCTGAGGCGGACAGAAGATTATAACACGCGAAACGTCCTCATATGATGAATCGCATTTGTGCCAAGATATTTTAAAATAATAACTGTAAACAAACACATTGCTCAGACAGAAATTTGCAAGCGGTATGATGACCAAATTGACTTTTATGAATGGATTTTAAAATGGGCTTTGAGTTAGGCAAACGGTTGTTAAACTTAACATATCGTCATATGCTGGTTTTGTTTTCTGCCAAATTGTTTAAAAAAATATATATAGCAAAGTTATAGCTAATACAAGAATTGCCAAGCTGCTTAATTGCCAATTTGATCTTAAACCAGAAAGTGTTACCTTGACCTATGAGAGAGCGAGACAACAGCTACTCGCAACATCGTCGGTTTATGATGTTTAACATATGTGTTGTTATTACAAAACCAGTCAATATAAGACAAACTTATGGCTGAGACAGGACTTTTGCCACAGACATACACATATACAATGGCACTGTTATTGCCGTCTTATTTCAAAGGGAGCATGAAAATAATCGAACCTCGAATAATAGTATCACACTCATGATTCACGCGAGTAACCTTGATAATTATGCATAACATGTATGGCAAAGGGGATTTTTTTCAGCCAATCATTAATTCAATATTTACAAGCAAATTTGTTGAATTGATATCCCCCGCCAAATAAATTTTGTTTATGGATAGGTGTAGAAGTACAACAAAAGGTATACGTGAAGAACAGACAAGTCAGCGAATATATGCCCTCCCTTGGTGATGCGCAAAATCTCTAACATGTACTTTCTAAGTACAAAGATGTATACATAATTCTGGAAATAATGCTTGTCAGTTTAGGGGTTTAGCGTACGACCTTATATGAAGCATTTGTGTAACCTTGACCCCTGATGTGAATCATATGACCTTACATGAAATATATTGTGTGACGTTGACCTTAACCCTATACATAAACCTTGATCTTAACCCTAGACATAAATCTTACATATGACACATAGCAAGGAAGAAGATCGAGAAGAATTATGGAAGCTAATTACAGAATTAACTGATGCATAGTAAACAAATGGCTAAATAATACATATTTCTACAAATGTGTGACATTTGATGTGTGACCATGACTTTGGTCAAAAACTCATAGGCCTTGCACTGCCTGATTATTGAGAAAAATAACATCAGGACATTTTCAGAATCCATTTTAGTATGGTAGAATCATTACCAAATACGGCATATATAATCAAAACGTGTGAGTTTGACCTTTGTGTGTGACTTTGACCATGACCTTAGCAACCTGGATCTTATATTTGACACTCAGCTAGATAATGGAGAGCAATTGTGGACAGTTATTACAGAATCCCTTGATGCATAGTAAAGGAATGACTAAATAATGAATAATTCATAAAATTTGTGAGTTTTGACCTTAATGTGTGACCTTGACCTTAGCCCCTAGGATTATGGGTGTTGAATGTTAAGCATCCCCAGATGATTGAGAACAACTATATTGAGAACAACTATGGCAAGTTTCATGGCTCTGGCTCATGTGTTGATGGAGATAAAGCTCTAAGCTTAAATTAAAAAGCATTGTATCAAGATACAAAGGGCCATGACCTTAGACCCTAGGATTATAGGTGGTGAATGTGAAGCATCCCCAGATTGATTTAGAACAACTATGGTACGTTTCATGGCTCTGGCTCATGTGTTAATGGAAATAAAGCTCTAAGCTTATATTAAAAAGCATTTTCTTTAATATACAACGGGCCATAACTCCGTTATTAACAGATGGTGTACAATGCCATTTGGGGTGCATCATTCTCTTATCCATATACTCATACCAAGTTTCAATGAAATCCGCCAAAGCACTTGCAAGATATGGCTATTGACACAAAAGTGCCGAACGGACGGACGGAAAGACTGATGGACAGACGGAAAACGCCAAAACAATATCCCTCCGCCTATGGCGGGGATAACAAATGGTGTATCAAAGCTAAATTTATGACTTAGATGTGACCTGCTGTCCTCATTTTCGACACACATTAATCTGGATTTAAACTCAGCTCATAATTGCCAAGACAACCATTCGGATAAAAGTTAAAAAATATTTAATCATTTTTATGGTATTTAATGAAGTTACAATATTTGTCTTAGATGTAACTTGGTGAACTAGTATTTAAACGCACATATCCCAGATTCACAATCAGTCTAGAACATGTCTAAACAATATCAATATTAACATTTAGATTAGTTTTTTTTATTATGATACAGTTTTGTCAAGACTTGGTCCTACATGTAGCCTCTACAGTAGTAGAAATGTTTATTAAAGATTTTTCATGCTGACCTCTATTTTTCGAGCACTTGGCCAAGGTAAGAAATAATACGCCTATAAAGTATCAAAAAACAAGTTGACCAACTTTACTCATGATCAATTCATTTATATTCATATAAATTGATAACAAGTTATTTCTAAGATATTACCTGGTAATCATGTTTTGACGCAGGTAACCCAGATTCAAACTTGTCCAGATAAACATGAAAACCAAATTGTATCAAGATTATATAAAATATGTGACCTACAAAGGTAATGAGCGAAACGTTGATGACGCACACTAGGAACTTGACACAGCATTACAATAGCCTGAGCTGCATACCCTTCGCATTGTTTAAGTAGCATCAAACAAAAGTGCAACTGTAGAATTTAATATCACGATGAACAATGCCTACACATGTGTATTATTAACAGGGTATGAGGACATTTCCGGACACATTTTGGTCTATAGACTGAGAAAGACAGATAGACACGCAATCATGGTGTTTATAGCATACACTTATTGAAACCATAATGTTTTTATTTCATAAATGTAGGGATTTTTCATTTTTGAAGAATGGTCGTCTACTTCCATTGCACAATTTCGAAACTGATATCTAACAAATCTAACACTGTACACTATATGAAATAAGAAAACGTACATTTACACATCAAAATCTGACATTTTTGGTATAAAACTGTCAAAAATTGACATTTCAAAATTCAAGATTACGTTTTATCTTTTCATTAGTTGACTTACAGACGTAATTTAAGACCAAAATATACATCTCAGATTTTTTCATTCGTCATTGTTTTCCCCGAAGAATTATTCAGGCAACTTTATGTTAAGTGGAAAACCATATGACAAATTCAGTTACGTTGCTTATCTTATTAAATTTAACCTAAAATGAGTTGTTCAAACTGAATAAAATACTAAATAATGTGTTTAAACAAAACCAATAGCTTTAAGCGTCTTACAACCGTTGGCCAAACTGGTCTTAGATGCAGCAATGTGCTCTTAACAAATTGTAGTATATGTTGTACTAGACCAGCAGTGGCAGAATTTACGAAACTATTTTCGATACGAAAATTACAATACAATATTGAAGAATAGTTATGACGGCAGCCGCTTGTTTTACGTTGAGTCTTTGGATGCTAATGTTTTTTGTAAGTTTTGAAAATTGTGATGGAACAAATAATACGATTCGCTGATCAACCAAACACTATATATTGAATGTGAGTAGTGACGCTTACAAATAAGGTAAAACATGGATGATTTGTCAGAGGTTTACCAACGTTTGCATTCCGATATAGATCCATACCTCCATTCAAAGTTCTCTGCTTGGATTCACATTCATTTCAAAAGTGACCCATGGGATGTTATTTCCGCAGATTTGCCCGTATCCGCGAACAATTCAAAGTCCCGGGTTCAACCGGTGATCATTCTTGTTTTCTTGTCAAGGACGACATCTTGTTTTAATAAATCGTTATGGGCACAAAACACGCAATTAAAAAAAACTCACAATATTTTTGTTAAAGATTGTCTTAAATAATGAGTGTCAAATGTATATCTACCTTTTACTTTCATCTGTAAAGATGATCCTACGCCGTCTGTATCAATACAACTGAATGTCATACCATTATCAGTCCACTTTACTGGATTGAATGTCATTATGAAACTTGATCCATTGTGACTAAAAGTGTAATGATCCAGTGAAGGAGAAGGGCAAACACCAGCTAAATTGCAAGTTTTTAAAATAGTTTGTCCTTTACTCCAGGTGACTCCCTTTGATGATGTACAAATAAGCTGTTGAGACATACCACATAGAACTGTAACTGAGCCGTTGGGTGTCAATTGAAGTGCTTGAATAACTGCAAAATAAACCAAAGCATATCTTAAGTTTAGTCTTAAGGCAACAGTTCAACCAGTTTTCAAGTATTTCAATTGTTTTTTTATTATTTTTGAAACAGTGCCATGGTCCATAGAGCACTATCCCCAAAGGAGCAAACATGTATCTGAAAACTGACAATTTCACGTGATTTCCAAAAATGTTGTCGTTTACGAGCTGATTGTGATGATGTTGGAGTATGGCGTACCATTTCGGTCAAAAGTCAACCAGACCTACAAGGTAAAAAAAATTTACCGACCCTCGAGTGTTAGCCAATCAGACGACGCCTTACATCTGTTGCTTTAAGAGGTATTCTTCATTCAAAATAATAATTATTATTAGAAGTAGTAGTAGTAGTATTAATATCATCATTATTATTATTATTTATTCCAAATTATGCGACTATCGACCGCTAGCACATAGATATTGTGTGTATTTATTGAACATTATTATTATTATTATTATGTTTACCAAATTATGCGACTTTCGACCGCTAACTCAAAGATATTGTGCGTATTTATTGACCTAGCGTGGCGAAATTAACCTCTGACTTATGCAAATAATGGTTATCACAAAATACGACCAAACCAGGGATGTTATTATGCATTTTTAATCCCGTAATCGTTTAGTAACTGTTTGGTTACAGTTGGGGAATTTCTTTCACAGTAATGCGCTGGACCGTGATACTCCACCCCGCATGGTCAATAAATACTCACAATATGCTTGATAATTTTAATTTTAAAAAAAGGTTGCCTTGAATCATCTTCAAATTGGTATATAGTCTATTTCAATGCATTAAATACTTGAAACTTCTTTGGGTTTTGTTTTCAATCATGATATATGTATTCATTTGTCGTCAATTAAAAAATAGATTTTAAACATTTATTATGAATAAATCTGAAGAAAAAGCGGTTCAAGAGACGAGTGTTTTGATTGGCTGTCAGAACATTTGTACGTCGAAGTACAAACATGTACGTCGAAGTACAAATTTTACAAGCAGTACAAATATATACTTCGAAGTGTATTTCATAATTGTACGTCGAAGTACAGTTTTTGTACTTTGACGTACAGATTGTACGACGAAGTACATTTCTCTTTTTACATAGTAGGTTTTGTTTACTTTCGAGACAAATGGTACGCCATATACAATGATACAATGGTCACGTGGGTTTACATGTGACCCGCGCTCGTTTAAATTTAGATCATTTCTGTCCATGGACATAAATTGAAAAGCCCTATCTTTGTACTGAGTTTGAGCCTTTCTTGACCGATTTTGACCAAATTGATTGCACATCTGACATAAATACCACAACATTTTGACTCAGAATCACTTTTTTTGCGACACATAACAAACATGGGAAAATATACCGACATCAACTCGGCTGACTTTAACATTAGGGACTGTTCTTGTATACTTTGTTTCACAGAATTAAAAAAAAACTCTCGAGACATATGCTATTTCTCTTTTCTAACTCTTGGAAGTTCTGCTATTATGGTGTTTACAAATATGAATGAAACTACAATGTACATACATGTCAAAACACTAATATATATATGGATAAATGATATAGGATATAATATACAACAAGTGTAACAAAAGCATGATGATAGCGAAAAAAATACATTTAGTTTACATTCATCATTAGTAATGTGTAATATGCTCAAAGTATTTATAAAGAGATAAAAGTTGTTAAGTTTTCGATATTAAAGAAAGTTTCGATCAGAAAGAAACAATTGCAAGGAGGGAAATTGTTAGCAGGATAAGGTGTTTTAATGAGATGGTGTAATGTTGAAGTCTTAGACTCTCTCTGATGCAAGACTAAATATATATGGATAACCATTAATTGTCTTCTTATGATCCGTCTTTGACGAGCTAAGAGAAGTAATTGAACAGTTATTGATTTGAACATGGACAAGTTGTGATATATGATAGCTCTGTTTTTATTATAAGTTGAGCAAATAAACAAAAAAGTGATATGTACCTTCAATCTCTCTACATGAACAGTATGGATTTTTTAATTTGATTCTTGCCTAGAAATGTTCATTGAAGTTACACCATTGCATTCGAAAACGTGCATGAGGAATGATAAGCGTCCACCCATCATCGTAGTAATGAATGTGGATATTTTATTTATCTTTGTTTAATTTGCTTTGAATGCCGAGAGATAAGTAGCCATTCGTACAGGTTCCGATAGAGTTTTTAGGCTTATAGTTGATGGTAAATAGATCGTGAAAAAGTATATCCTTTAACAAGGTTAAGTTTTCGCAGATATGACAAGGTCCTTAAAAAAGATTACGTTGTTGACGATACGTGTGTGAATATCATTCGAAATGTGTAGCCTTGGTTTTGTTGTTTGCACGTTTACGTCGTCGGATTTCCTTTATATTATTATTTATGTTTTAATGTTACCATAAAGGTTCTAATTGTAACAATTTTGGATTGGATTGTGGTGTCACAGAATGACATAAGTTGACGTGCGATATTGTATGTATATGTATCAATAGTATTGTCGCAGCAATTTTTCGAAGTTTTCAAAGTTTTTCACACGTTATCGTAATTTATTATGATCTCCATCTTCGTATTTCTATATGTTTCGTTTAAAATTAAGACCGAATTTTCTGTTGAGATTAATGAAGCAGAATACTGAAGAATGTTACCGCACTTGTTGGTTAAGAAAAAGGTTCACCCACGCCACTGTTTTACATTGTCAATAAAAATGTGATCAACAAAAGGTCAAGAATAGATTCAGGTGGTTAAGTCAAATTAGTTTGTTCATTTAAATTATGGAAAATAACATACTGTAAAAGATAAGAGTCGATTTTGACCTTGCAATGTGATTTATTTATGTCGAGATTACATCTGTTACATCTGTTGTCAATACCTGTGCCTTATATGGACTCGTTAATGTATTCTACTAAATCTAGACTATAAGTCTATGAAAGAAGCCGAACAAAAGCCGCCTTCCATTAGTATGGTATTCAACATATAAGCATTACATATCGCCGATTTGTGATTGCCAAAATAGGGGACACAACCTTAGTATGTAATTCAACATATAAGCATTACATATCGCCAATTTGTCATTGTCAATTATCACTTTGTATGTATATCAAAACGCCTCGATGAGATCTTTAGGTTTATATATTGTAAACGGCGTTTGTAATGAAGGGAAAAAGATATCGGCAGTGTCGACTGTTGAGTTCAGCATAAGGTCAGCATATAGAATATCTGTCACGGCGAGGAAATTATGAACGTTCTAATTGACAATTTCTAGATTCGTATTATCACACTTAAAACACACATACGAATTGTTTTATCAACGATGGAGCACATTCTTAGAAAATATAGCCTTATGAACGCGCCAATCTTGTTTTAAATATAATACATTTAATATAATCAACTGAATCCAGACCACCTGTCTCTTTCTTCTCTCCACAACATAATACTCCGAAACTATATTTCTTTCACTTACATTTGTAAGAGAGCTTTAATTCTCAAATCGCTTTGTTTGCTTGTATGACTTTAAAATGTATGTTTTCATAAATAGAATGTAAAGAAAAAACAACAATAGTGGGTTTCTTTCATTGTAATTCCGCGGAAGATGCCCTTATATAATATAATCAGATTGATTTGAACATACCTGGACAAGAACGTAATTTAGTTCATTATGTGGAGACACGCTGGAATTTAAGCTTCGCCATGATGAGTAGGTTTACAATTTAAATATTATCTTTATTTATACTTATATATTACTCTTTATTTAAATATTAATAATTGTTTATATATACTTTGTTTGTTTATCAAAACTTGTATATTTTTTTGCAGCCATTATCAAATGTTTAATGTACATGGAATACACATTTTATAATTATTTAAGGAAAAGGATGTTGTCCACAACAAAAAAGACAAAGATGATTCTGAATATATTAATTGTTTTAAATCAGTTTCCAGCTTAGCATAAACAACATGGTCCAGCACCTCATGGTACCTCTCTGCTCGCTCGGACCCCTGCTTGCCCTTAATATATGATCACATTATTGTGCAGGACATGTTATATTACGGTTCGATTCCAAAAGTACTGTCCGAAAATATGTACACTTAAATTGTCGCCAAATGTTTGCAAAATGAACTGTGTTCTCAAGAACGGTACAAGCAGATATTACGCTTCGGTTTCCTTTTTGTTACCCGAAAGCTGACAAATGCATTCAATATTGAATCAAAGTACTGACAGTCACAATTTGAGCAAGTGAGCTTCTTTTTGACCCCATAAGACCCCGTTCGAGCAACATTGGCACACTTTTTCTGACCAACATTCATAAGACCGGAAAAATATGTTTTTCAAATCTTCACAAGGGTTTTCTTTGATTTGACATCGTGACTTTAGTTGTGACCCGACGTCACTAGTGTCCAACCTGACAGGGATATGATTGAAAAATATTGTAATGGTATGCACAAGTTTCAAGAAGATTGGGCAGTAAATGCTGCTTTTTCCGAGTTTACAAGGAAAGGCTGATGAAAGACAAAAGACTACGACGCCCAAAGGCAAGCAAAATAACTATGTAAATCAATTATAACATTATAAGTAATGTTTGTCATAAAACAATTCAGCAGTGGCGAATGTTAAAGTTTAAATAAATCAATCATGCATACGGTGGTTATGTTTATAATTTACCTTTGATATTAAATACAGCAAACACCGTTACCAGTTTGAGCAACGTTGAGTCCATGGTACAACTGAAACGAACACAAAATAAAACATCTTAATACCATATTAAACATATGAAGCTGGCCTCTATCAGTGTATCCCAACTGCAATATTATTGAAAAAAAGGTAAGAATTGGCCATAGATTTTAAGAAAAGAACATGGCGTTCACGGTAACCTGACGCCAATGCCATACATGTATCGCATCGTTAAATGAATTTGAAAAACCCAACTGGATGCCGTGAGGTTGAAATAAAATAGTAACATTACGGCCAGGAACTTGATCGCTCACCTGTGTAATGGGGTGAGACCATTTTTAAACCTGGTGGAATTATTGGGAAAATCTTTGTAATGAACCAAAATATAATGTCACTTACTAAATATCAAAGTTGTGTTCTTTGAGGTTTCAGAAAAGTCTTTTAATTGTTATTCAAGTGTTGACCCCAGGGGAATGAATTGAATAGCATTTGTAGACGACTTCCATATGATTGCCTGTAATATACCTTAAATATTAAACCCCTTTCCCTTACGGTTTCAAAGAAGACGATTTGTAAAGATGATATTTATAAACCTCTATATAAATACTGTGACCAATGTTATGTGGCACCAACTATCAATGGACCAAAAGTTGTTAAAGTATTTGTGCATTATAACTCTATATAAATGTGAACCCCAGGGCGGGACACATTTTAAAGCCAGCGGCATCATTAAAACGCGCAAGGTAGAAGACCACCAATAATTACTTGCTTCGTGATCCAATATTTGTAACGTTTTATTTTTCGAAAAACGGTATAAAAACCATCAATATAATGCAAGCCACTTAATACCTTACCATGCATAAAATAGTATTATAAAGAAACGTTCGTCGGGAAATCTACGGACGATTTTGTTGTTTTTTGTTGTTTGTTGTTGTTGTTTTGTTTTGTTTTTCTTTTTTTTTCTTTTTTTTTTGTGGGGGGGCGCTTAAATGCAGGCTCTTTAATTATATTGCTAAACATTGCTGGCAATTTTTTGTTAACAATATTCCAAAATTAAGCTTGAATTATAAACATAAGTTATAAAAGACAAATGTAAATTGTATTAAAGGGATCTTTTCACGCTTTGGTAAATTGACAAAATTGACAAAAGTTGTTTCAGATTCGTAAGTTTTCGTTTAAGTTATGATATTTGTGAGGAAACAGTAATACTGAACATTAACCATGCTCTAATATAGCCATTATATGCATCTTTTGACGATTTTAAAACCTAAAAATTATAAAGCGTTGCAACGCGAAACGATTGAATAATTTGGAGAGTTCTGTTTTTGTCGTTAAATTTTGTAAAACTACGAAGATTGCTTATATAAGGTATAAAATACGTCATGCATGTGTACTCGGCGGAATAGCTCTGTAGGCTAAAGCGTTTTTACTTCAGGACTCTGGCAGGTTCCAGGGGTCACTGGTTCGAAACCTGCTCCGGGCAATGTTCTTTTACTTTTTTTATTTTTTTTTTCTTGATTTTTTACTGGAGCTTTTACGATCCAATGTTTACATTTATCAATATAAAGCATTTAATGAATAAGTTAAAAAAAATGCCAAAATCTGTGAAAAGGCCCCTTTAAAACACAATCGTTACAGTATTATTGATTGAATGTTAAAATGCGGTTAAATATTCGTATTTTGGTATTAAAGTACAATGCATGAAAAGATGAAGAGAATATACGGTTGTATTGCCCACGCAAAATACAACAGTTTCACGCTAACAATTAGGCATTCAATCTTTAAATACATTTAAGTAGTTTACAAGCTTAATTTAACCATAAAACACTAGCGAGTACAACAACGATATGTACACTACGTTCAGTAAATTAAACCTATAGTGACTAATTGGTCTGCGTTCAAATTTTGTTTTGAATATTTTTAGCGGAATGACCCAGGCTATTGTTACGTTTAACAATGATAGTGAACAACTTAAATCAGAAGTATTTCATCAGACATGTGCACAACTTTGTTCTCAAGAACGGTTAAAGCAGATATTACGCTTCGGTTTTCTTTTCGTTACCCGAAAGCTTACAAATGCATTCAATAATTAATCAAAGTACTGACAGTACTGGTGTGACGATGCTTTTGAAGAAGATTGATATAAAAGCATCTATTCAAGTTTATCTTCATCACCACAAATGTGTATGTGGGTACGAACATTATGGGTAGGACAACAAATGGGTACGAAAATTTTGGGTACAAAAATTATGCCAAAAAAAAATTGGGTACGAAAAATGATTTGGTTACGAAAAAAAAATTGGGAAGGAAAAATAATGGGTACGAAAAAAAATTTGGTTACGAGCAAAAATTTGTGTACGAAACAAATTGGGTACGAAAAATGTTCGGTACGAAAAATAAATTGGGGGTACGGGGAAGTAGTACCCGTGGGAAACTTGATCCATTCAGCGAAACTGGGAGGCGGGTTACATTCTCGATCAAATATAACAAGAACTATCTTTTAAAAGATATCCGACGTGTATTTTCTGTACCACTTATCTTAAAAAACCGTTATGTTACAGTAAAACGTGTGTGGGTTATTGTGGGTTATAACATTACGTTTCAGCATATAAATTCAAAACTTGACATGCTCTTTAATTACACCATGTTCTTTAATTTCACATGTATATCATACCAAACTTTATAGTTCGTTGTTTTATTTCCTAAGTTAATGATGCTATGTGTACGGACGTGATTTCACATGCCCATGTGCATGAACATATAATTTTTCTCTTTTGATTATTGTTTTTACTCTAATTCAATAAGCTTAGGCATGTTTGTTCGTTAAGTACGGCAATAATTGCATGATGATGCCCGAAAGTAGGTATGAGCACATAGTCGTAAGAGCACTTGAATACGTGAGTTCGCCCATGAACACATGGTAAGGTTAACTAAATCTCCGCGATATGACCTAATATGTGTTTAAAACAGCAAACAATATCCAACAAACCAATGAATTATCAAACATAGTATGTGCACTGATGTGGTTCTGTAAATTCGGTTTGAAAAGTTTATTAAATATTCAAAATGAGGAAGCACACATAAGAGCGAGTTTCACAGATGGCACACGGCTATTATGCTTTTTATATACCATAGTCGCTACAACGTTTACACATGGCAGGTTCGAAATATTCCGTTTTCTTTACACTTATGATCGCGTTTTAATTCGCAATTTATTTACTGAATCACGACAAATGTCAAATACAATACAGAAAATGCATAGTTGTTTCATTGCTATATAATGGATTGAATATAACTGATTTAAAATTAACGTTTTCAAACTATTATTAAATCTTTTCCCAGAATATGCTGTCCTATTTATAGCTGAGCTATCTCAATCGGACTGGCTCGGTCTTTTACATAGGTCGCCATTGTGAAGAATTTTTTCATGGTATGATAACTTAGACGACCTGCTTCGCAGCATCGTCAAAAATGCAAACTGTATTTTTACAATGTATTGAGCAATCTGTATGTGTAATACTCCGCGATTATTCCATGTACTGTCATGATTGTGTTACCAAATTTGTCAATAGAACAATGTATCGACGCATTTTTAATATAAGGTTTGACATGCTTATATATAGACAAGTAAATTTTGATAAACGATTTGTACAGGTGTTAATGTAAAATAACAGCAATAGTCTATCTGTTTTGTCTAATAGTCGTTGTGGGTTTTTTAAATATCAATATTCACTTAGGGACGTTTCTAACGCAACTCTTTTTAAACTTTATTATTTCAGTTATTATTTAAGATATTCATTAAAAACAATTACGTGTGATCATTTCACTACATTCTGGGCAAGCTCACGATAAAATCATGTATCCCTGATTATCTGACGCTTTTGCACGTGGGGTATGATGGTTTCATCTGTGTGCACGTGGACGGTAAAACGCAATATGATTCTAAATTTATTTCAATTTCATCATTTTAGGTAGGTTCTTACAACAGGATAACATAAAACTAGTTTTTAAAAATGTATGGCTCATATGAATATTTAAGAGCGCAACTGCGCATTTTGGCATATTGCAGGTCATCTGCAAATGTATATGAGACTTTTCAACACTATTTAAACTTTAATATCTCTCTTATTATCAAAGATCTTCATTCAAAATTGTAGATGTGATCATTTGATAACATTCCGTGCAAGCTAACGATAAAATCATTCATCCGTGACGATCTGACGCTTTATCACGTGGGGAAGGTAGCATGCAATTTACTAATGTGCGCGGTTGCGCTTCTGAATATTCAGCTTATACATAAAAAATACTAATTTCATGGTTTTTCAGGTGTAGGAATCCACCCTAAATGATGAAATTGAAATAAATGTGTAATACTTTTTTGTTTCACCATTTCCACGACAAAAAGACGAAACTAAATTATACCCCACTTTATAAAGCGTCCACTCGTCACGGATGAATGATTTTATCGTGAGATTGATCAGAATATAGTCAAATTATCATATTTCAATTATATATCAAAATCTTAACTCATAACATAGATATTGAAGTTTGAAAAGTGTTTCGGTAGAAAAGTCTCCAGGTGTATAAGCATGAAGGCCCGACTAACCAGACTACTCAGAGTTGAAGGACAACATAATGCGTTTACGAGCAGTTTGTTGTAGGTTCGAAATATGTAATGCAAAATAGAAAATAGAAACCTGGCAGGAGGCAGGGTAATGTTAGAAGGGCCATATAACTAATTGTTTGAATCTCTAGGAATGTTGCGTGGCTGGTAAAAGATTTTAACTCACGATCCCCGAAACAAACAGTTTATGCCGTCTAGCTCGTCGAGTCCTGCAGGAAGAAATTGATCCTGAGTTGAATTGTTAGATTTGATACAGTGAACAAACATGTGTAGCATATTAAACAAGAAACCGTCGAAGACAGGTGATGCTCCCCAAAGGTTTTTTGTCACAATATTGCACTATATATTCAGATGAGAGGAAACGTCTTGAGGGCACAGTAGTTGGGGGACAACAATTTTTTATAGAAAAATTTCAAAGGGCCATAACTCTGTGAAAAATCATCCGACCAAAACCCGATGATAATATGCACATCTCCTCTTGGTAGTGAAGCTTCCCATGAAGTTTCATTGAATTCCGGTCATCAGTTGCTGAGAAATAGCTCAGACAAGAATTGCACTTTATGTACAGTTAATTGAAAATTTCAAAGGGCCATAACTCTGTGAAAAATCATCCGACCAGAACCCGCTGATAATATGCACATCTCCTTTTGGTAGTGAAGCTTCACATAAAGTTTCATTGAGTTCCGGTCATTAGTTGCTGAGAAATAGCCCGGACAAAAATTGTGCACGGACGGACACACGGACACACAGACGCACGAACACACGGACGGACAGACGAAGCGGCGACAAAATAAATTTTGGGGGAGCATTAAAATAGCAACTGCAACCTACCAACATGTAATATAACATATTCGATCGAAACAACATTCTTTGCCATTTTGAGAGTTGTTCATGAACATTCTCACCGCGCTCTAGATATACCGGGCTTAATGCATGTGCGAAATTTAAATTATCACAGATTAGCATGTGAAGTTCACATAGGCTTATCAGGGATGACTATTTTCTCTTTTATGGAAGACCGATTTTCCGTTCAACAGTATTCTCTTCTTAACAAAAATGCATTCTAGGCGGACAAATTCGACACAAATAAGCATGTGACGTCCGCAACACTTTACACAATCGCATTAAGCCCAGTCTTTCAGAGCGCGACTCATGTCATGCGTTAGCGGTGTACTAACTGGGTATTAAAGAAGAGCGATAGCAAGTTGGTATATTAAAGCTTACTTATTGTCTTATTTTATGCACTTACACTTAATAACATTGATATAATTATCCGTTGTCAATTGATACCAATTCCAATTGAACACTTGTGCTAGTGTATTTTCAACAATGATAAATATTGATACAGCGATTGCATTGTCCTGTACATACATTCATTAATACGTCACCAACACCCTAAATGTTACGACAACATTTAGAAACGTAGCTTTTAAGAAAGTATTCATTAAGTATAAAAATCAGTTCTCATTAACAATTAAACTGCTACACAAGACAGATGACGGGAAACCTTATTAACAAAAATATGTAATTATGAAAGAGAAACAACGACGTAAACTTGATACGATTTTAACAAATACAGATAATCCTGATACAATTGATATTTCGAAACACTTCATTTTGGCAAGTAATCTGCCTCAAAGATTGGTTAACAAAACATCAAATTAGCCTACCAAAGTCTAAATAGATGGTCGTTGCAAGCATATCTCGTTGCTTTAAAGTAGTGTCCTGTTCTGTTCCGATTTGAATCGTGATTTTATTTAAACGCTATAATAACCGCTAAAGCCTATCGCTCCCCACAGATAAACAGATCACCAGTTTTGGGCAAGCAATGCAATACGACACTAGCAATTAAAAAACTTTATCTCTGTTCTCAATCTATTGCACGACTGTTACATTATATTCACAATTGTGTTTGGCTCTGAAAAGAATTAAGTATCGATTAATGTCATTTTGAGTCTTGATCAAAACACATCTCAATATTATATTATTTAAAGTGTTTCAATAATACGACACATTACTTTAAATGGACTTAAATGGTGCAGAATCAGGAGACGAACTCTTCTGTAAATCCAAACAAATCTACGTTTCATTGTTTAACCGTGACTTTGATCTTCTTAATAGCTACATTAATCCCATAAATAGTTGACAGTTCTAGACTGAAACTGAGAGCCAATGAACGTTTAAGATTCAAATGTTTATTGTATTGTTTCAAAATGGAGAACAAATCAATCGAAATACTGTCCATTTTCATGTTAACAACTGTTTACAAGTTTTAATATTCAATTTCTTTGTGCAAATTATTTCCATAATGAAACACATCTCAATCATACATTTTAATGACATTACAAGGATATTTATTGAAAAAAATATCCCCCAGATATATGGTCACCAGAAACATAATATTCAGTAAAGTTTCAACTCAAGTCCAGAAAAATTTAATCTTCCAAAATAATAATTACTATTTCGACTGTGAAATGCATGGACATTGTACAGAAAATGTTAAGGGATTGCATTCCAACATTGTTTCGTTTTTAAAACCTAGGACAGAAAACATGAGTTCTTAAAAAATGTGATTCCAGCGCAATACCACATTATGCATGAGTTCGGTTGGGCATATAACAAGACAATCAGATGTACGCTCAGTATATTGTCCTTTACCTCTTGTGTACGGTTGATGTGTATACGGCGGCTAATCAGTATCTTTTTTTCTAAATGATATTGCGTATATTCACATATGTTGTCATGGTTAAACATGTGGAATTTTAAGCAATGTTATCAATGTTTTTTTCGCATTTTTTAATTGTGACAAGTTCAATGTGAAAAAAAATCCCATAATTCCAAGTACACTCATCATCATCATCTTCAACATCAATCCCTTGACCGGTTTGGCCATTGGGGGAAAATGCGGGACGACGACGAAGAGATCATCTTCCAGTCAGGTCCAAAGGTATTTGGCGCGTGGCCAAGTCATTTTGACAAAAACAATCTGATATAATATATATATATACAAGGTAGGTATCTCTTGACACAGGAAAATCACCTCAATCAACATTTTTAAGTCATTAATTGCCTAAATGGCGGTCGATTTTCGTAAACTATGTACCATTTTGTTTGGAAAGGTTGCCTCGTGACAAAAAATGACTAAAACGGCTACTTGCCAACATAAACTACAAGAAAACACTTCTCGAACTCGTAGAAATGCTAGGTCGGCTCCGATCTGACCAAACGTTCAGTGCCGATTACACAAGAGTAAAACTATCAAAATACGCCAGCTACCGACCATAATCCGCATAAGTACATTAAACAAATACGAGTCTATCAACTAACAATACAAGTAATATATATATATATAGGAGGACTAAACAATGATTAGATTGTTGCAACGTAACCTATTATTACCGATGCTCGTTTAATTTTTTTATAACATAAAATATATTAATCAAATACCACGCATTATTTATCTTTTAAAGTATTTTGTACAAAAATAGAAATCTGAGACAAAAATGTTGTTACTCATCACTAATGTTGAACCTCGCACGATCCCTGATATTTGTAATCCGCTTGAAAAAGTTAAATATTAAATAATAATATTTACTTTGTCAGCCAGATTTATTATAAATAATTGACTATTAAATATTGTTGTGATGTTTATTTCTTAATTATATTCTTATATTAATTTTATTATTTATTTTTAAATCAATTATTGCCAAAATTATTGCTAGAACATGCGTACACATTTAGTTACTAAAGTTGAATACTCAAGATGCATGCAATCGCACAAAGTCTATCCTTAAACATTGTTTGCTAAGAAAAACGTGACCAATGACATGACAGATTAATGTCCCTAAACATTCAAACAACGATAGAAAAGGAACCGTTTAATATCAATCACTGTGTACCTGGTTTTACGTCGAATATCCAAATAACTCTTCATATATTTGAAACAACAGATGGGTAATAACGCAATGTGGAGTTAAAATATTAAGCCCTATGGTATCGGGCGCTTCCTTACGCTCTTATATACGAGATATGTACAGTGGCCATAGCCGATCCATATAGGTTTCTATGGATTATATTTACTAGCGTAGGCCGTAAATCTATGCATTTTAAATCAAAGTTGTTAATCTGGAATACGGAAATAAATCTATCAACATTAGTATACCATATAACCATGACATAGTGTGTTCCTATAGCGTTAATAGTTTTGAGATAAATCACCTTGTCGATGGCCGCATAAGTTCGTGATCAAATAAGCGCTTTTTTTCCAAGTCAGGTCATTTATGTCGACATAGAACTTAGAAATTTAAGATTGCAAGGTGAAGTAATTTTAGTTAAAATCTTCGAAAAATCACCACATCTGATATATTTGCTGACAGATATACAGACGGACTGATATATATTTAAAAGGATTGACAATCCAACTCATTTAAAAATTAAAGCCAAAATGTAATTCACATTTTCATTTTAATCAATCATGTACTTTTCGCATAATAACACTATATTTAATGATTAATTTAAAGAGAAAACATTTCATGATACTTTACCTGTAATGAAAAAAAATGGTAATGCATAATCTTTACCTTGTACTATATAATTTCACCACCATAACAATGGCGGAACAAATATGCCGATAAAAAAAGTGAAAAGCTTTACACTAGCTTGTTATCCTTATCAGAGCACGTGGTCAGAGAATATTGATTTTTAACGTGACAATTTGCGGTTCTATATCAGTTTGGTGCCTTTTTTCTTGCATTTTTCCGTCATCAATAAGCATATTTGACACAACCATATTGGCCGAAATTTTAGCTTCGTTTCCTTTATAGTTATCTTAAAATTGTCATCATATGTATCGTTTCATTGTTTGACAAACTATCATTCAATTTAACATTCAAATTACAAACATGAACAACAAGTTCTAAGTTCGTTTTGTTGTCTTAATAAGTTTGTGTCGTGCTGTTCGTTTTTGTCCTGTATTGTATAGGTCATTAGTAATTTACCTGAAATAAAAAAACGCGGGTAAATAAGAGTTCCTCTCCTGATTTCTACTATGTCTCTAAAGTTTAATGTTTCCTTTACGTTGGTTACGAACTTACCGTAATCATCTTTGCTAGAAGCCTGGTTAGCTCATAAGGTTGAGAGCTTACCTTCAACGCGACAGGTCGAAAGTTTGAGTGTCAGACTGGTAGTTCTATTATCGTCATCGATTAATGTACAACCATAACATTGCTTGTGATAAATAACTGGACATTTATAGTTTTATGATCTGAATTGCTTCTTTCACCACAATGACATTGGTGTTTTGTTGTGATGAAAGTTATTCTTCATCATTTAAAATGATTAATCATTATGTATTATTTGTGGTACAGTTCTTATCTCGGCGACTTGGGTCCAATTGACACACCAGGTGGGTGGGCTGGTTGATTAGCGCGTTTTGGTTGGCAAGCAAGATAAGCGAAATAAAATGTTAGTTTGTTCGCAGACTCATTTTTGTATAAATATTGTAGTATTTTATGAAAACATTACTCGTGTACGGAAACATATAGTATACCAACTATTGCGTCACTTGCGCTGTAAAAGAAGCTTCGAAAGGACCTATCTGGTCCTTGAAAACAACCTTCGTAAAACTAATTGACCCTGGTATATATTCTCCTACGCACAATCCAGGGCCTAGTAACAGAGCTGGTAAAACGTCTATTAGACGCTTTATGATAAAATAAAACCTTATGTCGTTTAATGCATTTGCGTCAATACTTTGACATATGCCAACGAAATGTGATCATTATACCTGAAGGACTTAACAGTGTTAGCCTCACTATGTAATACCGGAACTCTAGATACGAACACGTTTTCATAAACACCAGTTAATGTGCCTTTTTTCGCGCATAGTGACTCGGTGGCTGTACGAAATCGGGCTGTCAAGAAAGATGCAAACAGACAGGGTTTAAAGAACATGTGCCAGTCTTAGAGAATAGTATTTGTGATAGTGTGGACTGTTATAAAACTACTTTAGCAAGGATTATACACATACGAACAAAGCTCGTTCGTATATTTATTTATTTGAATTTTATTTCAATACTCTAGAGCAGGGAACTTAACACGCTTTTTTACTTAACAAATGATACAGTGCCATGTCGGGGAATAAGCTACCCATATGTCAACACGTTATGCAGCCTGATGCGCGGAAACATGCAATTTTCAACACACACATCTTTACACACACACACGCACACCTGCGCGCGCACGCGCACACACACACCCACGCACATACGAAAAACACACGCAAACATACACACGCAAACACACATGCTACCGATATTTGCCTGTTTGCTATTAATAATGCAATTTAAATAAAAATGTTAAAAGAGTGCTTGGAAAGTGGAAAGAAACGCGTGTCCTTATGAAATTATTTAAAAAAACAACATAATATGTCATGTGAGGACGCATAAAAATGATCTGATCTAGTATAATCTATATTTATGAAGACCTGTGTGCAGTTTGTATATATGTGGACATTTATGTAAAATCCATGAATATTCTGCAAATAAACGCATATATACGTGTTTACAAATGCATAGGAAATGATAAATGTACTAAAGTATGTATTGATATATAAACTGTATAAACGCAGATTAAACATTGATGCCATAAATATGAAGTACTCTTCAATACAAACATTCCAATCGGTGGATAAGCGATTAACGACTGAAAATAAACACACACATTTAAACTTTGCATTTTAATTACATGATTTAGAAACGTCAATAACCAGCCTTCATTTGGATCGACTGGGCCGTCAGCGACTAAGCCGTAACGAATTGGGACCATCCTGAATACCATTCACATAAGGAAGTATTTTAAGATGCAGCTCCGTACCTGTTTTAGTTTCCCTCAGTATGAGAATTCATCACAGTATGAAAAGTAATATTGTTCTCTAAAAATATAACGTGAAATGCATCGCAAACAAAGAATGAAAGAGAGGACTTCGTTTATGTTCATACACATTTTTGCGTTCACCGTAATCAACGGTAAGTCTTACACTTTATTTGTTCTTAAGGGCCTTAACACAAACGAAACTTAACGCAAGCGACTAAGTGACTTAATTGGCTGAACGTTGTCCCCTTCGTACAATGCTTACGTAGGAGTCTATTCTCATATTGTGTTATCTGAAACCTAAAAAACATAAGTTGTAGTCAATGCATGTTTCATTGGCGCTTGATTTAAGTTTACAACATTTTATAAATCGAAATAATTTCACAGGAAGTATGCACTGATTTCGCGATGAACCAAACGTACCAAAATATGTTCTGGAGAATTGTATACACTTTATCAAATAAATGCATTGTTTCTTCAAGTGATATTTTAGAATAATGTGTCCTTAAATACAATATAAATGCACAGTAGTGCAGTTTACACTTAACACATAAATTAGGCATTGAAAGTGCAAATTGTGGTTTACTTAATAAGGACCTGTATTCTCTATAATGTGGGGTATGCCTCAAACTACATCTTTACTCAACTGCACATGTGTTATGTTGAAACTGTCCAAAACTGACGGTTAGACAAAGCAAATTCAATAGGGAAGATTAATTTCTTATCACATACATTCTTAAAGGTACACTATCTGATAATTTCTTTTAAATCCAAAACAAATCAGGAAGTCATTTAATATGATTCGTTTCGTTTAATTATTTCAATCACATCACTAATTATGTGTATTTAAGTTATTAATTACTCATCTATTAACAGTATCGAGATTAAGTTTGCAAATCCAGATTATTTGCAAACTTATTTTTTTTATTTATTGAACAATTGTAATGAAATTTTGCATATTTGTAGGGGGGCATTGAGTACATACATATAATTGAAAAAAAAAGAGTTAAAATGTTTTTGGAAAGTAAAGTTATTTGATGATAAAGTTGCCATCTCCCGTGGGATCCCAACGGAGTTTTGGCTCCCCCGTTAAGAATTGCAATTCTCCCACGGGTGTTTTTTCCAGACGGGATTTTTTTTCCTATATTTTACAAAAAATGTAATTTAAATATTATGCTTTGTTTACTGTTTCAATGTTTACAAATACACATGCTTAAGTCATAATTGTAAGAAATATGTACTTAAATAAGAAAATAAAGTGTTTGTAGATTTTCTTCTCCCGTGGGATTTTGACGGGGGCCCCGCCTAACTCCCATTTCCATTAAACTTCCGTGGGAGGTTTGACGGGTCCCCTGTGGGAGGTTTGACGGGGGACTCCGTCAAACCCCGATTTTCAATGAATCCCAATGGGAGTTTGACGAGGGCCCCCCGCCCCTTTACAAAGAACTCCAGTGGGAGTTTGATGGGGCCTCCCATATAACTAAAATACAAATAAAACACCTTTTTGAGCAATCATATATGTATGTTCAATTCAAAATACAGTAAACATCAGTGTAATCAATAAAATACAATATCACTTTTAGACATTTGCCAGCTTCCTATATTCAATTTTTGCTGCCTAGCGCTACTGTGTTTAAGTTATTTAGTTTGCCTATTATCTTTTTTCAAATAATTGATTTTCAATAATAATCTTCTATATAATATACAATATTATGTTTATTGACTCATTTCATGGCCGTCAAACCAGAAATAAAACAAAAATTTGTCCATATAAAATTACATTGTTGTTCAACAATATTTTTGAGCTAATGCTATATGGTATCCATATGCCTTCTGTAATTAACATCGACAAGTTTATGTTAAAATCTGTTTATCTAGTCAAATCATTGGCTTGCAATATATTGACTATTTTAAGGTCACGAAAATATGTGACAACCAGATTGATTTTTTACAAGATCGTTGCACCATCCTCATGCAACTACCAGTACGTGCTGCTCTGACAAATGTTTGTCCAAGATTCATGTTAAAATTCATCATGTCTGTGGACGAACATGTTGTCATAGTTCATAAATATCCACACATAACACTGACAATTACACTGTAAATTACAGGAAACACTTTGGATTGAATGGCAATAATCCGCTTGTATAATCGATTATTTTTTTTGTATTTTATGTATAATTATTACTAAAATAAACATTTTGTTGGTCAAATGTTTAAAAAAAAATCCATTAATTGAACAATCATGAAATTATTCACATACTTTAGTGCAATTAAGTGTCATTACAGTATTGTAGATCTAGTCACAGGCAGCAGTATCATAAATTTGCTTCCCCCCCCCCGGACCCTACCCCCCCCCCCTTATACTTATACGAGGGGTATTTTTGTCAGTATTTGTTGTTAAAAAGTCAAACCGGACACAATACGTGTAACACAGTATTATGTGAAGTTGGAATAAGACATCAATTTGGGAATAAATTGTGTTTTTTCAACAGTGCATAATACGCAGCTTTACAAGTTGTATTCATTGAGTTTTACAAATTATAATTAAAATATAAACGTGCATATATAATAACATAATTTAAATTGATTTTACTAAAAAACTGGATTTTTTACTGATTTTTTAAAAATCCTAATACAATGAGACTGTGTCCATGCGGCGCATGTACACAGTTTAAAAATATAGTTAAAATTATTTAAAAAAAAACATTGTTAATGAAAAAGTCATAGAAAATTGCTTATTAAGCTTGAAGTATATATAAAATAGTACAGAAATAAATTCAGATCATGAAATGAATAGTTTTGTTTGAGAAAATCATCAAAATTATGCCCATTCCCAGTTTGATGTCTTATTCCCAATTCACATAATACAGTGTTGTGTACTTTTAACAATCTGGAACCCCTGGGGTAAGTTCCGGGGGGCAAATTTATGATACTGCTGCCTGTGGATCTATTCTGGGGGCAATTGCACTTTACCGGTACGTAAAAAAAGAACGGAAAAGCGAACCCTAACCCGCAAAACCTAACTGATAATCCTAAAACCTAATAATCCTTTTTAGCCTATATATTTCCTTAATATCGGGGGCTACCGCCCCAAACAACCGCTTTGTCAATAGTGGTAAACAACTGCGTACCGGTAAAGTGCAATCTAGCCCTAGTCTGTGTGGTTAATCAAGTGTACTGTAGATTATTTTTAATTTCTTGAACATCAACTTTTCACACCAGGTTTACCTCTCCTGCATTTTTTAGGGTTGAAAAGCCACAGGTTGTGAACAATTGTGTACATGTATTATATTTCTTAGTTCCTTCCTCACCTGAATAATTACATGACAGTGTGTGATGATGAATATGCATTATCGTGCTTATGACAATGTGTGGACCTGGAGCTCCTGCAGTTTAGACTCAAAAGGTGGGAAGAATTTTAAATATTAAGAGCTTAATTCTATGCATTAATCTCTGACTCACTGAAAAACATATTTTAAAGTTGACATGGTCTTGTGCCATGTGGGTCAACCAGAGTACCTTTTAAGCCCCACCTATATTGTATTGTCACCACAAAAAACAATTAGATCTATCGTTTAAGTACCTTTTCTCGAACCTCACCTTTTTTCGAACCCTTCATTTGTTTACATTTCATACGCATGCGCGCACACGCACTTCGTCACCTTTTTTTATGTCAAGTCAAGTTACCATTACCGGATCATTACCCATAGCGGATCACTGTGATGTTCAAGCCTGCGTAAAGAGATAAATAGTTGACATTTTTATATGATTCTTTGCACACAGCATCTTCAAGGCCTGTTCTTCAAAACTCATTGATTGAATCGTTATTTGAGCTACTCTTTGTCAAACATTTTGGTATGTTTTGCTGACATGTATATACGACTTTGTTGACTTCCTTCTCATTTCCAAATCGAGGTTGAACATTATTTGCGGCCACATGCTATAACTCTGTTGGAAAGTAAGAGGTTTACACATTAATTTAAAGGCCATTTAATAGTCTTTCTGCCTGCAAAAGTCCATTTCAGTTTTGATTTGTGTTTAAGGTAGCGCGCCTCTAATGATTTCCCGCGATTTATTTTACGATCATTGCCGATCTTCAATGATCGCTTATTTCCGAGAGATGCATTTTATTCTTTTCAATCTTCGAATTTTAATATATGTTTAACTTATTTATTTAGAATACATTATTTTCACTTTAAATATTGACTTTGATCCAATTATCATCTGAAAAATACGATTTCGCGATTTCTTCAAAGATCGAGCGAGCCTTTTTACCTGTTTACTTATGGATATCTTATTTAAGATAACACTGATGTGGAGTTGTCGTGGCCGAGTGGTTAAGGCGATGGACTAGAAATCTTTTGGGATCTTCCCGCGCAGGTTCGATTCCTGCCGACATCGCATACTTTTTGCCGTTTTATTTCTTTTCTAACGTAATTTGATTTAAAACAGCACATAGGCTATGCTTATTGTTAAATATGTTGAAAATTGTATGCACATCCATCATTTTTAAAATTTAAACAACGTTATGGCTAAATTGATTAATTTACTGCTGAAAATACGAATGATGCATGTTGAATTTTTATTTTTATTTCAAAAAGTAAACGGTATATCTGTCTATTTTTTTGTATTTTTGCTGTATATAGTGTTTCTATAAAAACTAAGTTTAAAATAAAACTTAAATGATACTATTTTGAACTTTTATGACACTTTGTTTTAAACCGACCGAATTTTTACTTGGCTGAAATCACTTACATTTCATGGCGCTATTCCACAGATTAAAATTTGTAAAAAATAAATGTCTGTAAAATAATACTTATTTCATCTTGTTTAAACTTTAAACAACTTTACTGCATCTGAACACAGCAACTGCATGCCCATATTTGGAAATTTGAATGAATTATGGAACTTTTATACACCCAAGGGGTGAAAATAAACTGGACAAAAGCCGAGCGTGAGGGTGGTTTTGAAAAAATCGGTATATTTTTTTAAAAAAGCATGGAAAGCCTACCTACAAATTTGCATGTAGTTCAGTGAAATGATGCTGATTAGGAAAATAATTAATTAAGTTATATTTGGATATGTGTCCATTAGAGGTGCGTTGCCTTAAGATTTTGCAACACCTTAATTGAAATGAAAAATTAGGGCAATAACGGATCAAGCGTGATAATATGCGTATTGATAATATAATATATTAAAATATATGCAAATCCTGTTGATTCTTTCAATAAATGATCTCAATCTGAATGTTTTATTTATGCTCCATGTTCAATATCGATGATTAGATATGATTCAAACAATTTACATGGTTAATAACATGCCCATATCTTTTCGATCTATTTAGGATTTTCAGCAGATAATACACTCAAGAACGTCATGCCTAAAGTGTAGATACAATATAACATATAGAAAACAATTAATAACAAAAACAATGAATATAATTTATAACTGGCAATGTTACTTGGTGATTATAAACGACACAGTTCGTGTTTCAAGAGTTCAATTAGCGTGTTAGGTGCCCTCCTGTCTATGGTTTTGATCACGTGATCTGTTATGGCTACAACTGATCCGTTAATGCATGAATTCTGACGCGAAAAAAAGGTATCACAAATACATTTTGCCTGCGCTTAAAAATTGCGCTAAAACAGTAAGCAAAGGTAATATTTAATCTAACTGGTGTAAAAGAAGTCTCAAAACAGTTATTGCTTTTCACCAGAACAACTGTATAACACTACTGATCCGGTAATGGTAACTTGCCTGTATATGTAATTTGTTTATGTCGACTTGCACGTAGCGGCAAATCAATGAAAATGCATAAACATATGTCGAATTAATATATTAATCATAAAACACGTAAAAATCGTAGTATTCCTTAATGCTTTTTACATATGTAATGATTTTCATTATAACAACTTATAAAAACATGGTCTTATTCTCGTTCTCAATTTTGCTTGACAATTTACACAAATCGGCTGCTGTAAAAAGTCACGTGACCATGGTCAAATCATGGGGTGAATTAATTTTTAATGATATACACTGAAGGGTTCGAAAGCAGGTACTCGTTGTTTGGGCGGCATTGACAGTTTTACATGATATGGGGGTGCTGGAAACTGCATAAAATCTGTAATCAAAAGAGGATTAACATAACAATTAAAGTTGACAGCCATGTAGAAACAAGTTCCTATTAGTTTAAACCTATTTATTTTAGCTCGATTGCATCGAAAGCCTAAGGCTTCCGATATACACGCTCTCGAGTCCGTTTCCTGGGCCTAGAACCAGTACTTGGTGTCTTTGGGGGAGATCTAAAGAACGCTTCCGCGGTCGGGATCGAACCCGTGACCTCCCGGTCGCTAGGCGGACACCATATCCATTACACCACGGCGACCTTAAGTTCCTATTAATACGTTTCACTATTTTTAATCTTAATCGTCACTATATTTGACGTGTCAAAAATTAAGAGGTTTCCTCCCCAGACGTTTTCTCCCTAGACGTTTCACCCCCATGACCATTTTCCAATTAAATAGATTTAATTATAATTGTTGTTATAAGTGCCTGAAATTTTTCTTTAATTAATTGAGATCATTGAAAAATTGAGTAAAAGCACAGCTTTGATGTTCTTTGATGGTCATTTTAAGTGCAATAGTTTGTTACAAATTAAACTATTATTGTATTAATGAATTGGGTAAAAGCACACCTTTAATGTTCTTTGATGATCATTTTAAGTGGAATAATATGTTACAAAGTAAACAATTATAATTATTGGATTAATGAATTCATTTTGGTACAAACTTTACTAATTCAATTATACCTATTTATACTAAAAACATTTTGCACTGATTCATTCTGTTATTAGAATTAACTGCAATAATATAATATTATACATACATATCACAGTGATAGACATTTTCGGAGTTTGTGAATTGGATATAATTTATAATATTCATATTCCATTTTGATGTCTATATATCCCTTCATACATAATTATCTTCCATCGACTTTTTTACATATTGATTTAGTCTGTCTTCAAGATTATCATACAGTATAATAAAAAGTTGGACACTAATATGTTTAGTTATGCAGAATATTTACTATTGACTATTACTATTTACCATCCAATTTAAAAAAAAAATGATTTAATCTGTTGCCATAAAAATGTGACAGCATTTTAATGTTTTCGCTAATATTAAAGTAACAAAACACACCTAACATTATACAAAATATCAAGCACTTATAGTGCAATATACAAGAGTTGATTAGATTAGCAAGTGTATTATACAAGATAACAGCTATGGTATAATTGGTACATTTGATGCAATATACAGGCCCTTTAATTAATGACCACTGATGAGATTAAGTGACATCTTTAAAGAGGGATAATCATTCATAAGATGAGATTAGCAATTTAGCACATAATCATACAAAAACATGTTTAAATAGTTTATCACTCACTGTATTAATTATTATAAATGAATTGATTTGAATTTACTTAATTAATAGTATTATATATGGTAGTCATAGAGATGCATCTGTTGTATTTAACAGGGGTGGTTTTAAAAGATATGTTACACTTTCGACATCTTTTTCATTTGTTAATACAAAGGAATCTTTCATATATCTTCATGACAAGAATAAAAGCTGTTGTCAAGTCAAAAGTCAAAATCCTCTTTTTTCACTCTCATATCATAAAATTTATAAAAGTTTATCATTTTGCTTCATTTTGAGTTTGGTATGTTCATTTTGAGATTAAATGTCAGCTTGTGTATGCTAATTTCGAATAAAAATAGTTCACAAAAATCTAGGTTTATTGATATTGTGTTCTTTAAAACTGATATATTTCATATTTTTGCATTTAAAACAATTTTTGTTAATTCGTAAAGTTATTACTTTTTCATTAAATTACACAAATTCATTAA
This sequence comes from Dreissena polymorpha, assembly GCF_020536995.1. Taxonomy (NCBI): domain Eukaryota; kingdom Metazoa; phylum Mollusca; class Bivalvia; order Myida; family Dreissenidae; genus Dreissena; species Dreissena polymorpha. Next base: position 25,725,489 of record NC_068369.1, on the reverse strand, counting down.
ATATTTTTTTTACATTTTCTTGAATATATTATTAATATCAGTGAGTTAAATTAGTAAAGTATGATAAAGTTTTGATTACATTTGCTAAATATACTATTAATAATGAAATATTGTGCAAGGAAAGTACAATTCTGTTTTAATTAGTCTTAATTAGTTATTATTACAAATTAAAATATCAGTGACATCCAATAATTTGATTATAAACATATGAATGCATGAACAAAATAAAATTGTTGACAGTAACATAGTTTATTTATTTATCATATTTAACTGTAACAAGGAAAAAAGTTTTTCAATTCACCGATTTACCCTATTTAATTGGTTTAAAAACAACAAACCTTGCACAGGTTTACTCAAACTGAGATGAGGTGTTAATTGTGTATTCAAAATGGGTCTGGATTACACATTATTCTAATCTTGTTTGCATTTGTCCTCCCAAATGAGCAACATGTATAAGATATTAAGTAAGATTTTGAGAATATTTCATTCATGCCACTAGTACACCAACATGCACTTACTAGTGATTTACATACATTCCTTACACAGTTTAACAAACGAAAAATGAATTATAAAACCACAAAAAAACAGGCTGCTTCATAGATAATGTTAGTTAAAGACTTCATAAGTATAAATTTATTGGGGGTGGGAAACGGCTGCACTAAAACTAAAATGGGGGGAGGAAACGTCTTGGGGGAAACGTCTGGAAAACGTCCCAGAATGGGAATCGAATACTGGTCGCTGGTGTGACTGCACCAAATTGCCCTTTATTATCAGGCGACCAATTACTTGTAAATGAAAATCTACGGTGGAAACTTTTTCGCATTATAATTATAATTATAATTTATATTTATTATTTTAACTATGTTGTATTGTTTGAATGTGTGCTGATCATCATACCCATAGCCGAGGGGGGTTTGCGTTGGGTGCATTCACAATGAAAGGTCAATGAAAGTGAAAGTTCATATAAAATGCTCTATAACTTCAGTCTCTAAAGACAGATAAAAAGTCACCAGAATGCTGGATTTTAAGTATCATTTTAAAAATTGTTTAGGGGGTGGACCTCCAAACCACCCCCCCCCTGATTGCAAGATGTGGCAGCCTCTCCCGCACCTAACCCCTTCGCCACTTTGTTGCTCAATTAACTATCGTTAATGGGAAAATTCGCACCCCCCTTTTCAAAACCCTGGCTATGGGCCTGATCAAAATGAATTACAACTAAAACATTATATGTATTTATATTAAGAGCACTTAAAAAATCTTCTTACTAGATGAAGCGCTACATGCTACACAGTGGTGAGTAATTTTCAAATAAAAGTGGACTTGCTCACATACTACCAATTGAACTGTGTTAAAACTAAATGTCTACTGTACTGTTTTGGGAGATGAAAAGCAACCAGACACACACGTATATTCAGTTTTATTTGCAATAATTTATTGGAAATAATTGACAAAATAATATAAAGCCTGTTTATAAAAATAAGTGTGTACCCATAAAAAGAGTTTGTTTTTGTTTTGAAAATAAGCAATATAAAAAGCATTAGTTATGTTTAGTATAAAACACTGCAAGATAAGAACAATTAACTATTGCCTTTAATAAATTGTATTGACTGAAAGATTTAGCTATGTCTAAGAGTTAAATATCATATAATAACGAGTAAGAGTGTACATTAATGACAACAAAAACCTATTTAAACACCACAGTGGGAAATGTTTGCCTTGCTTTGGGGAAAGATATATACTCTAAAAGGTGGGGAATGGGGCTGAATATCTCCCAATATTTTTGCTTAAAAAAACTTCGGGTGATGTGTTCCACAATATTTTATTTATTTTCTAAAACAGCTAAGAAACTTAGAGGGACTATGGTTTAAAGGTACAGACTTAAAAATCTAAAATCACTGTTTATTAAATAATTACATTATTACTGTTTAGATGGAATATATTTTCTGGGGAAGGTATTTTGAAAAATTCATTTTGTAAATTGAGTTTTGTTTGTTAAGTCCTTATCTTTATTTAATTTTGTTCTTATTGTTACAGCTGACTTCAAAATTATGTGAATGTTCAATGTCATGGTAATTAAGACACTTAAAATCATGTTATATCCATTATGACCTTCCAGCCATTAGATAGGACTCAGTTACATGTTCCTTTTTTGCGCATTTCTCATTGTGTCTTGTTTATTTTATGTCATTTATTGAATAATGATAAAATAACATCACATTTACTATTTATGAGATATTTTCAATTTAAAAAGTCATTTTTGTTGCCATATATTCAATGAGTCATGCAATAGTTTTTGGTATTTTTTATGCCCCGGATGGTTGGCATCATTTCGACCTCATTGACCTTGACCTTGAACTTAGGGTCTGCGTTTAGGTATCAAAATCTGCATTTATGTTTCCAAAAATGCTCATAACGTCTATGTCGCTTCAGATGTAACCGTCATATTTGGTATGCATGTGTATATGGACAAGGCCTTTCTATAAGCACACACATTTTGATCCCTGTGGCCATGACCTTGAAGTTAGGGTCAGCATTTAGGTTTTGAAATCTGCGTTTAGGTTTCATAGTATAACCTCAATAGAGAAGACCTTTCCAGACACACACAAATCTTGATCCATGTAGCAATGACCTTGAAGTTAGAGTAAGCATTTAGGTTTCGAAAATGTGTTCTGTTATTTAGCGGTATAATATAACTTTAAACTATCAAAGCGTTTTTCGGGGGTATATGTAATCCTATGGAGACAGCGCTTGTTTTTAATTCAGTTACATGTAAGTTTTGTCAATACCATCAGTGAATTCGTAGAAATATTGGATATTACGTAACAAAATAAATTGATGGTGTGTACATCACAATTTCAGCAAAAACAGATTTTTTGGATACCAAATAGACAATTTTATGTGTTAAGTTTCTCTTTGATAAATGTTGTTTTTTATTAACAATATTATATCATCATTATTGAATGCCCATAATCTCTGAGCTGTTAGTCAGTTAAAAATAGAGAACATTCTTGCACTTGTTTCCATTTTTAGCTCGACTTTTAAATATATGAAATATATATAGTGGAGCTATCCTACTCACCCCGGCGTCTGCGTTAGCGTCTGCGTGCATATGTTAAAGTTTTCGTACTACTCCAAATATTTTCTTTCTTCCTTGACATATTGCTTTCATATTTTGCATACTTGTTAACCAACATGACACCAACCTATAAACAAGAGCAGACAACTCTATCAAGCATTTTGTCATAATTATGGCCCCTTTTCCAGTTAGAATATGCAGCAAATGTTAAAGTTTTCGTACTACCCCATTTATTTTCATTGTCCCTTGACATATTGCTTTTATATTTTGCATACTTGTTTACCAACATCACCCCAACCTATAAACAAGAGCAGACAACTATATCAAGCATTTTGTTATAATTATTGCCCCTTTTATACTTAAAATATGCATATTATTGATAAATCTATGTTTAAGTTTGCGTACTACCCCAAATATTTCCTATATCCTTTGACATATTGCTTTTATATGTTGCATACTTGTTTACCAACATGACCCCAACCTATAAAAATAAGAGCCGACCACTGTATCAAGCATTTTGACATAATTATGGCCCATTTTACACTTAGATAATTGAACCTTTTGCTTAAATTGCCATAACTTCTTTATTTATGATCACATTTTATTATTACTTTGACACAACAACACTTACCTGAATACCACAATGAATTCCACCCAAACAATACCCCACGCCCCTTCCAGAATCCCTCCCTCTCCCCAACCTCAACCCCCCCCCCCAACCTCAACCCCCCCCCCAAAAAAAAAATAATTTTTTTTAAACATCATCTAATAAATTACCACACCCCACATTATACCCCCCTCTCACCCCCACACCCCCACCCCCAAATTTTTTTTTTTTAAACATCGTCTAATAAATTACCACACCCCACATTATACCCCCTCACACCCCCACCCCCCCCCCCCTTACCCACCAGCCCCCTACCCAAAAATTATTTTTTTTTAAACATCTAATAAATTACCACACACACCCCCCCAAATTTTTTTTTTCAAACATCATCTAAGAAATTACCACACCCCCTCTCACCCCGCCCCCCCCTACCCCCCCCCCAAAAAAAAAATTTTTTTTTTTTTCCTTTTTTTATTTTTGAAAGATCGTCTAATAAATTATTGAATATGAACAATTTCCCCATGATGGCTTACGTTATACTGTCAAGCACTCGAATAGTCGAGCGCGCTGTCCTCTGACAGCTCTTGTTATTTAATGCCATTTATTAATAAAAAAAAATCCAAATAGTGCCTTGTGCCCTCTTAAATACATGCATCCCGTCTTATCTGATTGTGTCACCTTAGACCCCTAGAGAGCACAGTCATCCAAGGTTTGTTAGATAACAATCAGTTACACAGCAACTGATAAGCTGAAAGACAAACTCTGTACAAATATCTAATTATCTCCAGGTCATACTATATTGAGATTTGAGTTTTTTTTATTAATTTTAAATGAATAGGAAATAATTAAAAAAATATTGAGGAAAACAAGTTTTATAATAATTGTTTAAAACAATGTGTTGGCATGGTAAATCTATCAGTTGTATTTGATTTAATTATTGAGAATGATGGGCTAATAAATCTGCAGATTAATTTCACAAAGACAATATTTACAGTTTTCTGTTCTGTTCTATTAACAGTTTAAGATACATAGTTTTATTTGTGTGTAATACTACTGGCAATCTTCCTAGTTTGTTTGTTTTCTACAAATCCTTACTTATTATGTATACAAGTATTATATTTTTGTTATGAGTTTACCCAAGAGTTATAATGCTAGGGTCAAAAAGTGATTGAAAAAGTACCAAAAAAATATTTGTGCATATGGGGTGACAATGGGCCAATTGTTATACTGCTCATGTTACACTTTACAGTAAAACTTGTTTTTAATGTCATAAGTTGGCTGTCATTTAGTCCAGCCCAAAAAAGGGACCTTTTACACAATTCAATATTCAGACACGTAATTTAAGATTCAATGTGACAGACTTACAATTGATATAAGGGCTTCTGAATGCTCACGTGTCCTCACATCATAGATGATAAATAGTCTCTGGAAAAACCACAATGAGATTTCAATCTGACAACATTCATTTTAATTTGTTCCCAGTATTTCATAAGCACTTGTTATATATATCATTACATTTTTCATCATCATCCATCAATAAAGCATTTTAAATGTATTTACATTTTCTTTTGAACATTCACTCAAAATGCTGTGTGACACTATTTCCAATATGACACTATTTCCAATATTCTATCAGAAATCATGCCTTTTTCTGCCTATTGGACCCATTCCCAATGCAAAGTATGCATATTTTTTCCAAATTCTCATAAAGTAATTCCCAATTAAAAAAAACACACAAAAAAATATTTATTTTTTTTTTTAAAAAGAAGTGTCTTATGACTTATGATTATTAGACTCTATATCTCAATTTTATTTTGTAAACAACCTACAAAATATATAACTATAATTTATATGAATTTTATCCAAAATGACTGGAAAACTCCCTGCCCAAATAATGCTTTTGTCGATGAAAATTATTCCCAATTTGGAAGATTTCGCGACTCAAAAATCCCAATTTTGCTAGGTACTTTTTCCCAAAATAGACAGAATAAGGCCTGGAAATTGTTTTTGTTTTGTCTCTTTTTAATTCACCCTAGGGTGTGATGAAAATACAAAAAAATAAGTATGTCAAGGGAAGCTCTAATTTTCTCATTAATTATTTGAAGATAAGAGAGTTGTACATTTCCAGTGCCCCAGATGATTATTTTGGAAATCGAGTTTTCACCCATTGATTTTGAAATTCAAAGCGCCGACGGCACTGAATTGTTTCGCTGTTGTATAATCTTAGACGCAACTCAGTTTTCAAAATAATGTTATAGCTTAAAATTTAAGCAGGTTTTTTTTGGCCCGATTTTATAGCCGAAATTCGGCTATGTTCCCAATCCCAAAAAGTATACTTTTTTCCCAAAAAGTGGCAAAAAATTCCCAATGTCCAAAAAAAGTAAAAAAAATTAAAGAAGTGTCTAATTTTATCCCAATTTTATTCAATTACATCTAACAAAGTATTATATGATTTTGTTTTTTTAATTTGAAAGATAATAAAGAGTTATATCAAATTTAGTATTTCCATAATCAGTGGACTTTTGTGTGGAAAAAAAAAGGCTAATGAATTTATTTTCCCAATTTCATGAAAATTCCGCTTTTTATATCGCAAGTTTGAAATGATCACAACCCATTCAAATTTATAAAGAGTGTGTCTTAAAACGCAGGTCGAGATGTGTGTTTTTGCCAAAACAGCTAATCAGTGTGCACAGGCTTATCTTATTTGACATTCTTTAAGCCCCGTTTTCCCTGAAAGCAGCCAATATGTACAGATTTCAAGGATAAGCTCTAGACTGGCCAACGTTGTCTTGCAACAAGTTGTTCAATACACTTTATGTACTGTGACAGTGAGAACAGGTAGATGCAGTGATTAAAGCAGAAGCATTATCGTCTGCTAAATTTTACTGGAGTTATCCCGACAGGCAGTCACAGGTTACGGTTCCTGCCGTACCTAAGCCCATACTGATCCATACTGATTTGCGAAATTGTGATTGCATTATTTGTGAGCTTAGCTCACACATAAATAGGGTGATTTCATTCTTGAAATGGGGTGAAATGAGTTATAAAAATACATACATTAAAATCATTCTGTTTTACTTCTGTTGCTGCACACTTGTATTGATTCAATTAAACTGTAAACTATCATAATTAACTTTAATAAACTTAAGTTTCATAACATCCTTAATCCTTGAAACTGTCCATAATATAAACTTTAAACTTTAAAAAAAAAACTGACGTTAACTGACATCTTTGTAACTGTCAAACATATCGACTGATTTTTTGGCGCAACAATTGCAGACGTCTTTCTACCTCTCTTAGACATTTTTATTTTGAATCGTAATAGAAATTGAAAGTTCAGATGCTTTACAAATACATGGACAATGAGCGGCAAGTTAAGTCAGATTGAAAACGCATGAATGTCGTCGTAAATAATTCGGTCAGACGCTATAATTAAATATGAAATCTTGTCCGCAGAACATTTGAATAACTTTGACTGTTGTCCTGCTCCATCATCCAGGCGCTTGCTGAATGAAACCGTCACCGCGTTACAATAATAATTATAAAGAGAAAATACCGAAAATGAGTAAAGCATTTTCGGTTGAAGCTATTGTACCATACACATTAAATTTGACAAATTTGCGTAAAAGTAAAGTTGGTTGCGTTTTCAATACGCATAATATTGTATTTCTTTACGTTTTTAAACAATTTATTAGGGTGAAAGACGCAGATACGCAGCTTATCTGGGGTACTGCATTTCATGCAAAATATGTTTCAAAACATAAAGGGTATTGCACATGCTTTCAGATAAAAGTTTCTTTGTGTTTCACATCACTGAAGCCCAAGTTGCTATCTATTGTAGTGCAAATGTTAAATTTTAAATCTAACTTTCATTTTTACCTGAAGTATTTAGTACAAATAACATTTCATAATTACTTGATTAGTTGATAACACTTTTACCTGAGAAATGGGGTTATATTTTCAATAAGTTGCTAAGTTGCCAGTTGCAGACATGGGGTATTCATAATTGTAAATCTGTTATCATCATGATTATTAATTGATTCCTTTTTCCATTAATCATGGATTGATCATTAATTATAGCTTTTGTATTACTTTAATAATAATAATATAGATTACTGCTATGTGCAAGAGGTCATGACTCATTATTATTTAATGATTACTTTTATGATTACTTTTGACCAAAAAGCAGATTCAATTTCAGTTCATGAAGACACATGACACATGAACAACATCAGATAGTTGCCAACTTATCATGTAGTTAACTCTTTCAGTGCTGGAACCAAATTTTGAAGGCCTTTGCAAACAGTTTGGATTCAGATAAGATGCCACAGAACTTAATTAAGCATTCAAAATAGGTAGCGTCATTATGATTAGGAGCATGGGTTGCATAGCACTATACTTTTCTGACAATTTTGCAATTTTCTAGAAAAAGATTAACAGTCCACGTGCATTTCGTGAAAAACGTGAGAAAATAAGAGTTAGTGTACATCGTGTGATTTTTTTCTCGGGGAAAGCATGGGCATTAAATTTGAATGTCGCATGGGAGACAGGGATACAGTTGTTGAGGTATGCGGGCGTAGCACTATATTTTTGTTATTTTTAACGAATTTTTGAAACACCATTGTTGAACGTTCAATATTGCATATTGCATATTTTCACGTTCTCAAGTGTCAATTAGTGTCTTAATTAAATGTCAATTAGCGTCTTAACAAATCGTGGCACATATTACTCAATTACATCTGCCAATTAATTACGAAGTGCAAAATGACCCCCTTTCACACCTACCGTTCCCCGCAAGAAAGACCTCGTTCGCACCTACCCTTGCCTACTCTCCGGAATGTCGACAACAGTCCCCATCGGAATTCATCAATATAGAAGTATAAAAACAAAAACAAAGAAATCCGCAAGTTTATTCAAACTAATTTATTTTTGACCAAATTTTTTTCTACCGCGTTCATATCTACCAGTAGCGACTTCTTATTGTTTCGACAATGGTCTCTCAGTCTGTACGATAATAGGGTGGTAGTTTTCTGGAGAAAAAAATGGCGGCCATTTTGATTATTTACGATAACAAACATATTTTTACCAATTTAGCAGCCAGGATAGCGTTATATCAATGTATAGCGCGCACCAGCTTTTTAATTTGAATTTTGGAGGTAAAACACTGCGCGCTATACGAGGAAACCTACGGTAAACAGTGGTTGATAAAGGGTCTAGAAGCCCAAATATTATTAAATGCATGAAAAATTCCATTAATAAACAATTTGATCACTTTGGTTGAGATTACCAATTAATAATTAATCAATGAACAAAAACCATTAATCATATTTGAAAAATAAGTTAAAATCATTAATTTAATTGATTACTTTTTCGAGTAATTGACCACATGTCTGCCCAGTTGCAACTAAGAGTAACATTGTTTTGTGACATTGACATTTTGCTTCATTTCATTCTAAGAGCAATCACACTGCAGTTTATAAATAAATTGATAAGATGAGCTTTTGGGGGACAACACCTACCTCAATACACAGATTATCTCCAGAGCCAATTAAATCTGCAGGTTTTGTTTTGTGCTATAATAAGCACCCGCTTAACAGTTACATGTTTCAATTGTACTTTTTATGTGTTGCTGTCTAAGCCAGCTTTTCAACATACCTGACCTTTGTAAATGTTCAATAAAATTCAAATAAAAAAATATCCCGCGGCGAGACTCGAATAAAGACACCTCATTTATTCCATTGGCTGATTTGAGCGATATAATTATGGTATGTCAATAAAAGAATCTTTTTGTGTTTCCAACAATACCATGATAAATATTATTTTTTATAAATTTAACAAGAATTATTCCACCATATTGACTAATGTATTAAGCATGTGCACGATGATTCACGATGTTGTAAATAATCGAATCAAATAGAAATGCCCAAAAAACCACTAAAACAGGTTTGTTCGAAGAACACGCGTATAAATATGTACGGATACTTCGGGTGTGGCTGGTTGACTTATATGTTTTAATTTCACTTCCATTATTCTTTTAGTTTCCTGTTTTGTATTATAGATTTATGACCAGCAATATGTAATAATGTTATATAAGCCGCAAAAACTCCGCGTAACAGCTTGTGCTGCATGTGATGTAGCTAAGAACTGCACCGAAAAAGACATTCGCTATATTTGATCTCATTCATTGAACTCTTTACTTTTCAGCAACTCCAACCACAATAAACGCCGTATATCTGTTTAGGTCCCCCACCACTATATGGGGGGGGAAATATTGTTTTTGCCCTGTCTGTTGGTTGTTCTGTGGATAGGTTTGTTTGCCCAAACTTTAAGATTTTGCCATAACTTTTGCAATATTGAAGATAGCAACTTGATATTTGGCATGCATGTGTATCTCATGGAGCTGCACATTTTGAGTGGTGAAAGGTCAAGGTCATCCATCAAGGTCAAAGGTCAAATATATGGCTTCAAAGCGGCGCAATAGGGAGCATTGTGTTTCTGACAAACACAGCTCTTGTTTGTTTTTGTTTTTTCTCAGATTTTTTAAAGACCTTTTGGTGCCCTTTGAAGTTATGGATAATATTTCACGACAGTACTTACTTATATTTTGCAAATATTTTTTTAAGTTTAAAGTCAGACTGTATAAATAACATTTAGATATATTTATAGATATCAAGTTAATATATTTTGCCATACCCAACACATAAACAACTGTGACAGACATGCCCAGTGAATGCGTGGGAAATGCTTATAAAAATTAATAATGTTATTATTTATTATACATATAAAATTACTTTACATCAATAGAAAATAACACATTTGACACGGTTTGTCATTATAGGATTCATAATTTGTATGGCTGACCAATTAGGAAACACTATTAAAATTAGTGTAATCCAAACAAGAAATATGGACCACATATCAAATCTCGAAATGAATGACATAGTTATGGTCCTGACAAAATATACTAAATACTACTATATAGCCCCCCCCTCTCCCTAGCAATTGTTGTGGGGGGGGTAAAAAACTCCTGGAAAGTAAAGCTAAAAACATTTTGAATGACCAAATCTAAAAAAAGGTGCATTTCATCATATCATAACTTATATTTTTTTAAAGTTCTAATTGTATATTATTTAGTCCCACATTTTCATTGTGATATTCCTTTGCATTAGAAAATTACACTAGATTGTATTTACCCCCTTTTGCAGGTGCATTCTTTAAGCCGAAGTTTATAAAAAAAAATGAAGTTCAAGCCGCTACAACTATGAACAGTTAAAAAATCCAAACTCTTCATAGTTGTAGCGACTTATTATGAAACTTCAAATATTAACTATGGATCACATCACATATAGTGGCATTCAAAGTGCCAATTGAGTTTAAAGGCTGCCCATATTTTAATTTTGATATTTCTTTGCTTAAGAAAATACACAATATATTATACACCCCATTTTGCAGGTGCACGTTTCAAGCCAAAATTAGCTTCCATCTAAACTGTTCCTAGTTGTACTGACTAACACTGAAAACATATACTATGGCTTGTATCATAAACTGTATTATTTTCAGTGCAAATTGAGTTTTATGGCTTCCCATATTTACATTGTGATATTTCTTTAAATGAAAAAAATCATGCAAGTTTTAACTTATCCAGTTTTTCAGATACCGGGTATTTGAATTAAGCCATTTTGATTTTCTGCAAAAATGCATATTTTGAGTGACCAAAGCTAAAAAAGGTTGCATTGCATCATGTGATAACTTAATTTTTTTTAGTGCTGATCGTACTTAATTTATTATTATTCGTCCAATCTCATAGCGATATTCTGTTGCATAAGAAAATTATTCCAGATTTTAGTTTACCCATCTTGTAAGTGCATGTTTTAAGCTAATTTTATTTTCAATCAAACTCCTCATTGTTGTAGCGACTAAAAATGAAAACATATACCATGGATGATTGTATGTGCTGATTGAGTTTTATGGCTTCCCATATTTTTATAATGATGTTCCTTGAAACAATCAAATTATACAAGATTTAATGTACCCCATTTTTCACATACTTGCTCTCAGCCATTTTTACTTTCGAAAAAACCTTCCATATTTTGAGTGATTAAAGCTATACAAATGGTGCTTGAATCATCATAACTTTTTTCTCTAAAGTGCGAGTTTTATTTTATTTTGCTCACATTTGCTTAGTGAAATTCCTATATAATATAAGAAATGTACTACATACTTTTTTATCCTAATTTGCAGGTGCATGAATAAGGGCAAATGGCAATCATAACTGAAAGAATGTGATAAACTTGATTTTTTAGCTCGACTATTATATATGAAATATATATAGTGGAGCTATCCTACTCATCCCAGCGTCGGCGTTTGCGTTGGCGTTAGCGTGCAAATGTTAAAGTTTGCATACTACCCCAAATATTTCCTATGTCCCTTTACATATTGCTTTCATATTTAGCATACTGCTTTACCAATATGGAAGTGTTTTTAAGTTACAATGTAACATAATTTCATGTAACACACATAAATCACTATTTTAAAGGTAACTGGCTTTTGGGGACGTCAACTGCAGTAGTCTGTTATATCTTAAAGAGAAATTGCCATTATTGTCCCCTACTGGTTTTCGCTCTGTCTGTCTGTCTGTCATTCAGTCTCACTTTTCTGGATCCTGCAATAACTTTAAAAGTTCTTCATATTTTTTCATGAAACTTGAAACATGGATAGATGGCAATAGGGAGCTTATGCACGTCATTTCATTTTGTTCCTACCTTAAGAATTGTGGTTGCTATGGCAACAAATAAAAAATAAAAATTGACAATGGTGGAGTTTCACCGATAGGGGACCATATTGCTTGGCAATCTCTTGTTTTAATTGACATATTACAATTGAGTGATAATACTGCATACATTCTCATTTTAATAATACATGACAGTATATTTGTTTCATATAAAAAAAACTGGAATGCAAAAGCGTGTTTTAGAAATGTTGATAAGCATGTTAACTACCGTTGCAACCAACAAACAGTTGCGCGCTTAGACTTGTCCCGCCAAAACCACTCGATATGCGAGAGTTTGCCGATATTTGGCGAGCTGCCTATCTCTGTTATTTGTCTCTAATCAAACTAATTACTGCTGGGTTTGTTCATCCTTTCCATTTGTCTTTTATATACGTCCGTCTAATAAAGGGCATATTAAGGGATTACCTATGTCATGCCGGGGGTCAGGCAGCTTCAAGTCTTTGTCCGGACTTTAACTCTTTAACTATAACACCTATACACATGAAACTTCATATATGGATAAATCTCATTGATGAGAAGTTAAGTGTACAAGAATTATAGCTATAGCCCCTATATTACTATATTTATCTCGCTTTTTTATTTTTCCGGGTCATAACGTAATTGCATTAAGGCCTAATGACATCAAACTTCGAACAAAGATAGGTTGTGGTGTATAGACGTGCAGCGCACAACAATCGTAACTCGAGAACTCTGGCTTGCATATTTCACAATTCTACGCATTTGTGTGTTTCACATTTTTTCTTGGTTTCCTGTTTTCTTGAAATTACAAGTTCATGATTGAAATTAAGTTTTTCTTACATTTAGAAAGTTATCATGCTGCTGATAAGGTTATATCAAATATGTTTCAGTTTTGTGTGATATTTTGTATTTTATACACAATAATGAAAAGTGATCAAAGTCCTTGAGGTAAAATGTCTGTTTGTTTAGAAAAAAAATAGCACAGGCACTAACGTCTGGGATATTATATCCTCATCAGAAACCCCACCCCAGTTAATAACTGAAACTGCAAATATAACTCAAATGTATTTCAACATCATCGGTTCTATTGGAGAAGTGGTGTTGTGTCCCATAATTGAAACTGCTTTTATTGGTTATGTTGTAATGTACTGTAGCAAGTACAGTATGCTTCAAGAAGACTCCCTCATTTCTCTGATAATAACGCCACCAGTGCACGGTTGTTTTTAATGATAAAAAACAAACAACCACAGTAACAGAACAATGAACCTAACACACTGCCCTATTCAGGCATTTTGTGTAAAAACTTAACCGGTACACTAAGGTACGACATTGCACCGAACATGGTTCCAAGCAATCTCCACGCAGAGTTGTCGTTCCTTGCTCTCACATACAACTCTGCGAAAGGCTCAGCTTTCCATTTTGTCTATAAAAGAGGTAAAACCGAACAAACGCATTCAATGTATATTTGATTGGATATTTAAGATCGCATGCATTAAATTAAGAAATATGACTTTTAAATGTACAATAAATCGTGCAAAAACTTGCGAGTTTTAATGCAACTTTTTGGAACTAATTTATTGCCCATTTACGCAGATGGAATCATTCCACGCACTTCACAAGTTAAACAATTGAAAATACTTTTTTTAGTGACGTTAGGAATTGCTTCGACGTGTGTATGTATGTTAGTTTCTTAACATAAAAAAAACATATCAATTTTATAATAATGAATTAAGACTGATATAAGATATCATGGTATGAGATGGTTTTCTTTAATGCAGTAAATGCAATGTAACCGTCGTGCAAGAGATTGTTAAGTATTCTGTAACCTCAATGATGAACGCTTGGAATGATCATGACATAAATGAGACGCTTTTATAACAATAGTCCGTTCTGAGCCAAACACAGAGGTGAATGCAATGTAACCGTCGTGCAAGAAATTGGGTTCCAAGCAAAGTTTCGAGCAAAAAACTTCCAAAACTGTTACTCGGGAATAAACAACAAAAGAAATACAAGTCCGAATGACAATAAGTATGTCTCCAATGTTATTGTCTTTCTGAATTGTATTTATCATCACAGTAATGGATAAAAGCAACGTTTGGATTATCAAAAGGTAAATGTAATATATTTTTGAGACAAGTCACTTCATACTGTGAGTCTTTCAAAATCATTGAACGTTTTAAATTCATCTTTACAGAAATATCGATGTGTGGGTCTTATCTGTTACCAAAAAGACATTTTATTTAACATCAATTTTGGTACTGATTTAAGAAAATTCAATCATTATAAATTGATTTTCACACCTAAAAAAGAAAACATAAATTATTTTAAGTTTTGGAATATATTGCAATGGGTATTACATGTTCATTGAATTCTGATTTCCCCCCCCCCCGTCAAACTCCCACGGAAGTTCTCACGGGTGTTCTTTATAAATGGGCGGGAGACCCCCGTCAAACTCCCATTGGAGTTCATTGAAAATGGGAGTTTGACGGGGTCTCCCGTCAAGCCTCCCACGGGATTTCCGTCAAACCTCCCGCGGAAGTTTAATGGAAATGGGAGTTTGGCGGGAGCCCCCGTCAAAACCCCACGGGAGAAGAAAATCTACGAACACTTTATTTTCTTATTTAAGTACATATATCTTACAATTATAACTTAAGCATGTGTATTTGTAAACATTGAAACAGTAAACAAAGCATAATATTTAAATTGCATTTTTTGTAAAATATAGGAAAAATTCTCCCGTCTGGAAAAACCTCCCTTTGAAGAATTGCAATAACTAACGGGGGAGACAAAAACCCGTTGGGATCCCACGGGGGATGGCAACATTATCATAAAAAACTCTACTTTCCAAAACATTTCAACTCTTTTTTTTCCAAATATATGTATGTTCTCAATGCCCCCTACAGATATGCAAAATTTCATTACAATTGTTCAATAAATAAAAAAAATAAGTTTGCAAATAATCTGGATTTGCAAACTTAATCTGTATGCTGTTCAGATGATGATTTTACTAAGATAATTGACATATGGTGATATGTGCTGTTACTGTGTTTTAAAAGCCAATAAATCAAAATGGTAAAATATCTCTCCGTTAAGATCTAATCAATTGTATAACGCAAGGTTAAACTTCTGGATAAGTTATTAAAAGCCGAAAACATGTAAAAATTTCTAAACTCAGATTGATAGAACAGGTTTGAATTGACTAACAACATTGTTACATTAGAATATAAAACTGAGAAGTTTACAGAGATAATAGTTCTCATATTCACCATACTATTAAAAATGCCTCTGTTATGTAGAGGTAAATCGTACGCTTTTGCATCGAAAAGATCCGGATTCCATTCACGCGAGAGGCCAAAATGTGTTAAGTTTTGTTTTGCTATTTTAATTATTTTAAACTATAGCAAATGCGAAATTGTGGTAAATAATTAAATTGAATGACATTCATCCAAAAAATGTTAGCAAGTCTATTTATTTCTTCAAGTCAAGGATTTCCCTGTCTTATACATGATAGGAAATGTGTTTTAAAATTCTAATGTTTTGATGAGTAATTCCTTCCGGATCTGTGTTGGTGCCATGCCCTGATCTGTGTAGGTACCATGCGAAAAGATGTTACTTACTATATAATGTGTTTAAAAATTAACCATAACTTTCTACATATTAAAACAAAAATTTGTACCATTTAAGGATTATTTAAAACTATGTTATTCTGAATAATAATGTGTATGTGAGCAATATTTAATGACCGATGTGAACTATTTCGGGACCAATTACTTTCATAAATGATATACTACATAATATTTATAAGTGTAAGCAGTTTTTGATAGTTATGTATAAAACGCTATGCATAATAAATGTATGCAACATCTAACATCCATAATTACAGCATAGTTATGACATATGTATTCGTGCCTTTTCAAATACTTTTAAACTTAAATGAGTAAGCTCAAATTAAAATAATTCTCGTCTTACATCAGAAAACATGTTATTATCAGCATTTGCATTTCTTTCTGCCGTTGTTTTAAGAGTTATTGTTAAATTGGCCTACGACTAGAGGTTGGTATTTTCTTTTATTTGTATTCGACTTGTTGTACAACATGTGTTATACGTATAGTAAATATGGCTTGATTAATTAATAGTAAGGTTCATAAGGGTACATTTTATATTTAAATGGTTTAAAAAATTGGGGGAAGATTGCCGGTTGCCCACTTGGAGGTCTGAGAATCCTTTATTATTCGGTTAATATTTATTAAACTTTGAGTTGCATGCAAACCACCATGGCGATATAAAATATGCAAAACAAAACAGATGATCATAATGTTTTAGTACAGTTCTAAATCCTTAAATGTTAGTCGATATATTGCCTTTAAGAATAGCTCTGAAAAAAACACCCAAATATATAAGTCACATGCATGTCGTCTACTTGATTTCAGAGACGATTGTCTTAAATAACAAAAACCATTTACCACAAACGCCTTATTTTTTTTTTAATTCTTTTAATTTGTAATTCGATTTGCAAAGCTACTCCCGTTAAGTTCTTAACGCAAGCATTAACATGTGTTTATATGTAATTCATTTTCAAGCTGGTTTTATCTCAAATCGTAGATCTTAAACTTATTCTACTTGATGTTGACAAATGTTATTTCAATTCAATAATTGGACAATAGTACGGTCATGCGCTCTATGATACCTTTATTCGCCCTCTTCATATATTCGCATTTAAGGAAACACCTACATAAAATGATTAAATGATTCAAAAAGTTCTAGACCAATACAAAATATGTTTGTGTTTTTAACTAACTCTTTAGTATTTATCAGTACGAACCAATCACCAATCGCCGTTGTAAATGCTTATTTGGACCTGGTGGATGGTTTGGACAAAGGCGGACTAAGTCGATTAGAGTGAGGTCGGATATTTACAATTCTTAAGAATTTTATTTATTTTATGCTTCGAATCGGTTTATATCGAAAAGTTATAAATCTGGTAATGCACTGTTTCCAACAGTGATAAATTACAGTAAACATTATAGGTAATATACACAGTCTTTCTGTAAAATGATGTGGTTATTTTTATTTGATGGCGTTATTTTTTCAGTGAAAGTATCCAGTTTAACCTTGAACAATTTAACTAATAGGTATTCAAATTTTAAATAAAACTAAACTGTATTTTAACTTATGGCTTACCAAGTTGTGATATTATTAATTCTTTGACCACTCATGACTTATCATTAATAGACAACTGAAATCAACAAACTAATCGTTCGAGGGTGGGGTGCCTGAAGTTTTGTCTTCTAACGACTCCTCGCGCTGATCCTCTTGGTCTTACAATGAAATTTAAGAAAAGATGATTATAATGGTAAAATTGAAGCAGCTTAAGAATAGAAGGATTTATAAGTTGGAATCTCTTTGATAGTTTTACTGGTTTGTTATTATATATTGATGATCTAGAGTAGACTCTAGTGACATATCTCGTCGTTGATATTATTCCATGAAAGTGTTTTATTCTAGTCTTGTTTTGTGTATACTGTTAGACAAGAGAATAACATTGAAAGTAATTTGTAACTTTAATTTTGTTGGGAGTTAGACTAATCAAAATCAAATGTATTCATTTTTCTAAACAAAATTCATTCTACATTTTCTCCAGTGTATATAGTTGGCACTTAAAAACAATTCGATTCCAAATCGGAGTATTTTTCCCAAATCTGAAAAATAATAAATCAAAGAAACAAATTCTTTAAAGGAACCTTATAAGATCGAACTTTTGGTTTTTTGTATTCTACTCCAATTCAAATCAGTTACCGTTAACACCTAGGAGAAATTAATGTATTTAGTAGCCCTGTTGTCGATTGGTTTTTATAACAATTATTATAATATGCACTGCATGCGAAATATGAAGTTATTGAATTGTAGTGTGTTTTGCGAGTGTCAACATACATTGTTAATCCTAAAATTGATTTTACTAAAATTTTGTCATTAGTCAATATTTAGCGTATTTAAAGGCTGTTTTAACGATTCACATCGAATCCTCTAACAATTAATATACACACGTGTATCTCTTATGCAAGTTTTTGAACGAAACTGAAAACGTCTCATGTGTGCATAAGCAATTGAAAGTAAAGGCATGCTTATTTGACCTGAAAACAAGTATAAGAAAACATGACATACGTTGCTTACAGTAATTATTCATGTAACTGTTGTTTTTTTGTTTTGACATCCTCTTCACATCTGTTGAGTGTTGACGAATGGGATGCATTTGGCTGATAACCACGCTGATTTTCCAATTTTAAACAGTACCGGTACCATATTCACAGGGCAAAGGGCTCCTATGGGACTCTTATGAAGCTTCTTTTGCTTCTGTTTCTTGATGTCTCGCTAGAGGCAACATTTATTTCCAATCTTTATGAAACTTATTGATCACATTTGCACCCCTGATATCCCTGTCTAAGTTTGAAACTGGGTCACATAAAATAAAATGCTAGGTAACTACGTAAAATTAAAGAAACAAGGCTATAAATGTTTAAGGGACCATATGTATTGCATAAGCTTCATGAAACTCGGTCATAGCATGTATCCAATGTGATATATTAACTGAGTTAAAACTGGGTATGTGATTTTAACAAGTCAGTAACTACTTCAAAATGAAGAAAAAGCTTTTGAACACTCTAGAGGCCACATTTACATTTCACAAGCTTCATGAAACATGGTCAGAACAGTTGAACAAATGATATCTCAGCCGACTTTTGGATCTAGGTCAAGCGGAGTAAAAATGAGGGCACTAGTTCAGATGAAAGAAAAAGCTCCTCAATAATATAACTTGGTCGGATTATTTGTCCAATCAATAGCTTTGCCGAATTCAAAATCCCACATTGAAGTGTTCACGTGTTTCTTACATGGATAGTGAAAGTTGATATTCTGGTCAATTATAATTTGAAGCGTTACGGGATTTCTGAACAATAGCATGCATGCTTTACAGTTTAAGTTAGTGGCCTCGATTTTATTGGGAGTTCAAAGTAAAATGACGCAAATGAACATCATATCAAAAGGTAGAATTGTCAAGTTCACAGTTTGCGCATTATTTTTTTGTTTATTCCTTATTATGGATATTTTAAAAGCTCATGTTCATGTACGGTATAGAGCCTTGTCATGTATGATAGAGTTTCAAAATAAATATGCACATATTTAAATGATGTGATGGCAAGGCGATATGCTACGGGCAACTATATACTTGCAGGTCGCTTAGGTGTGATTTAATTTAAAAGTCAATTGTCTTTAGTGTAGCATGACTAAATTTCTAAATGCCTGTTAAAATATGTAAAAATATCAGATGTATTGTTGCAAAAACTGGTGTATATTTCATGAGATGATAATTTCCTTGTATTATAATGTCTTAGCTATTCCTAGCTTTACATATACACTGCTATTGTTACAACCTGCGTTGTGCAAATTACTATACATATGAGTACAACTTATTGGTATAAATTACAAAAGCACAATGTGTTGTAAAATTATGTTAAACCTTTGCTCAATTAGTCACACACTCATAGGCTGCAAGTTATTTTTTATTAAAATAAATAAGATAGCACAAAAAGAAAACATAGCAGTGATTGATAACTATGTTGCTTACTTTCCGTGATATATGAAATAAAAAATGTGTGCTTAAACCTTTATTGTTACAGTTATTAATGTGCCTAAATTAACATTGACATCTTATTATGTATATTTTACTATGCCTACTGAGTGTTCTTTGCATTGACTAATGGTTCATATGTTGTATCGCTTTATCATGCATTTTTCAAAAGCTTTACACTATAATTCATTGTCGAACATTAACACGAATGTTTCTTGTGTTCTAGTTTACCATTTTCATATCATACTCCGGTTCGACTTGAATGTGCTATGGCACAACACAATATCTGGTCACATACCTTTTGCCTTTAGCATAAGAACATCAGATGTTAAAATTTTGTCCGGCATAATATACGAAAGTCCGAAAATGGAAAGGTAAATTTTGTATAAAAACGATAAAATCTTGTTTGAATGAAAACATTTGTTGTCCGCTTTACAGCCAGTTGTTCACGGAGAAAACCTAGATTGACATGCTCTTAATTTCAGGAGAACGACATATTTACGCAACAAAATATATCTTCAGCGGTATATTTCATATTGTACAAAACACATCCAAACTTGTTTGTGATATTTTTCAGGTGAAAATGTCTCAACACCGAGCATATCTCCCAGTGGTACTGTGGATATTGTACAAGGGATGAACCTTACTCTGAATTGTACATACCAGACAAACAAAACTGTTCACCAGTTAATTGCATGGAACCAACTTAAGCAAAATGGAACTAGTTTTGCATCCCACTTGTCTATATACGATGCTCCGGGATCCACATGTGCATATTTTGATGGTAACGTGAGTAAGTATGGTTACTCATGTCCAGCGGATAACCAATTCAATATAATAATATACAATGTGCAAAGAATTTCCAGTCAAGGCTCGACATGGATGTGTTCACATCAAGTAGGGTCGTTTCCAAACGTGTTTAGTACGACTGTGATTCTCAATGTTCAAGGTAACATTTGTTCAGCATTACTTTTATAATTAATCCCTTTAAATTGGTATGGCTCGATTTCTTGTCGCGATATTCCGAAATATAAAAGTATATTTTCTATACGGCAATAGAATGATTAGATTACCCTAAATAACATTAAAGTATGAGTTTATTTTGAATGCTCTTTATCCTGCATTGCCTCTGTGTTTCAGTACCCGTCCGTTCAGTGACACTTTCACCTGACCTTGGAAATCTATCGGTGATAGAAGGAAGAGGCAGACAGTTCGAATGCAAGACTTCGCCGGGCGAACCTGCGCCCAGAGTCCAATGGTTCAAGTTCAGTGACACAAATGCAACTAATATCAATATAACATCTCTATCAATCAGTTCTCTAAGTACGGCGGGTACATCAAGTGTCCTGACATTAGTTTTAACCCGATATGATCATGGTCTTCGCATTAAATGTTCAGCTGAGAATGTAGGTTCAGCAAAGATAGAATCAGCAACGAAGCCATTGATAGACGTTTTATGTAAGCTTACTGTATTTGTACATATAATGACGCGAAATAATATTTTGCTAGTTAAGTTTGATTCATTTTGCTCATAGCTTCTACATGTTTATATTCATAATGCCCTGTGTAAAGTGTTTTGTATTTTCAGACGGTCCATCTGTGACAGAAATTACAGATCAGCAGATTGTAAAGGGCAGGGCATTTACATATAATTGCTCGGTCACGGTTGGTAATCCAGCTGAATTAACATTTATTTGGACTCGTAATGGCTCAAATGAAACATGGCACAATCAACAACTGTATCTACCTTCAGTACAACGCAAAGACGATGCTATTTATTATTGTACCGCAACCAATGAACTTAACCCAACCGATGAACCGAATCAGAATAAGACGGATTATAAGAGCTTTCATCTGGATGTTTTGTGTAAGTTTCAAACCTTTAATTGTTATGTTATCCCAATTCATTATTAAGTGTACGATGGGTATATCAATGTTGAGGTCAAACATCAAGGTAGCTATCAACGTAATTTTGACGATGGGCTAGACGTAAATGTCAATAAGGCAATGTGCAGAAAGCATGGGTCAGGCAAGCTGGCTATTAGTCGAGGCCACATTTGAAGATAAATTGTTAGAGCCTTCACTTTGTGTCTGCTCCATATATCTAAAGCTTTAAATGTTTTATTTCATATTTTGTCTTGAGGGTATCTCAAAGACTTTAAGAGCTATCAATCTGAAACTTCATATGTAGATATACCTTGCAAGACAAAAGTGTAATGAATATCAGTAATTACTTGTTTCTATATTTAAAGAGTTATTTATCTTTGTTGGTTTGTATGCTTATATTTTGTCAGCGGAAATCTCAAAACTATAAAAGTTATCAATGTCAGATTCTATATCTTGATAGATCGCAATGATAGAAAGAGCAGTGCAGTAACTCTCTCTTACTGGATAGTGTTGTCCTGGAAAGAATTGATATCTTGGGTGTATCGATTATTTAGTTTGCCTAATTTTCAGTTGGCGCTGAAAACATAGTATTTTACCTGGAACAATATCAAGAATCCAGCAGTTTCAATGTCACAGAAAGCAGTACTGTGACTCTAAAATGTTTGCTAGATAGTAATCCTGGATCAACTATCGTCATAAGCAAGGACGGAAATAACAAGCATACTGTATTAGATACGAAGTCGCTGTCATATAGTATCGATGGTAAATGTGATGACGCAGGTGTATACACGTGCTCAGGAAGTAATCAGTACGCAGGAAGACTATCAAAGGACATTGACATTCACATATTGTGTCAGTATTTTAGTAGTTCTTTTACGCTTATATTCAGTTTTTGGGCAGACACATCAATTAAGGCTTGTAATACTTGGTCTTATCTGTTCCGCAATAAATTGAATCGAACATTTACTACATAGTTTTTGTATAAATTTTACTTTTTAATGTGTTTTATACAGTGAAAATCTACTTGACCATTGCATTCCCGGGACCATGTACAAAATATTGTCTAGAGAAGATTACAGTTTAGGCAGACAATAGACATACATAAAGTTTACAAAGCAATCAGTCTTTTGTGTATTTCTCATATTTGCAACATGCATTTTTAGTTTATCAATTATAACAACTAGATACTTTCATAATTGTAGATACGAAATTGGGAGCACTTAGCAATAATGAAAATATTTTTTTTACAAACAAGCGTGATTGGTAATGTTTATAACAATCGGACACAATGTATCATGGAGAGTTTTCGTATACGCGTTTGTCCGTCTTTCGTCGCACATTGTTCTTTGTCCACATTTACCTTGTTAACACTTATATTTATATTCATAATTTGTAGCTCAATCTTCGTGATCTTGGTCCGAACGTTTGCCCCAATGATATATCTGCCAAGTATGAAACTTGTTCACATAAGGGAAAAAAGTTAGTCACTAGATCAAAGATACAGTTTTTCTTACCTCAAAAGTGGCCAATGTCCGACAGGGGCGGCCTTGTTTATTCTATAAAAGTCACATTTATTGTCAAATCTTTATGAGACTTGGTAAGAACATTTTTCCATATGATAGTTCGTCCAAGTTCTTTCATGTTTGGTCAAAAACCTAGTCGATATGTCAGAGGAAAAAACTAATTTAAACTTCAGAAGTGACTCGAATCTTAATGAAACTAAGGGCATTAGTTCTAATGTTGTTGCAGTTGAAATGGTTCAGATTGTTTTTAATATGGCATCTACGGGGCGGGGCAGGACGCCTTATTGTTTATAATTAAGCTTTTTTAACATACTTAAAGTCACATGTTTGGTTCAATTTTAAAGAAACTTGGTTGGAGCATTTGTTCTAGTGATATCTCGACTGAGTTTAAACATGGATCAAGTTTGTTTTAAATACATAATCGATAGGGGAAGTGACAGGATTTTTTATGTCTATATATATACCTCGGAAATACTCCAGAAGTCTAAATGTTGGTCCCATGATTTTGAAACTCGGTAAGAACATTTCTTTAAAGGACAGCTCGGACGGGTTCAAAATTAGATCCGTTATAGTGCAAACAGAACATAATCGGGGTGAGCAGTTTTACATTCAAGAAACGGTTGTTTAAACCAACAAAGCACATTTTAGTCCCACCGTATGTACCTTGGTCGGAGCATTAGTTCTTTTAATACATAAGCCGGTTTTGAAAATAGTTCTGGTCTGTTGAAAAATATGGTCATCAGGTGATGGGGGCGGTTTTCCTTATATTGTGAGAGAGATACGTTGCTAGCAAACAAGAAGTAATATTTTCTGTCCAATCAGTGTGATTTATAGACAGAATATGTGTTTGAATTATATCTTGGTCAAGGTAAAAAGGGCACCGGCTCATTGAAGCTCAAAGCCGCCAGGGGGCGGTGCAGTTTTTCTGTACGACTATATTCACTATAGTCGTACGGACAAACTGTACACATTGTTAATACTCTGGAAGTTAATTGTTTGGTCAAATCACCATGCATCTGTTTTCAAACATTTTTTTCAAATAATATATCGACCAAGTTAAAGTGATATTATGGGCATTTTTCACTGTTTAATTGAGCTGAAAAGAATTAATAGGTCAAATGAGTAAGTTAAAATGTGGTTACTGACCAATTATCTGCAACTCATATTGCTACCAGTTGTTTATAAAAAATACATTTTATATTCGATATTCTTACGTGACCCACCTAGTCCTGTAAGCCGTAATGATCCGTAAAACAAAATGGTGTCTTTGTGTCGTATAAACGAATCTGCACTAAAACTAAATTTATGTTCACATTGTACATGCGTGATCAGTTGTCAAACGAAAGTACGGTTCAAAATTTTTTTTTCTCTTTCCGGGATCTTGTTTTAGTATGTTGATGCTGCATTTACAAATATAAGTATATATGAAGTGAAAACACCAAAAATAAACAACGGTTGCGATAGACACCTATAAACTGTTAGATGCCAATAATATCACTTTAAAGATGACTCCGGGTCGTTGAAAAACAAGTTTGACAAAGAAAGGGTCACTTTTCTATATATGGCTATTATGAAACATTCTGTAAGTCTCTTTTTCGTCCAATCTTCAAGAGTCTTGGTCAAAATATTTTGTATAATGATATCTCGCTTGAGTTTTAAAGAGTATGCAGTTTATTGAGAAACATGGCCGGGCAGTTTTCGTTATATGGCTTTTTTTAATAGTGTTCATACTATAGCCATATTCTAATGTCCAATCATCATGTTACATGGTCAGAACATATTTTACTGATATTTCAGCGAGCTCACGTGGGGGTAGCAAACTGGGTCAGTACTTTTAATTAAGAAAACATCTATTTAAAGTCCAATGTACATGTAAATTTTCGCAAATGTTCTTGTAATGAAATCGAGGATAAGTATGAAAATGGTTCCGGTCTTTTGCTTCATACGGCGCACGGACGCGGACAGTATTCTCCATGTGTCTTTAGCGAAACGGCGATATATCAAGAAATTCATATTTTGCACCAATCGCCATGCCACTTTGTTAAAACATTAATGTAATGATATATCGTCCAAGTCTGAAAATGGTAACTGTTTGATTATAACATTGCCGACAGGGGGCGGAATAGTTGTTCCTATATGACTATAGTGATAGCTCGTTCAGATTCTAGAAGACACATTTTTAGTTTTATTTTAATTAAACTTGGTCAGAACATTTGTTCTACTGACATCAGAAAAACATGGATTCCTGGGAGCGGGGCATTTTTCCATATACGAAACCTTGTTTACAATCTAGAAGTGAATCACATCTTCATGAGACTTGGTTCAGAGCATTTTGACAATCATATCTCGGCAAAGTTTGAAAAAGGTTCAATTTTTGTAAACATAGCCACCAGTATGCGTGGCAGTTTTTGTTAACTGACTATTGTGCAAGTTTTTTTACAGATAAGTGATAACATTTTGTGTTAAATTTTAAGTGATATTTCAGCCAAGTTAAAAGAATAATTCCAGTCTGTTGATAGGGCGAGTCAGTTTTTTCTTGAACGGCCGTAATAAACCTGTGATAACACTACAAGAGTTCCTGTGTTGACCATTCAGCATTTTTAGTTAGGGTATGTGTTCTATGTACAACGCAACGCCAGAGGCCATGCTTATTATGCAAACATCACAAAAGCTGCTAATAACTGTTCAATTACTTCAGGTCTTAAATGTGCGAGCCTTAATTTCCATATATATTATACAACAAATAATATGTGGGAAAGGTCACTTTAGTAGCCGTATGCTGTTGCATGCAGCATCAGTAGTAGTTTTTAAGAATATTTGTGGAGTCTAATGATTATTATTAACATCATTTGGCGAAAGCACTATTTTACTTGGTTGCGCAAAAATACAGACAGTTGTTTGAATAAAAGTTGTATTCTGCAGTACATCATTTACTTTATAGGTACACCAAGAGCAGCACCAAATGTCCATATTTCTTACAACGTGTCAAGCGTCCGAGATGCGAATGTCACTTTGAGTTTTACAGCCCTTGCCTTTCCACCACTCCAACAATCAAGCTTTTTATGGCAGAAGTGTACTATTTCGGGATGTGAACCTGTTTTGCGTGATAAAACAGTGGTCAGCTTCTCTACAAGTGGCTTTGGTAACAGGCTGGGTGAATGCAATCTCACTATAGTTAATGTACGCGAAGATGATTACACAGAGTACCAAATGACAGTCAATGGAATCTCTGACAAGAAATGGCGTTTCTTCTTGAATGCATTAGGTATCAAGTTTGTAGAGAAATTGGCTAATGTACAAAAATATGTTTTACGCCTAAGATAACGTGCAATTACGTTAATAGGTATTCTGTTGTTACTTTTGAGTTAACGTAAACAACACTATGTAAGTACATAGTGTGAAATAACACGTATGAAGCTAATATAAGCATCGATAAAAAATGTCATGTTGCCCTTATTGTAATACATAATGTAATATAATTATTGTAAGAGCTTAAAGAAACTAAGAACATAATTA
Source organism: Dreissena polymorpha (assembly GCF_020536995.1). NCBI lineage: Eukaryota > Metazoa > Mollusca > Bivalvia > Myida > Dreissenidae > Dreissena > Dreissena polymorpha. Next base: position 25,698,507 of record NC_068369.1, on the reverse strand, counting down.
ATATGGAAAGTTATATTTTTGAATTAAATATGTTCAATTGCATTTATTCAAACGACAAAAAAGTAAGAAAAAACAATATCTTCAGACAAACCTCAGCCACCGACAGACTTTATGGTCATTGTTGATTACGTGACAAAGACATCCGCAAATGCAACTTGGCTATCTGGATACAATGGTGGTCTCCCACAGACATTTCAGTTACAGATACGTGAGAGCGGCGATAGCAAGTGGACTATACATTACATCCAGGAAAACTCAACAATAAATACTGGAAACATGTACTTTGTTGTGAATGGTTTACAGAGTGGTTTTGAATACGAGATGAAGTTGTTTGCATTTAATGCAATAGGGAACACATCATCAGTGCACATAACATTTTCTACATTGAACCATATGGGTATGTCATGAAACACTATTGCACGCGTTTTCAATAATTGTACTGTTCAAAATTGTAAAACACAATCTTCCAAATAGGCTATGTATACAAGGTATAAAAAGTTTAAATAAATAATTTAAAATCATCATTGGAAAATATCATAGACATGTGGGAATAAGTTTGATTGAAAAAAATACAGCTATTTTTTATTATAGAACCATTATGCGTCATTCTGTGGAGAACTGTTATGAAATGCTCCATTAAATGCACGTTCGTTATTTTGCTTCAAGTTTCAGTTTCGTCCTCAAGTCCAAATGTAGCGTCTGTTGCTGGTGGAATAATTGCTGGCATTGTTGGAATTCTCATTACCGTGCTATGTGTTGTTCTTAGGAGATACAAAATAAAGTGCTTTCTTAAACACGGTGAGGCGATAGCATAATATGTCTGTTTAAATTGTGTATATGGTTTTTTACCAAGTTTTAAAACAAAATTTAGTTTATTAATGTTCAAGATATTCACATTTCAGATCTTTTGGATAAGGTTGTATATGATACAGCGGAAAGAACTAATATTAACAATGGTAAGTTAATTTTACAATTAATCAGAATTTCAATGTGTTGGTTTCAAATTTGGTAAATATTGAAAACTTTTGCACCGATTATGATTAGTATGGTGCCTGATATATACTCGTGTTCATGAACATGCTATATTTTTTGTAATTATAGGAGTATACGATGAGCTTCAGAATGTAAACACGAATGGGTATGTACATTTGCATCGACATACAGCTTTTCAATCATTTGAATGAAACTCTAGCATAAAATCCAATTGATTATATTTTTCTCTGATTATACTCCTTTAATTGACGTTTCGGCATAATGCCTTTATCAAAACATTGGAAATTATATGTTAACTACATTTTTACGTCTTTTGACTGCACAATTTAAATAACAAAGAAAAATGTTTTTAAACGTCAAATGACGTTGTACATGATGACGTCATAAATGGCGTTATATAAAATGGCGCCAAAAAAATGTAAAAATTCGCCAAAAATGAAATGACGTTAAACACTTACATATTGTATCTTAATGCTATGTTAAATATGTGCTTTATATATTTAATAAATTGATATTTTACAATAAAATAATCATCATCATATGTAATTATAATCTACCTTAACTTTTATCATAAATTAAATAGGGTAAACTTATTTAATGACTCTTATTACTTCAATCCATATCTATGTATAATATTCTAATGATATTTGATTAAATAATCATATATACTTGCTATTCTATATATCATATACACATTATGGACAAGATAAATTGCATAAAGAACTATTATTTTTACATTCATTTATGTTGATGATTAATATAAAATGTTTTTCACATATATTTTTTACAAGATAGTTTCCCGTAGCAGGACATCAAGTTGATTTTTTGTATTAAGTCCATTTGGTGATTGCGTTTGAAACTTCTTTATAAATTCCAATTCTTTAATAAGTCTGTAATAATGGGAACTGTCTCTTATTTGTGTTAACACTGATACACTCATATCCTGCGCTCTGTGGCCAGCACCATTGAAATGTTCTGAGATTGGTTTCTCTCTTCGTAGTCGCACATCAGCCTCGTGTTCTTTGGCACGTTTCTTTAATGATCTGCTTGTCTCTCCGACGTTTACCATCTTTTGGCATTTAATACAAAATATACCGTACACCAAGTTATAAATGTTACAGTTCTGTTTTATTGCTTCGTTTGGAATGTCACTTTTCGGGTTGTTATGAAAACCTCTTTTCAACATTTTACAGACTATACAATTAGTCTTACACGATTGTGGTATTAGTTGAAAATGTTTGTTTATTTCTTTGTTTGTTTTTCCATGAACTAAAATGTCACCGATATTCCTATCTCGTCTGTATGCAACTATTGGTACGTCTGGGAATATATTTTTCATTCTGTCTGATTTATATAGTTTGTCTGTATGTTTTCGAATTATTGAGTGGATATTTGGAAGGTTGTTAGAATAAGTTATAGCTAGTGGTACTCTCTTGTTGGCTGTTTTATTTGTTTCTTTCTTCTTAAGTAAGTCTTTCCTATTTAAATTATCAACTCGGGATAGCTCATGGTTTACAAATTTATTTGGATATCCTCTTTTTTGTAGATTCTGTTTTAGTTCTTTTTTACGATGTTTGTATTTGTTTTCGTCAGAACATATTCTTTTTAAACGTATTCCTAATCCATAGGGTATTGCTTTCTTCACATTTGTTGGATGGTCTGAGTCATATTGGACATATTGATGTTTATCGGTTGGCTTTGAGTATAAATCAGTTGTTATTTTATTATCTTCTAGTTGAATTTTTGTGTCTAAGAAATCTATCTGTGTTGTGTTCCATCTTAATTCTACTTTGATGTTTTCATGTATTTTGTTAGCATAGTCGAAAAATTTCATGAGTTCGTCAATTCCATGTGTCCATAGTCCAAACCCATCATCTATGAAACGTTTATAGAATATTGGTTGTTTATTGTATTCAGATATTTGTATAACCCATTTTCTCATGTAACAACAGGCATAATTTCTCCCAAGTTTCGATCCAATAGCTACTCCCTCTTTTTGTCTGTATTCTTGTCCACAAAATTCGATCACATTATTTTCTAAAACAGTTTCAATCATTTCAATCACCGCTTCAGTGTTGATGGTCTTAGTACAGCGTTCATTTAAAGCTTATTTGCACGCCTCTAGGCCCTCTTTCTTTGGAATCGATGGGTATAACTTGACAACATCAAAACAGTATAAGATAATTCCTTCTGGTAATGGTGTAGTTATTTCCCTCTCTATAGCGTTTAAAAATGCTGTGGTGTCTCTTATATAGCTTGGTGTTTCTATAACATAGGTTTCTAGCTCCTTTTCTGCTACCTCTGCCATTCTTTCAGTACTTGTTCCAATGCCATTTACGATTGTTCTATACGGGTTGCCTTTTTTATGTATTTTTGGATTTCCTTTGAGTTTCCCTCTTGATGGATATTTTGGTATCAAGTATTGTTGTAATTTCTTTGAGATAATGCCGTTTTTAAATAGTTTATTTGCTAGTTACTTCACCTTTTTGTTTGCATTGTCAAGTCCATTCCCATTAGTTTTTTCATATGATGTGCTGTCATTAAGTTCATTCCGGAGTTTTTCTACATATTCATTTGCGTCTGTTATCACTATTCCAGAACCTTTGTCTGCAGGCCTTATTATTATACTGGAATCATTTAGTAACGTGTGCAATGCTTGTTTTTCTTGTCTTGTGATATTTGACTGTCCATTTTCTTTTATGCCATTTAGAATATCATTTTTAACTGCTTCTATATAAGCATCTAGCCACTTTTCTCTACCAGGTTTAGGAGTAAAACGGCTTTCTTTCTTTATCTCATATTCCTCCTTTTCATTTTTCCTTTCTTGATTTTTATCACTATGGAAATACTCTGCGAGTCGCATCCGTCTCTCCCATTCTGCTAGGTCACTGTGTATCTTAGATAAATCTACGTGTTTTTTAGACGGTACAAAAGATATTCCTTTGGATAATAGACTTGTTTCTGCTTCTGTTAACTTTCTTGAAGACAGATTTGTAACAGTGTCAAGACTATTATTATTTGTTTCAATTGTGTCTTTTTTTGCTGGTTTATTTTCACCCTTGTTTTTAGTTCTTTTATCGTTTGATTTAAGTTTTTGTGTATCACACTCTTGCGTTTTTCTATTTTTCTTATCTTGATAGTTCATTTTATGCCCTCTTTCTTCAAAATTGCAACAGGACTCCATTGTAAACCAATCTATTTGAACTTCCCTATTCATTCTCTCATATTCAGGAAGGTATTGATGTTTGTTTTGGTCCAATTTTATATGCAGTAAAGTGAAATGCTGCATTCTTAATCTTAGGAATATTTTTCGTTTTGTTTTTACTCCATTAAGTGGTTGGAAAAGTAGTTTACTTGTAATATTTTGGTCGTCAGCAAATATGCATATTTCACTTAAAAATAGGGTTGCTGCTGCATATATTTCGGCTTCAGTTGCCCACGATTCAACTCTTCCGTCACTAAATGAATGATTTTCTATATGCTTTGTGATACTTCTATCTACGTATTCTTTGTAAACATCTTTTAAGTCCTTCATATGGTTATTAATTTTTTGTCTAACTATTTCGTGCTTGTTGTTATTGTTATATATTTCTTTTGCAATACATCTGTAGAAACAGTTCCCATCCATTTGTATGGAACTTTCTTGAAAATTGTCTATTGTTACCAATGAAGATAAAAAATCTAACTTACAGTTCAACAGCTTGTAGAATTTTTCATTCTTTTTCTGTGTAAGTTCAGCTAGCTTCCGTTTTGAAAACAGTTTATGGTCCTCATTGTTTAAATCTTCCACACATACATCGCTTCTTAGTTTGTTAATTTTCTCTTCACAAGCTACCAATGTGAGTTCCATGAGTTTCACCGACGCATCTTGTTTGATTTTTTCACACTTGTTTAGTATTTCATCGCTACAGTCTATCTGAATATTCCAGTTGATCTTGAATCCTTCTGGTACAATCCCATGTCTTACACACTTTGATATAAAATCTTTATGTGACACATAACGTAAGTATTTTTCCATCTCTTGGCTATTGCAGTCCAACACATCTTCCATTTTGTTTTTCGGAGTTAAAAAACATATAAGCTCAGTTGAATTATCCGAAGGGATATTAAAAAATTATAACTCTCTGATTATACTCCTTTAATTGACGTTTCGGCATAATGCCTTTATCAAAACATTGGAAATTATATGTTAACTACATTTTTACGTCTTTTGACTGCACAATTTAAATAACAAAGAAAAATGTTTTTAAACGTCAAATGACGTTGTACATGATGACGTTATAAATGGCGTTATATAAAATGGCGCCAAAAAATGTAAAAATTCGCCAAAAATGAAATGCCGTTAAACACTTACATATTGTATCTTAATCCTATGTTAAATGTGTGCTTTATATATTTAATAAATTGATATTTTACAATAAAATAATCATCATCATATGTAATTATAATCTACCTTAACTTTTATCATAAATTAAATAGGGTAAACTTATTTAATGACTCTTATTACTTCAATCCATATCTATGTATAATATTCTAATGATATTTGATTAAATAATCATATATACTTGCTATTCTATATATCATATACACATTATGGACAAGATAAATTGCATAAAGTACTATTATTTTTACATTCATTTATGTTGATGATTAATATAAAATGTTTTTCACATATATTTTTTACAAGATAGTTTCCCGTAGCAGGACATCAAGTTGATTTTTTGTATTAAGTCCATTTGGTGATTGCGTTTGAAACTTCTTTATAAATTCCAATTCTTTAATAAGTCTGTAATAATGGGAACTGTCTCTTATTTGTGTTAACACTGATACACCCATATCCTGCGCTCTGTGGCCAGCACCAATGAAATGTTCTGAGATTGGTTTCTCTCTTCGTAGTCGCACATCAGCCTCGTGTTCTTTGGCACGTTCCTTTAATGATCTGCTTGTCTCTCCGACGTATACCATCTTTTGGCATTTAATACAAAATATACCGTACACCAAGTTATAAATGTTACAGTTCTGTTTTATTGCTTCGTTTGGAATGTCACTTTTCGGGTTGTTATGAAAACCTCTTTTCAACATTTTACAGACTATACAATTAGTCTTACACGATTGTGGTATTAGTTGAAAACGTTTGTTTATTTCTTTGTTTGTTTTTCCATGAACTAAAATGTCACCGATATTCCTATCTCGTCTGTATGCAACTATTGGTACGTCTGGGAATATATTTTTCATTCTGTCTGATTTATATAGTTTGTCTATATGTTTTCGAATTATTGAGTGGATATTTGGAAGGTTGTTAGAATAAGTTATAGCTAGTGGTACTCTCTTGTTGGCTGTTTTATTTGTTTCTTTCTTCTTAAGTAAGTCTTTCCTATTTAAATTATCAACTCGGGATAGCTCATGGTTTACAAATTTATTTGGATATCCTCTTTTTTGTAGATTCTGTTTTAGTTCTTTTTTACGATGTTTGTATTTGTTTTCGTCAGAACATATTCTTTTTAAACGTATTCCTAATCCATAGGGTATTGCTTTCTTCACATTTGTTGGATGGTCTGAGTCATATTGGACATATTGATGTTTATCGGTTGGCTTTGAGTATAAATCAGTTGTTATTTTATTATCTTCTAGTTGAATTTTTGTGTCTAAGAAATCTATCTGTGTTGTGTTCCATCTTAATTCTACTTTGATGTTTTCATGTATTTTGTTAGCATAGTCGAAAAATTTCATGAGTTCGTCAATTCCATGTGTCCATAGTCCAAACCCATCATCTATGAAACGTTTATAGAATATTTGTTGTTTATTGTATTCAGATATTTGTATAACCCATTTTCTCATGTAACAACAGGCATAATTTCTCCCAAGTTTCGATCCAATAGCTACTCCCTCTTTTTGTCTGTATTCTTGTCCACAAAATTCGATCACATTATTTTCTAAAACAGTTTCAATCATTTCAATCACCGCTTCAGTGTTGATGGTCTTAGTACAGCGTTCATTTAAAGCTTGTTTGCACGCCTCTAGGCCCTCTTTCTTTGGAATCGATGGGTATAACTTGACAACATCAAAACAGTATAAGATAATTCCTTCTGGTAATGGTGTAGTTATTTCCCTCTCTATAGCGTTTAAAAATGCTGTGGTGTCTCTTATATAGCTTGGTGTTTCTATAACATAGGTTTCTAGCTCCTTTTCTGCTACCTCTGCCATTCTTTCAGTACTTGTTCCAATGCCATTTACGATTGTTCTATACGGGTTGCCTTTTTTATGTATTTTTGGATTTCCTTTGAGTTTCCCTCTTGATGGATATTTTGGTATCAAGTATTGTTGTAATTTCTTTGAGATAATGCCGTTTTTAAATAGTTTATTTGCTAGTTGCTTCACCTTTTTGTTTGCATTGTCAAGTCCATTCCCATTAGTTTTTTCATATGATGTGCTGTCATTAAGTTCATTCCGGAGTTTTTCTACATATTCATTTGCGTCTGTTATCACTATTCCAGAACCTTTGTCTGCAGGCCTTATAATTATACTGGAATCATTTAGTAACGTGTGCAATGCTTGTTTTTCTTGTCTTGTGATATTTGACTGTCCATTTTCTTTTATGCCATTTAGAATATCATTTTTAACTGCTTCTATATAAGCATCTAGCCACTTTTCTCTACCAGGTTCAGGAGTAAAACGGCTTTCTTTCTTTATCTCATATTCCTCCTTTTCATTTTTCCTTTCTTGATTTTTATCACTATGGAAATACTCTGCGAGTCGCATCCGTCTCTCCCATTCTGCTAGGTCACTGTGTATCTTAGATAAATCTACGTGTTTTTTAGACGGTACAAAAGATATTCCTTTGGATAATAGACTTGTTTCTGCTTCTGTTAACTTTCTTGAAGACAGATTTGTAACAGTGTCAAGACTATTATTATTTGTTTCAATTGTGTCTTTTTTTGCTGGTTTATTTTCACCCTTGTTTTTAGTTCTTTTATCGTTTGATTTAAGTTTTTGTGTATCACACTCTTGCGTTTTTCTATTTTTCTTATCTTGATAGTTCATTTTATGCCCTCTTTCTTCAAAATTGCAACAGGACTCCATTGTAAACCAATCTATTTGAACTTCCCTATTCATTCTCTCATATTCAGGAAGGTATTGATGTTTGTTTTGGTCCAATTTTATATGCAGTAAAGTGAAATGCTGCATTCTTAATCTTAGGAATATTTTTCGTTTTGTTTTTACTCCATTAAGTGGTTGGAAAAGTAGTTTACTTGTAATATTTTGGTCGTCAGCAAATATGCATATTTCACTTAAAAATAGGGTTGCTGCTGCATATATTTCGGCTTCAGTTGCCCACGATTCAACTCTTCCGTCACTAAATGAATGATTTTCTATATGCTTTGTGATACTTCTATCTACGTATTCTTTGTAAACATCTTTTAAGTCCTTCATATGGTTATTAATTTTTTGTCTAACTATTTCGTGCTTGTTGTCATTGTTATATATTTCTTTTGCAATACATCTGTAGAAACAGTTCCCATCCATTTGTATGGAACTTTCTTGAAAAGTGTCTATTGTTACCAATGAAGATAAAAAATCTAACTTACAGTTCAACAGCTTGTAGAATTTTTCATTCTTTTTCTGTGTAAGTTCAGCTAGCTTCCGTTTTGAAAACAGTTTATGGTCCTCATTGTTTAAATCTTCCACACATACATCGCTTCTTAGTTTGTTAATTTTCTCTTCACAAGCTACCAATGTGAGTTCCATGAGTTTCACCGACGCATCTTGTTTGATTTTTTCACACTTGTTTAGTATTTCATCGCTACAGTCTATCTGAATATTCCAGTTGATCTTGAATCCTTCTGGTACAATCCCATGTCTTACACACTTTGATATAAAATCTTTATGTGACACATAACGTAAGTATTTTTCCATCTCTTGGCTATTGCAGTCCAACACATCTTCCATTTTGTTTTTCGGAGTTAAAAAACATATAAGCTCAGTTGAATTATCCGAAGGGATATTAAAAAATTATAACTCTCTGATTATACTCCTTTAATTGACGTTTCGGCATAATGCCTTTATCAAAACATTGGAAATTATATGTTAACTACATTTTTACGTCTTTTGACTGCACAATTTAAATAACAAAGAAAAATGTTTTTAAACGTCAAATGACGTTGTACATGATGACGTTATAAATGGCGTTATATAAAATGGCGCCAAAAAATGTAAAAATTCGCCAAAAATGAAATGCCGTTAAACACTTACATATTGTATCTTAATCCTATGTTAAATGTGTGCTTTATATATTTAATAAATTGATATTTTACAATAAAATAATCATCATCATATGTAATTATAATCTACCTTAACTTTTATCATAAATTAAATAGGGTAAACTTATTTAATGACTCTTATTACTTCAATCCATATCTATGTATAATATTCTAATGATATTTGATTAAATAATCATATATACTTGCTATTCTATATATCATATACACATTATGGACAAGATAAATTGCATAAAGTACTATTATTTTTACATTCATTTATGTTGATGATTAATATAAAATGTTTTTCACATATATTTTTTACAAGATAGTTTCCCGTAGCAGGACATCAAGTTGATTTTTTGTATTAAGTCCATTTGGTGATTGCGTTTGAAACTTCTTTATAAATTCCAATTCTTTAATAAGTCTGTAATAATGGGAACTGTCTCTTATTTGTGTTAACACTGATACACCCATATCCTGCGCTCTGTGGCCAGCACCAATGAAATGTTCTGAGATTGGTTTCTCTCTTCGTAGTCGCACATCAGCCTCGTGTTCTTTGGCACGTTCCTTTAATGATCTGCTTGTCTCTCCGACGTATACCATCTTTTGGCATTTAATACAAAATATACCGTACACCAAGTTATAAATGTTACAGTTCTGTTTTATTGCTTCGTTTGGAATGTCACTTTTCGGGTTGTTATGAAAACCTCTTTTCAACATTTTACAGACTATACAATTAGTCTTACACGATTGTGGTATTAGTTGAAAACGTTTGTTTATTTCTTTGTTTGTTTTTCCATGAACTAAAATGTCACCGATATTCCTATCTCGTCTGTATGCAACTATTGGTACGTCTGGGAATATATTTTTCATTCTGTCTGATTTATATAGTTTGTCTATATGTTTTCGAATTATTGAGTGGATATTTGGAAGGTTGTTAGAATAAGTTATAGCTAGTGGTACTCTCTTGTTGGCTGTTTTATTTGTTTCTTTCTTCTTAAGTAAGTCTTTCCTATTTAAATTATCAACTCGGGATAGCTCATGGTTTACAAATTTATTTGGATATCCTCTTTTTTGTAGATTCTGTTTTAGTTCTTTTTTACGATGTTTGTATTTGTTTTCGTCAGAACATATTCTTTTTAAACGTATTCCTAATCCATAGGGTATTGCTTTCTTCACATTTGTTGGATGGTCTGAGTCATATTGGACATATTGATGTTTATCGGTTGGCTTTGAGTATAAATCAGTTGTTATTTTATTATCTTCTAGTTGAATTTTTGTGTCTAAGAAATCTATCTGTGTTGTGTTCCATCTTAATTCTACTTTGATGTTTTCATGTATTTTGTTAGCATAGTCGAAAAATTTCATGAGTTCGTCAATTCCATGTGTCCATAGTCCAAACCCATCATCTATGAAACGTTTATAGAATATTTGTTGTTTATTGTATTCAGATATTTGTATAACCCATTTTCTCATGTAACAACAGGCATAATTTCTCCCAAGTTTCGATCCAATAGCTACTCCCTCTTTTTGTCTGTATTCTTGTCCACAAAATTCGATCACATTATTTTCTAAAACAGTTTCAATCATTTCAATCACCGCTTCAGTGTTGATGGTCTTAGTACAGCGTTCATTTAAAGCTTGTTTGCACGCCTCTAGGCCCTCTTTCTTTGGAATCGATGGGTATAACTTGACAACATCAAAACAGTATAAGATAATTCCTTCTGGTAATGGTGTAGTTATTTCCCTCTCTATAGCGTTTAAAAATGCTGTGGTGTCTCTTATATAGCTTGGTGTTTCTATAACATAGGTTTCTAGCTCCTTTTCTGCTACCTCTGCCATTCTTTCAGTACTTGTTCCAATGCCATTTACGATTGTTCTATACGGGTTGCCTTTTTTATGTATTTTTGGATTTCCTTTGAGTTTCCCTCTTGATGGATATTTTGGTATCAAGTATTGTTGTAATTTCTTTGAGATAATGCCGTTTTTAAATAGTTTATTTGCTAGTTGCTTCACCTTTTTGTTTGCATTGTCAAGTCCATTCCCATTAGTTTTTTCATATGATGTGCTGTCATTAAGTTCATTCCGGAGTTTTTCTACATATTCATTTGCGTCTGTTATCACTATTCCAGAACCTTTGTCTGCAGGCCTTATAATTATACTGGAATCATTTAGTAACGTGTGCAATGCTTGTTTTTCTTGTCTTGTGATATTTGACTGTCCATTTTCTTTTATGCCATTTAGAATATCATTTTTAACTGCTTCTATATAAGCATCTAGCCACTTTTCTCTACCAGGTTCAGGAGTAAAACGGCTTTCTTTCTTTATCTCATATTCCTCCTTTTCATTTTTCCTTTCTTGATTTTTATCACTATGGAAATACTCTGCGAGTCGCATCCGTCTCTCCCATTCTGCTAGGTCACTGTGTATCTTAGATAAATCTACGTGTTTTTTAGACGGTACAAAAGATATTCCTTTGGATAATAGACTTGTTTCTGCTTCTGTTAACTTTCTTGAAGACAGATTTGTAACAGTGTCAAGACTATTATTATTTGTTTCAATTGTGTCTTTTTTTGCTGGTTTATTTTCACCCTTGTTTTTAGTTCTTTTATCGTTTGATTTAAGTTTTTGTGTATCACACTCTTGCGTTTTTCTATTTTTCTTATCTTGATAGTTCATTTTATGCCCTCTTTCTTCAAAATTGCAACAGGACTCCATTGTAAACCAATCTATTTGAACTTCCCTATTCATTCTCTCATATTCAGGAAGGTATTGATGTTTGTTTTGGTCCAATTTTATATGCAGTAAAGTGAAATGCTGCATTCTTAATCTTAGGAATATTTTTCGTTTTGTTTTTACTCCATTAAGTGGTTGGAAAAGTAGTTTACTTGTAATATTTTGGTCGTCAGCAAATATGCATATTTCACTTAAAAATAGGGTTGCTGCTGCATATATTTCGGCTTCAGTTGCCCACGATTCAACTCTTCCGTCACTAAATGAATGATTTTCTATATGCTTTGTGATACTTCTATCTACGTATTCTTTGTAAACATCTTTTAAGTCCTTCATATGGTTATTAATTTTTTGTCTAACTATTTCGTGCTTGTTGTCATTGTTATATATTTCTTTTGCAATACATCTGTAGAAACAGTTCCCATCCATTTGTATGGAACTTTCTTGAAAAGTGTCTATTGTTACCAATGAAGATAAAAAATCTAACTTACAGTTCAACAGCTTGTAGAATTTTTCATTCTTTTTCTGTGTAAGTTCAGCTAGCTTCCGTTTTGAAAACAGTTTATGGTCCTCATTGTTTAAATCTTCCACACATACATCGCTTCTTAGTTTGTTAATTTTCTCTTCACAAGCTACCAATGTGAGTTCCATGAGTTTCACCGACGCATCTTGTTTGATTTTTTCACACTTGTTTAGTATTTCATCGCTACAGTCTATCTGAATATTCCAGTTGATCTTGAATCCTTCTGGTACAATCCCATGTCTTACACACTTTGATATAAAATCTTTATGTGACACATAACGTAAGTATTTTTCCATCTCTTGGCTATTGCAGTCCAACACATCTTCCATTTTGTTTTTCGGAGTTAAAAAACATATAAGCTCAGTTGAATTATCCGAAGGGATATTAAAAAATTATAACTCTCTGATTATACTCCTTTAATTGACGTTTCGGCATAATGCCTTTATCAAAACATTGGAAATTATATGTTAACTACATTTTTACGTCTTTTGACTGCACAATTTAAATAACAAAGAAAAATGTTTTTAAACGTCAAATGACGTTGTACATGATGACGTTATAAATGGCGTTATATAAAATGGCGCCAAAAAAATGTAAAAATTCGCCAAAAATGAAATGCCGTTAAACACTTACATATTGTATCTTAATCCTATGTTAAATGTGTGCTTTATATATTTAATAAATTGATATTTTACAATAAAATAATCATCATCATATGTAATTATAATCTACCTTAACTTTTATCATAAATTAAATAGGGTAAACTTATTTAATGACTCTTATTACTTCAATCCATATCTATGTATAATATTCTAATGATATTTGATTAAACAATCATATATACTTGCTATTCTATATATCATATACACATTATGGACAAGATAAATTGCATAAAGTACTATTATTTTTACATTCATTTATGTTGATGATTAATATAAAATGTTTTTCACATATATTTTTTACAAGATAGTTTCCCGTAGCAGGACATCAAGTTGATTTTTTGTATTAAGTCCATTTGGTGATTGCGTTTGAAACTTCTTTATAAATTCCAATTCTTTAATAAGTCTGTAAAAATGGGAACTGTCTCTTATTTGTGTTAACACTGATACACCCATATCCTGCGCTCTGTGGCCAGCACCATTGAAATGTTCTGAGATTGGTTTCTCTCTTCGTAGTCGCACATCAGCCTCGTGTTCTTTGGCACGTTCCTTTAATGATCTGCTTGTCTCTCCGACGTATACCATCTTTTGGCATTTAATACAAAATATACCGTACACCAAGTTATAAATGTTACAGTTCTGTTTTATTGCTTCGTTTGGAATGTCACTTTTCGGGTTGTTATGAAAACCTCTTTTCAACATTTTACAGACTATACAATTAGTCTTACACGATTGTGGTATTAGTTGAAAACGTTTGTTTATTTCTTTGTTTGTTTTTCCATGAACTAAAATGTCACCGATATTCCTATCTCGTCTGTATGCAACTATTGGTACGTCTGGGAATATATTTTTCATTCTGTCTGATTTATATAGTTTGTCTGTATGTTTTCGAATTATTGAGTGGATATTTGGAAGGTTGTTAGAATAAGTTATAGCTAGTGGTACTCTCTTGTTGGCTGTTTTATTTGTTTCTTTCTTCTTAAGTAAGTCTTTCCTATTTAAATTATCAACTCGGGATAGCTCATGGTTTACAAATTTATTTGGATACCCTCTTTTTTGTAGATTCTGTTTTAGTTCTTTTTTACGATGTTTGTATTTGTTTTCGTCAGAACATATTCTTTTTAAACGTATTCCTAATCCATAGGGTATTGCTTTCTTCACATTTGTTGGATGGTCTGAGTCATATTGGACATATTGATGTTTATCGGTTGGCTTTGAGTATAAATCAGTTGTTATTTTATTATCTTCTAGTTGAATTTTTGTGTCTAAGAAATCTATCTGTGTTGTGTTCCATCTTAATTCTACTTTGATGTTTTCATGTATTTTGTTAGCATAGTCGAAAAATTTCATGAGTTCGTCAATTCCATGTGTCCATAGTCCAAACCCATCATCTATGAAACGTTTATAAAATATTGGTTGTTTATTGTATTCAGATAATTGTTCATCCCATTTTCTCATGTAACAACAGGCATAATTTCTCCCAAGTTTCGATCCAATAGCTACTCCCTCTTTTTGTCTGTATTCTTGTCCACAAAATTCGATCACATTATTTTCTAAAACAGTTTCAATCATTTCAATCACCGCTTCAGTGTTGATGGTCTTAGTACAGCGTTCATTTAAAGCTTGTTTGCACGCCTCTAGGCCCTCTTTCTTTGGAATCGATGGGTATAACTTGACAACATCAAAACAGTATAAGATAATTCCTTCTGGTAATGGTGTAGTTATTTCCCTCTCTATAGCGTTTAAAAATGCTGTGGTGTCTCTTATATAGCTTGGTGTTTCTATAACATAGGTTTCTAGCTCCTTTTCTGCTACCTCTGCCATTCTTTCAGTACTTGTTCCAATGCCATTTACGATTGTTCTATACGGGTTGCCTTTTTTATGTATTTTTGGATTTCCTTTGAGTTTCCCTCTTGATGGATATTTTGGTATCAAGTATTGTTGTAATTTCTTTGAGATAATGCCGTTTTTAAATAGTTTATTTGCTAGTTGCTTCACCTTTTTGTTTGCATTGTCAAGTCCATTCCCATTAGTTTTTTCATATGATGTGCTGTCATTAAGTTCATTCCGGAGTTTTTCTACATATTCATTTGCGTCTGTTATCACTATTCCAGAACCTTTGTCTGCAGGCCTTATTATTATACTGGAATCATTTAGTAACGTGTGCAATGCTTGTTTTTCTTGTCTTGTGATATTTGACTGTCCATTTTCTATTATGCCATTTAGAATATCATTTTTAACTGCTTCTATATAAGCATCTAGCCACTTTTCTCTACCAGGTTCAGGAGTAAAACGGCTTTCTTTCTTTATCTCATATTCCTCCTTTTCATTTTTCCTTTCTTGATTTTCATCACTATGGAAATACTCTGCGAGTCGCATCCGTCTCTCCCATTCTGCTAGGTCACTGTGTATCTTAGATAAATCTACGTGTTTTTTAGACGGTACAAAAGATATTCCTTTGGATAATAGACTTGTTTCTGCTTCTGTTAACTTTCTTGAAGACAGATTTGTAACAGTGTCAAGACTATTATTATTTGTTTCAATTGTGTCTTTTTTTGCTGGTTTATTTTCACCCTTGTTTTTAGTTCTTTTATCGTTTGATTTAAGTTTTTGTGTATCACACTCTTGCGTTTTTCTATTTTTCTTATCTTGATAGTTCATTTTATGCCCTCTTTCTTCAAAATTGCAACAGGACTCCATTGTAAACCAATCTATTTGAACTTCCCTATTCATTCTCTCATATTCAGGAAGGTATTGATGTTTGTTTTGGTCCAATTTTATATGCAGTAAAGTGAAATGCTGCATTCTTAATCTTAGGAATATTTTTCGTTTTGTTTTTACTCCATTAAGTTGTTGGAAAAGTAGTTTACTTGTAATATTTTGGTCGTCAGCAAATATGCATATTTCACTTAAAAATAGGGTTGCTGCTGCATATATTTCGGCTTCAGTTGCCCACGATTCAACTCTTCCGTCACTAAATGAATGATTTTCTATATGCTTTGTGATACTTCTATCTACGTATTCTTTGTAAACATCTTTTAAGTCCTTCATATGGTTATTAATTTTTTGTCTAACTATTTCGTGCTTGTTGTCATTGTTATATATTTCTTTTGCAATACATCTGTAGAAACAGTTCCCATCCATTTGTATGGAACTTTCTTGAAAATTGTCTATTGTTACCAATGAAGATAAAAAATCTAACTTACAGTTCAACAGCTTGTAGAATTTTTCATTCTTTTTCTGTGTAAGTTCAGCTAGCTTCCGTTTTGAAAACAGTTTATGGTCCTCATTGTTTAAATCTTCCACACATACATCGCTTCTTAGTTTGTTAATTTTCTCTTCACAAGCTACCAATGTGAGTTCCATGAGTTTCACCGACGCATCTTGTTTGATTTTTTCACACTTGTTTAGTATTTCATCGCTACAGTCTATCTGAATATTCCAGTTGATCTTGAATCCTTCTGGTACAATCCCATGTCTTACACACTTTGATATAAAATCTTTATGTGACACATAACGTAAGTATTTTTCCATCTCTTGGCTATTGCAGTCCAACACATCTTCCATTTTGTTTTTCGGAGTTAAAAAACATATAAGCTCAGTTGAATTATCCGAAGGGATATTAAAAAATTATAACTCTCTGATTATACTCCTTTAATTGACGTTTCGGCATAATGCCTTTATCAAAACATTGGAAATTATATGTTAACTACATTTTTACGTCTTTTGTCTGCACAATTTAAATAACAAAGAAAAATGTTTTTAAACGTCAAATGACGTTGTACATGATGACGTTATAAATGGCGTTATATAAAATGGCGCCAAAAAAATGTAAAAATTCGCCAAAAATGAAATGCCGTTAAACACTTACATATTGTATCTTAATCCTATGTTAAATGTGTGCTTTATATATTTAATAAATTGATATTTTACAATAAAATAATCATCATCATATGTAATTATAATCTACCTTAACTTTTATCATAAATTAAATAGGGTAAACTTATTTAATGACTCTTATTACTTCAATCCATATCTATGTATAATATTCTAATGATATTTGATTAAATAATCATATATACTTGCTATTCTATATATCATATACACATTATGGACAAGATAAATTGCATAAAGTACTATTATTTTTACATTCATTTATGTTGATGATTAATATAAAATGTTTTTCACATATATTTTTTACAAGATAGTTTCCCGTAGCAGGACATCAAGTTGATTTTTTGTATTAAGTCCATTTGGTGATTGCGTTTGAAACTTCTTTATAAATTCCAATTCTTTAATAAGTCTGTAAAAATGGGAACTGTCTCTTATTTGTGTTAACACTGATACACCCATATCCTGCGCTCTGTGGCCAGCACCATTGAAATGTTCTGAGATTGGTTTCTCTCTTCGTAGTCGCACATCAGCCTCGTGTTCTTTGGCACGTTCCTTTAATGATCTGCTTGTCTCTCCGACGTATACCATCTTTTGGCATTTAATACAAAATATACCGTACACCAAGTTATAAATGTTACAGTTCTGTTTTATTGCTTCGTTTGGAATGTCACTTTTCGGGTTGTTATGAAAACCTCTTTTCAACATTTTACAGACTATACAATTAGTCTTACACGATTGTGGTATTAGTTGAAAACGTTTGTTTATTTCTTTGTTTGTTTTTCCATGAACTAAAATGTCACCGATATTCCTATCTCGTCTGTATGCAACTATTGGTACGTCTGGGAATATATTTTTCATTCTGTCTGATTTATATAGTTTGTCTGTATGTTTTCGAATTATTGAGTGGATATTTGGAAGGTTGTTAGAATAAGTTATAGCTAGTGGTACTCTCTTGTTGGCTGTTTTATTTGTTTCTTTCTTCTTAAGTAAGTCTTTCCTATTTAAATTATCAACTCGGGATAGCTCATGGTTTACAAATTTATTTGGATATCCTCTTTTTTGTAGATTCTGTTTTAGTTCTTTTTTACGATGTTTGTATTTGTTTTCGTCAGAACATATTCTTTTTAAACGTATTCCTAATCCATAGGGTATTGCTTTCTTCACATTTGTTGGATGGTCTGAGTCATATTGGACATATTGTAAACCATGAGCTATCCCGAGTTGATAATTTAAATAGGAAAGACTTACTTAAGAAGAAAGAAACAAATAAAACAGCCAACAAGAGAGTACCACTAGCTATAACTTATTCTAACAACCTTCCAAATATCCACTCAATAATTCGAAAACATACAGACAAACTATATAAATCAGACAGAATGAAAAATATATTCCCAGACGTACCAATAGTTGCATACAGACGAGATAGGAATATCGTTGACATTTTAGTTCATGGAAAAACAAACAAAGAAATAAACAAACGTTTTCAACTAATACCACAATCGTGTAAGACTAATTGTATAGTCTGTAAAATGTTGAAAAGAGGTTTTCATAACAACCCGAAAAGTGACATTCCAAACGAAGCAATAAAACAGAACTGTAACATTTATAACTTGGTGTACGGTATATTTTGTATTAAATGCCAAAAGATGGTATACGTCGGAGAGACAAGCAGATCATTAAAGGAACGTGCCAAAGAACACGAGGCTGATGTGCGACTACGAAGAGAGAAACCAATCTCAGAACATTTCAATGGTGCTGGCCACAGAGCGCAGGATATGGGTGTATCAGTGTTAACACAAATAAGAGACAGTTCCCATTATTACAGACTTATTAAAGAATTGGAATTTATAAAGAAGTTTCAAACGCAATCACCAAATGGACTTAATACAAAAAATCAACTTGATGTCCTGCTACGGGAAACTATCTTGTAAAAAATATATGTGAAAAACATTTTATATTAATCATCAACATAAATGAATGTAAAAATAATAGTACTTTATGCAATTTATCTTGTCCATAATGTGTATATGATATATAGAATAGCAAGTATATATGATTATTTAATCAAATATCATTAGAATATTATACATAGATATGGATTGAAGTAATAAGAGTCATTAAATAAGTTTACCCTATTTAATTTATGATAAAAGTTAAGGTAGATTATAATTACATATGATGATAATTATTTTATTGTAAAATATCAATTTATTAAATATATAAAGCACACATTTAACATAGCATTAAGATACAATATGTAAGTGTTTAACGGCATTTCATTTTTGGCGAATTTTTACATTTTTTTGGCGCCATTTTATATAACGCCATTTATAACGTCATCATGTACAACGTCATTTGACGTTTAAAAACATTTTTCTTTGTTATTTAAATTGTGCAGTCAAAAGACGTAAAAATGTAGTTAACATATAATTTCCAATGTTTTGATAAAGGCATTATGCCGAAACGTCAATTAAAGGAGTATAATCAGAGAGTTATACTTTTTTAATATCCCTTCGGATAATTCAACTGAGATTATATTTTTGAAAATACAAATCAGTCCGTATGCGCCTTAACTTAATTGTTCCAGATTTATTAACATCTGTCAACACAAACAATAAAGCTCTTTCTCCTTAAGCGAGTAAGTGGTATCCGTTCATATCCATTTAGGTCATGCGATGTCAACATTTTATTTGTTCTTACTGTCTTAGAAATAAAAATATCATTTATTTCTTACAAGGTCAAAAATATATTCATGACAACACATATAACAAATATCTAAACCACATATAAAAAATATCTAAACCAACACATGACATGTTTACTTAAAATAATGAAATAAGGTTCCATATTTATTCACATACACTATTATAACAATAGATTAGTTGAATATGTAACATTATAATATGGTTTATTTCGTCATACTTCGATTTCTAAACCCCAAATGATCAGTTTAGTGATTTATGTTTATATATGTTTCATGGGAAACCCTGATAAAAGGATTAATATTAGTGTATTGATACATGTAGTGTTCGATCTATTGGTCTTGTTTTATAGTTCGTTTAATCATACATTTCGCTTTAAGCATGCCTTTTTCTCTCAAATAAAAATATTTTGATAATATATTTAGTAATCATACCCAGTTTGAAATTTATCGTGTTTTAAACACGACCAGTAGTATCATAAAACAAATTTTACACTTAGTCCCGGACCTTTCCCACCCTAACCGCAAACCCACCTCGTGACCACTAGGTTTCTTGAATGGTTGGTTTGCGTTGAACTATATCTGAAACACAAGTTGTATGATGGTATTGACAATCAAATTCCATTTGGAAAAATCCCCATTCATATTGTTTATAACTACACAAGTTATGAAATGCACTCACTGTTTATTGTTAATGATTATTGAACACCGATTACACCATTTTTGTTTCGATTTAAACAACTAAATCATGGTTGTTACCGATCAAAAGTGACGTACCAAAACCTACATTTAATAAACACAAGATTCGATATATTCTCCGCTTTTTAGACGAATCATAATAGTTTTTCTTTTTTACCCACAATTTATATGTCAACAAACATATCCCTTCCAAACTGCCTGTTAGCGAAACGCAATATTCATTGGTCAAGTCATTACGCATCACACAATCCCTATTAAATTAAGAAATAAATCCGTTTTAAACTAGCATCAATATTAACAACGAAAAAACAAAAATTAAAAATAATAATGTCATTGTTATTCACACATGAAATTGAAAGGGTCTACTTATTTGGATTCTACTAACAGAGGTGTGATACAAATCATCCTTTAAACCGGAAACCCATTACTTTAAAATGTTGTTAAAAAGCATTTCGTTACCCTACTAACTTCTACATATGAATTACTGGTTCGTACAAGGTTAACCGTTTAAATTTACCAGTAGTTTTAGGTTGGTCTATATTGTGTTTGCTTAAAATTAGTTATTAAAAATATGCCATTTGAAGTTTACGAAACCTACTGTGCGTAAACAGAAAAAAATGTTTAGAATCTTTAACATTAAAAAAGTTTCTATCCATACGATCGTACGTTCTTTTTTATTCATTTTTTGTATGTATTCAAATTTAAAATGTAGTCATCTTTAAGTTGTATGTAATTAAATACATATATGTGCTATATGTGATGAAATACATGAGGCCAATATCTTAACGTGTCAACATAAAACTACTTCAATTTGTATATAAACATTCTATATTAAACAAATGCAAATGAGATTTTCCACTTTAAATTTCTGAATCAACCTGCTTTATTTGCTAAAAGGTGTCAGAAAACTATTTTTGAATGGAATTTGTTGCTGGCCCGAACAACGATGTGTCATTCTTAACGTCACTGTTATGGTCCTCGTAACTACCATCTTCTACCATGTGTACATTTTCTATACCACGCATCAAATCACTGAGACGTTTTGTACACCTTTCAGTATACCTTTCAATCTGTTTATTTTAAGCATTAAGAATTAAATTTAAATAACCCACAATTTTCAAAATATCATGCATGGTTGTATGTGTAGGATTCACTTTTGACGAGCTATCTGACTTAGCAGAGTAAGACTATAATTACTGTTATGCATTTGATGCATTCGCAGATCGCGACTTTTGTTCTTTACCACTTTGAACAGGTGAAAATTATAACGTTTTTTTAGATTTGCAGCCTGTGTCGTACTCCTTTATAAACCAAACATAGGTGTGCGTTGTAAGAGTTACCACAGCCACAACGCACTAACGAATTCGGCTGAGATCCATTTCATTTTATTCTAACACGTAGTACGTAATATAATTAAAATACCGGGGCTCGAACTGACAATGTTAATTACACACATGGCGTTTGCATTTAGATAACCCGTTTTAATAGTAAATAAAACGTTTAAAAAATGCGGAAGTCGTCCTATTACCCTCTATGTAAATCACATGATTACGAACATGCTGCAAAACATTGAAAAGAAAATTACCTCATGTTCTACGCAAACTGTCTAATTGTTCTGTCATTAAACTGTTTTAAATAAAAAACGTAATGATATATTTATAAGCAAACATACTTTACATATACGGCCGTCAAAATGTATTTTCCAGTTTATGTCAATTGTGAGTAGAAGTTGTCATGAATAGCGGGGAGTTGTGACCATCAACAGTAAATAAACGAGGATAGTAAATATAAAGTTTTACTTAAGGATGTCCACACAATAATATATTTTCCTCTTACAGGGTATTAATGAAGCTTAAAATTCAATATTACAATTATACCAGATATTAGTATGTGTTCATAGTTTTTACATTTTTACACTTGGAGACTTTTCTGACGCATCAAGTATTCAAATCTATATAGCTACCTAATTAAATAATGGATTTTGTTGAAATTTGGACTCAGACTAATTCAACACATAACTAATAAATAGAGGATATTTGTTGGTTTCGGTAGCATATCGAATTTAATTCACGAGTGATCATAGAAATTTATATTTTCACGAGTGGCGTAGCCACGAGTGAAAATATTTTTTTCTATGATCACGAGTGAATTAAATTCGATATGCTACCGAAACCAACAAATTTTCTTTTTATTTTATGCTTATTTTTGTAGTTTTGTTAATTTTCCGAATTTGCCTCATTAGGTTTCCCCGTGGGGTGCCTCAATTTTTAGAACGCACAAAGAACTTACTACACAAGAAAATAGTTCACATCTGTAAAAAGTGTATTACTATTAAAATCAATGTTTTATTTAACATATATCTTTTTCATACTTTATACATTCAATATTATTACAAACAATAGTTTAATTTAAATTATTATGAAATTAATAGTGTTGCATATACTGGCGTAGTAATTTGTGTATTCAACTGATCTCAAAGTAACGAAAGTGCTCGCCATGTTGAACAACACTTTTACGACTTGCTGGATTAATAACACATAACTGGATTAAACTAGGAACGCAAACATATTTCAACAGTGTTTTTGTGCTAAATGGTTTCGATATCAATCACTGTCACTCTCTGCAATAAGACGGATTCGCTTGTAGTGTCGCTGTACAGGGGAATCTGCGGTTACCGCCGGTGTACGGGATGGAGATTGCCTCTGGTGATTGACTACGTTCTGTGTCTGGGAAAGGCCCATGTAAGACTCAGAGTTGTGAAAATTAAATGTTACATTGCCCTGGAAATGTGAGTTGACAAAAAATCCTCGGGCCATCGGAAAATCACTTGATGCAGGTGTGGCTGACGCAGTGGCAGTGGCTGTGCGGTTGTGCTTTTCAACTGACTGTTTTGAATGAGAAAGTATTTTTGAAATATTTTTTGACTGTTTCTTGTTCAAACTGCTGTAATTATTTAAGCTGTTAATATTTCTGTGCCCTGAAATCTGTATTATTTGATGAGCAGGAACATTCTCGTCATTCAGCTTCTGAATCAAGTGCTTTCTTGCA
This sequence comes from Dreissena polymorpha, assembly GCF_020536995.1. NCBI lineage: Eukaryota > Metazoa > Mollusca > Bivalvia > Myida > Dreissenidae > Dreissena > Dreissena polymorpha. The sequence goes on along the minus strand of NC_068369.1, from coordinate 25,674,999 downwards.
CTGAAAAAAGTTTATTTCTATGGTAAAAACAAAATCAATATTCAACGGTACACATGACATATTACATAAGATATAAGTTGTAATTGTTTTGTGTGCTCTTGAAACACTTCAATAAATACATGGTGGTCTGTCAAGTACTGGATGTAATGGAACCGGAAAGTAGAGGAATAGTACTAGTCGAGTACAGGAGATTTTATGAATTAAAATTTTGAGTGTTGTAGCATGTAAATTGGACAAACAACACCTATTTAATAAATGGGAGGTAAGTAATTTTTATTATATATTTTCGTCTTGTTATGAAAGTAGTGTATATAATATGGGGTTTTGACCTGTATGGGGTGATTCTTGGCTCTTGAATACCAGCATCTGTTTTCATCTCGGTCATTATGCTGTATAGCTTGTTTATTCCCATGGCAGACTTCCTGAACCAGCATTGCTGTGTCTTGTTGCCAGGAGTTAAGAAGAAGGGGCTGTCTTCTGTCATCATGTCAACAGGGCGTTTGTCGGCATATAGCTTGTAGAGATGCACCGGATCTCTGTCAGGTTGTTCGGGAACTGCATATGCCCGTGGCTTGACTTTCCTATGAATAGTTAAAATGTGTGTTGCATTAAATGTTTTGTTTAAATTAAATACTATTCCACCAAAAGTGAAGTCTACTGTATATTAATAATACAAATAAGAATTATATTGTAAAAAAAGGTCTATAAATTCACTTGTGATAATAGAAAATATATATTTTCAATTGTGGCTTCGCCACTCGTAAAAATAATAATTTCTATGATCACTCGTGAAATAAAATCGATATTCTACCTTAACCAACAAATATCCTCCATGTTTGTATTATTTTTACTAAAGAAAAATTCCATTTAAATATTTTATAAACAGTACCAGTTTTTATATAAATAAAAAATTATCAATTCAGATTTGTGTACAAATATATTAAAGTAGGAAAATCACCTTATATCCCTAGGATTTTCACCAGTACGGGTTTTTGTCTGACGCTCAGTGTCGAAGGTGATGAATTCTTCACCAGTTTCAAAATCGATTCCAAGGCTGACATCACCCCAGCATAGGGTGTGAATTTCCTTGCCGGTTCTCATCCCAAAATGGGTTGTACATATAAGCCACAGTGAGTGTAATAGAGCTCTTGGGCTTGATTCTCCCAGAGTTTTAGCTGCGTACATAGCTTCAATATGTTCATTTGTTAATGCCTGGGCTTGATGCGGTTTATTTCCATAACCTTCTTTTTTCAGAGCTTTTTGTTTACTTTTTAATACTTCCCTCACTTTGGCAAATTCAGGGTCATTTATCAAAGAGTGCTTGTAGTTCATGTGCCTTAAATGCCTGTCGATTGAGCTTAAAAATGCCCTCAAAGATGTGGGTTCATACTCTGATCCATCTTTTTTAGTCACACCCAACAAAAACTCGCAGACCAGAGGGTTCAATTCATGAGGAGGTATATTTTCAATATTTCTTGCCTCATTTTTGTGACTTTTTAGGAAAGTTTTGAAAAGTCTGATGTCATTGTCGGTTTTCTTTTTTGTATTTAAATTTTCGTTTTCAAGCAGAAAGCTATCCACACTTACAGATCTGAAATTCCTTGTTGGTGTTGATGTTGGGTTTTGTTCTTTTTCTTCCTGTGTTGATGCTGTTACCAGTGGATGTGGGGCTGATGTTGCTGCTTCTGCTGTTGGTGCTGCTGATATTATTTCTTGTGATTTTGAAGCGCTGTCATCATCTTGTTCATTCATTTCATTAAAAAAGTCATCAAAGTCAAAGATATTTGAGAAAAGAAGATTTATTTCATTGTTTTCCAATTCATCCATTGTTGTTAAAGAGTTAAGCAGCAGACGAAATAATTATGTTTAAGGGAGGTAAATGTGTGTTTCAGGTTCAAGAAGACTAGTCTCCCTTGAATGAAAATTGCAATTGAGGCTCACCATGGGGTTATTGGGGAAGTAGTTCCAGTATCTAACTGAAACAGTGAAAAATAACGATATTTTTCACTGTTATGTTTCACTGTTTGAAACAGTGAAATACCACTTTTATTTCACTGATATTTCTCTATAAACCACCGGAAAGCATAAAATAATTAATATAATTTGAAATTATCAAAATAAATTATCAAACATAACAATTTTAAAAAATCACTGCAAAAATAAAATTCTCAAAATCGTACAATGTAAAATAATAATGTGAAAAGTAAAACGCATTAATTTACACGTCTTAATGACCAACAGCCTTGCAACATTGCACTCCTGAATATTCAAACGAGCCATATAGTTTTTTTTAATTAATGATATGTTTGCTGATGTAAAACCCTACCACATTGAATGATGAAACTGAAATAAAATTGGAATTGTAAAGCGTTGTACTAAACTTGGTGACTTTTCTTACACAACATTTTTCAAACTTAAATAGCTCAGTTATGAGTAAATGTTTTGATTTAAAACTGTACATGTGATCATATAGAATGTGGTTGGAGGTGCCTGTTGACCACAAAATGACTATTAATTAAAAAAAAGGTTCTCCTGAAATAGAGTGACATAGATCGACTACCAAAGTGAATAAGAACTCAAACCGCATATGCAATGCAGTCATAAAGTTGGTGTAATAAACATCAGGAAACAATTCGATAAGCTTTACAATATTATATTCACAACTTTTATTTTTTAGTCGGGTCATTATATAAAAAATACCCTAACAATCACCAAACAATTTGCTACAAATGGTACTTTAACTGATCCTGGCAGGATAGCCGGTCCATTATAACAGATCAAACGTTTACCGAAATCGGAAAACGGACATCCAGGCAGTTTGTTTTTTTCAAGATGGCCGCCAAAACCTATTACTGATCATTACTATCAAACTATCCACTCACAGTTGATGAATTTGGTTTGCATACACCAGGTTGTTGTTGTTTTGTGTGTGTTTTTGTTGTTTTCCAAAATGGCCACCTACACAATACGAAGGACCACAAGTTCATTACGTTTGCCTAAAAATGTTGTGATTGTAATGTCAAACGCCAAAGTTTGGCTCGCCGAGATTTCTTGATTATGACAAGAGGATCGATATTTTATGGGAGATCTCCTTCAGCTTCAGGTCGGGAACACCGAATTGACAGGGAATTATGCATATTTTGCATCAGGGAAGCGTGCACCCTGGGCAGTCGGCAGTCAAATTCTTGCCTTTGATCAATATGTTTGCTGGGGAAAAATCGTGCATTCTGACAATTTAATACTTTGTTTGCAATCTTGCCATCAAGCACAACCTTCCCACCATTTTAACGTTGTATCAACCCTTATTGGAAGGCTGTCAAAATCATCAGGGATGCGCCATAAATATAGTTTCCTCAAAAACACTGTTCATTGTTCCTATGTTGGGTTTTTTTCATACACGTATTAACTTAGGATCCCTCACGCAACCAGACGTTTATCGAGGATGGTTTTTACGTTGTTCGTAGGAGCAACCAGTGCTGGGCTCGGCTAAGCAGTGATTTTGTCATTGACTTAACATTGATGAGGCCATTGATGAGGTCTCAAAAGAGCACAGGTGGTCTAACTCGCGGAAGTGTGATGATCGAGGAAATGCAAATCAGTTAGACCCTATCTGAACCTTAAACATCGGACTACAACATTGCGATACAGAATTTCACAGACCCGACCTTTACTACAAGTCAACAACACAAAGACCCAAATGTAGCGCGTATCACAAGAGATGCTTCTGATAATTGAGAAAATGCAGAGAAAAAATGCAACCTGCTCACCTAACATAGTTAACGCAACTCCGAAAAACATTATCAACGTTATATTGGCTGGATGAGATGTGAATGTTTATGCATTCGAGGCGGTCGGGGACGATATCATTTTTTATTCCTGAAACAGATTGTTATGTTCTTGATGTTGCCTATTTGCAACATCGTTTACAATGTAATGAGGGCGACTCATTTAACGCAAAAGCCGAATCGTATGCAGATTTTTCTTTTCCGAGAAAGTTTGCTTGTACAGATATTACAATAGTTAACAATATATTTTGTTTATGATTGGCGTTCGACCACGAACAACGATCCCTTCTGGATTACCCCAGTAAGACCCGTAGAACTGAATTTGTATCCATTCTTAAGGTGCAATTAGGTGCGTGAAGTTGGCTCGCCGTTCGACGTTCGACATTAGCTAAAAATTCAAATTACCGAGCCAGCTCGACATTCCAACTCGACATTAAGTTCGACATTCGGATATAGTGTTGTACAATAATAGTTCGACATTCGGATATAGTGTTGTACAATAATTTTTGAATGTCGAGCTGGCTCGGCATTCCAGCTCGACATTCAGTTCGACATTCGGATATAGTGTTCTACAATAATTTTTAAATGTCGAGCTGGCTCGGCATTCTAGCTCGACATTCAGTTCGACATTCGGATATAGTATTGTACAATAATTTTTTAATGTCTAGCTGGCTCGGTATTCCAGCTCGACATTCAGTTCGACATTCGGATATGCTGTTGTATAATAATTTTTGAATGTCGAGCTGGCTCGGCATTCAAGCTCGACATTCAGTTCGACATTCGGATGTAGTGTTGTACAATAATTTTTGAATGTCGAGCTGGCTCGGCATTCCAGCTCGACATTCAGTTCGACATTCGGATATAGTGTTGTACAATAATTTTTGAATGTCGAGCTGGCTCGTCATTCTAGCTCGACATTCAGTTCAACATCCGGATATAGTGTTGTACAATAATTTTTCAATGTCGAGCTGTCTCGGCTTTCCAGCTCGACAATCAGTTCGACATTCGGATATGGTGTTGTATGCATATTTTCGAATGTTAAGCTGGCTCGGCATTCCAGCTCAACATTCAGTTCGACATTCGGAAATAATGTTGTACAATTATTTTTTTGATGTCGAGCTGGCTCGGCATTCCAGCTCGACATTCAGTTCGACATTCGGATATAGTGTTGTATGCATATTTTCGAATGTTGAGCAGGCTCGACATTCCAGCTCGACATTCAGTTCGATATTCGGATATAGTGTTGTATGGTTATTTTCGAATGTTTAGCTGGCTCGGTATTCCAGCTCGATATTCAGTTCTACATTCGGATATAGTGTTGTATGCTTATTTTCGAATGTCGAGCTAGCTCGGCATTCCAGCTCGACTTTCAGTTCGACATTCGGATATAATGTTGTACAATAATTTTTGAATGTCGAGCGGGCATCGGTCGTCCAACGGTCGTCTCTCGTCCATCCGTTGGTCGTCCATAGTTCATCCCTTGTCCATCAGTCGTCCCTCGTCCGTCGGTCCGTTGTCGAAAGGTCGTCCCTTGTCCAACCGGCAGTCGTCCACTGGTCGTCCCTCATTCGTCCATTGGTCCTCCCTCGTCAAAGGCTTGGTCGTCCTTAGTCCCTCCATCGATCGTCTCTCATTCAACAGTTGGTCGTCCATCGGGCGTCCATTTTCCGTCCGTCAGTCTTTCATCGGTCGTCCCTTGTCCATCGTTCGAACCTCGTCGTCGGTCGTCCGTAGGTCGTCCATCGACCGTCCGTCCGTTTTTTATTGGCCATCACTCGTCCAACCGTCAGTCGTCCATCGGTCGTCCCTCGTCTGACCATCGGTCTTTCCTTGTCCAACCGTTGGTCGTCCATCGTCCGCCTGGCAGTAGTCAATTGGTCGTCCCTTGTCCGTCCGTCGGTCGTCCATCGGTTGTCCCTCTCCCGTCTGTCGGTCGTCCACCGGTTAGCTCGACATTTAAAATAATTGCACAACATTATCTACGAATATCGAGCTGATTGTCGAGCTGGAATGCCGAGCCAGCTCGACATTCGAAAATAATCATACAACACTATATCCGAACGTCGAACTGAATGTCGAGATGGAATGCCGAGCTAGCTAAACATTCGAAAATAAGCATACAACACTGTCTCCGAATGTCGAACTGAATGCCGAACTGGAATGCCAAGCCAGCTCCACATTGAAAAATAATTGTAAAACATAATCTCCGAATGTCGAACTGAATGTCGAGCTGGAATACCGAGCCAGCTAAACATTCGAAAATAACCATACAAACTATATCCGAATGTCGAACTGAATCTCGAGCTGGAATGCCGAGCCAGCTCAACATTCGAAAATAAGCATGCAACACTATATCCGAATGTCGAACTGAATATCGAGCTGTAATTCCGTGCAGCTAAACATTGGAAAATATGCATACAACACTATATCCGAATGTCGAACTGAATGTCGAGCTGGAATGCCGAGCCAGCTCGTCATTCAAAAATAACTGTACAATATATTTTCGAATGTCGAACTGAATGTCGAGCTGGAATGCCGAGCCATTTCAGCATTCGAAAATAAGCATGCAACACTATATCCGAATGTCGAACTGAATGTCGTGCTGGAATGCCGAGCCAGCTCAACATTCGAAAATAAGCATACAACAATATCTCCGAATGTCGATCTGAATGTCGAGCTTGAATGCCGACGCAGCTACACATTCGAAAATATGCATACAACACTATATCCGAATGTCGAACTGAATATCGAGCTGGAATGCCGAGCCAGCTCGACATTACAAAATAATTGTACAACATTATCTTCGAATGTCGAACTGAATGACGAGCTGGAATTCCGAGCCAGCTCAACATTCGAAAATAAGCATACAACACTATATCCGGTTGTCGAAATGAATGTCGAGCTGGAATGCCGAGCCAGCTAGACATTCGGAAATAACCATACAACACTTTATCCGAATGTCGAACTAAATGTCGAGCTGGAATTCCGAGCCAGCTCAACACTCGAAAATAAGCATACAACACTATATCCGAATGTCGAACTGAATGTCGAGCTGAAATTCCAAGCCAGCTCAACATTCGAAAATATGCATACAAAACTATATCCGAATGTTGAACTGAATGTCGATCTGGAATGCCGAGCCAGCTCGTCATTCCAAAATAATTGTACTATGTTTTTCCGAATGTCGAACTGAATGTCGAGCTGGAATGCCGAGGCAGCTCAGCATTCGAAAATAAGCATACAACACTATATCCGAATGTCGAACTGAATGTCGAGCTGGAATGCCGAGTCAGCTCAACATTCGATAATAAGCATACAACACTATCTCCGAATGTCGATCTGAATGTCGAGCTGGAATGCCGACCCAGCTCAACATTCGAAAATATGCATACAACACTATATCCGAATGTCGAACTGTTTGTCGAGCTGGAATGCCGAGCCAGCTCGACATTCAAAAATAATTTACAACATAATCTCCGAATATCGAACTGAATGACGAGCTGGAATGCCAAGCCAGCTCAACATTCGAAAATAAACATACAACACTTTATCCGAATGTCGAACTGAATGTCGAGCTGCAATTCCGAGCCAGCTCAACATTCAAAAATAAGCGTAAACACTATCATGAATGTCGAAGTGAATGTCAAGCTGAAATGCCGAGCCAGCTCAACATTCGATTATAAGCATACAACACTATTTCCGAATGTCGAACTGAAAGTCGAGCTTGAATGCCGAGCCAGCTCGACATTCAAAAATAATTGTACAACATTATCTCCGAATGTCGAACTGAATGACGAGCTGGAATGTCGAGCCAGCTCGACATTCAAAAATAAGCATACAACACTATATCCGAATGTCGAACTGAATGTCGAGCTGAAATACCGAGCCAGCTAAATATTCGAAAATAACCATAAAACACTTTATCCGAATGTCGAACTGAATGTCGAGTTGGAATACCGAGCCAGCTCAATATTCGAAAATATGCATGCAACACTATATCCGAATGTCGAACTGAATGTCGAGCTGGAATGCCGATCCAGCTCCACATTCAAAAATAATTGTACAACATTATTTCCGAATGTCGAACTGAATGTCGAGCTGGAATGCCGAGCCAGCTCAACATTCGAAAATATGCATACAACACTATATCCGAATAACGAACTGAATGTCGAGCTGGAATGCCGAGCCCGCTCGACATTCAAAAATTATTGTACAACACCATATCCGAATGTCGAACTAAATGTTGAGCTGGAATGCCGAGCCAGCTCGACATTTAAAAAAAATGTGTACAACACTATATCCGAATGTCGAACTGAATGTCGGGCTGGAATTCCAAACCAGCTCGACATTGAAAAATTATTGTACAACACTATATCCGAATGTCGAACTGAAGGTCGAGCTATAATGCCGAGCCAGCTCGACATTCAAAAATTATTTTACAACACTATATCCGAATGTCGAACAGAATGTTGAGCTGTAATACCGAGCCAGCTCGACATTCAAAAATTATTGTACAACACTATATGCGAATTTCGAACTGAATCTCGAGCTGGAATGCCGAGCCTGCTCGACATTCCAAAATTATTGTACAACACTATATCCGAATGTCGAACTGAATGTCAAGCTTGAATGCCGAGCCAGCTCAACATTCGAAAATAAGCATACAACACTATCTCCAAATGTCGAACTGAATGACGAGCCGGAATGCCGAGCCAGCTCAACATTCGAAAATAAGCATACAACACTATCTCCGAATGTCGAACTGAATGACAAGCTGGAATGCCGAGCCAGCTCAACATTCGAAAATAAGCATACAACACTATCTCCAAATGTCGATCTGAATAACGAACTGGAATGCCGAGCCAGCTCAACATTCGAAAATAAGCATACAACACTATCTCCGAATGTCGATCTGAATGTCGAGCTGGAATGCCGAGGCAAGTCAACATTCGAAAATATGCATTCAACACTATATCCGAATTTCGAACTGATTGTCAAGCTGGAATGCCGAGCCAGCAAAACATTCAAAAATAAGCATGCAACACTATATCCGAATGTCGAACTGAATCTCAAGCTGGAATGCCGAGCCAGCTCAACATTCGAAAATATGCATACAACACTATATTCAAATGTCGAACTGAATATCGAGCTGGAATGCCGAGCTAGCTCGACATTCAAAAATAAGTGTACAATATTATTTCCGAATGTCGAACTGAATGCCGAGCTGGAATGCCGAGCCAGCTCAGCATTCGAAAATATGCATACAACTCTATATCAAAATGTCGAACTGAATGTCGAGATGGAATGCCGAGTCAGCTCGACATTCAAAAATTATTGTACAACACTATATCCGAATGTTGAACTGAATGTCGAGCTGGAATGCCGAGCCAGCTCGACATTCGGTAATTTGAATATTGAGCTAATGTCGAACGTCGAACGGCGAGCCAACTTCACGCACCTCCATTCTTGAAAATATAGGAAATTGTGGTCTTGTTCCGAAACATGTTGAAAATAACACAAGAACATTCATATTATATGCATATACACGTGAATTGGATGTTATCTCATAGACATTCTAGAAATGGTTTTGAAAGCTTGTACAACCCACTATAGTATGGTACACGCAGTATAAAGACTTAGAACATACCACGACATTTACACGTATAAAAATATCAAATTTGAATTCATAAATACTTAAATCCGTAAATCAAAACAAGTGTTCAATTCAAATTAAATGCACCCGAACTGGAGTCATAAACTTAAACTAACCGTTGTCCCACTTATAAAAATGTAGCATATATATGTACAATACAGAATTAGATGACGTTGAAAATGTATATAAACCAAATATTTAAGCATGAATCAAAGAAGTAAAATAGATGGTGAGTGGATGGTGTGGAATATGGTATTGTAAAAACACCGTTACTTATCCTACGTAAAATGTAAGAACATTATACATAAAACAAAGAATACCGATTAGGGTCCGGCTTTTTATTTTTTTTCTAAGAAAAGTTCATGTTTTAAATCGGATGTCCAAATAATGAAGCTATATATAAATGGCCGTTAAACAACGCCTAACGTATTCCGTATATAATGATGAATTTATTTTCATTTTTCAGACTGAGTGAGTGCAGCGTGAGCTTTTATAACGAACTGGGAAAAGCTTATGAAAGTTTAGGTACACGGGTTGCATATTGTCTTTAATTATCAAATGTGTTGCTAGATTTGACGGACATTATCATGTTGATAATTAAGTATAAATGTATTATTATGAGGCTTTTAATAACTTCTTTCATAATTTCAGACTGCAGTCTGAGGTAAATATATGGTTGTTTTTCTTCTTTCAATGGTTAAGTAACGTATAGTGTAACTATTTAAAGTGAAATTCAAGTGCTTAATAGAGCATGAGCGCTAAAGAAAAGCTATTGTCATCACCATACGTATTGCGTCCGTCGTCTTGCGTCATGCGTTATTCGGCGAGCATTTAGCTAATTTAGCTCGTTATTGCTTTATATGCCACATATTTTGTTCTAATGTAATGCAACGTGGTCAGAATAATTGTCTTGATACTATCGAGACCAAGTTCGCATGTACCCAAACATTATGTCACAAGGTCAAATCTTGGAAAAACCTTGTTGCCACAATATCAGTCATATTTACGACCCAATGTTAATGAAGCTTAGTCAGAACGTTTTGTTGTTGTTTTTTCCGTTCAATATATATTATATCCTCGTCCATCGATGTGTGTGGTTCGAGGGAAATACATCTCATACGTAATACAATCAACAACTTTTACATAACAATATAAACAAATAATGTTATTAATAAGAATTGACTTAAGTCCCTTATCACAACCAATGACAAACGGGTAACAACAGATCCTATTCTTTACTTTTACGCAAATCATTTAATTCATTAGTTTCAATTAGTACATGACACTTTATGGACGATTTTGCTGCTGTAAGAGTGGGCTTAGTTTTGTTCATTTTACAATTAGAAATGAATATTTTTCTAAGAACAAATAATAAATTTAAAGGTCCACTTTTATTTGCATGACCAAATATAAAGGAATGCGTATCAAGAAAGTTCAAAAAGTGGTTACACTGATTGATATATTTACAATACCAAAATATATGTTGAATAGTTAAGCATTCAGTTTCACTAAAGGTGCAGTTGCCTGTAGTGACGTAAACCATTTTAATGAGAAAGGACTCTGTACCTTAGATTCTATGTATTATTACATTTAAAGCCACTAGAAATTGGTATTACGTGTTCTAGGGAAAAGCACTGTGAGATATTTATTAGAATATTTATCTGGGTAATATGAAAGATTTATTTTCGCATCTAGATAACATGTGTCAAACAACTAGGTTTAATCTTAGAAAACCTGTATAACCACTTTACAAGCAATCTTTATAACAATTGATCAGAATGTTGCAAACAAACTAGGCCTAAAGTTAAACTAGATCATATGTTCCATAAAATAATTGAAAAGGCCAACCCTTTTTTTCTTTTCAAGAAGCTGCATTAATCTTGATAAAATTTGGACGGGATGTTCATCCTTACAATATCTAAATTTTGTTTGAATTATGTGTACACAAACAGGGTCACAAAGTCAAAAATACTTCCAACCTCGAGACAACATTTGTAAATGCAATATTGATTAAACTCGGTCTGAATGTTTATCTTAACAATTTTAAGCCTGGTTTTAATCTGTGTCATGTGTTTCTACGTAATAAGGTCATATCTACGGACACATTATAAGCACTAGAAGCATCATTATGACTCATTCTTTGTGAAATAATGTGATATTACTGTCTTCACAACAATATTTAGCCAGTTTTTAATATGGTTTAAGTGGGATAAACCTACGAGGTCAGGTCTGTGGCAATCTGGGTACCTGAACTCAAGTGAGCGCTTTTGGGTAATTACTTCATCTTGTTTAGGTATTGTCTGAAAATTAACATATGTGTATTTCTTAATAGCCATACTTCGGAATATTCCGTATTAACCCGCAATCAACACAACAAACTTGATGATGACAACATCACTGAAATACCAGGTATTTATATTCGGATAATTGTAAAGAACACGCGTGAATACAAATAGCATTTGATCGACATGTTGTCAGCATGTTATTTACATTTACTGCATTTCTTCTTACAGGAAAAGCTGTGTATGTAAATACGACCATTGGAAATTAATAAGTCTACCATGTGTAAGCAAAATATGTGACGATTATGTTAAGACGGGCAATACGCCAAAACACGCAATGCAGTCGAACTTCAATTTTCGTATTAAATCATGTGTGATCCAGTGCAGTATCCTGTCTATAAAATTGTTAACAAAAATATTTGAGTGTACTTAATGTTATTTATTCATCAACATGGCTTAAATATTATGTGTGGTGTAACAATCATTGCTTATTACAAAGTACAAAAAACTCAAATAACTCGTGTGTATATTATAGAAGTATTAGTAGTAGTAGTAGCAGTAGTAGTAGTAGTAGAAGTAGTAGTAGTAGAAGTAGTAGTAGTAGTAGTAGTAGTAGTAGTAGCAGCAGTAGTAGTAGTAGTAGTAGTAGTAGTAGTAGTAATAGTAGTAATAGTAGTAGTAGTAGTAGTAGTAGTAGTAGTAGTAGTAGTAGTAGTAGTAGTAGTAGTAGAAGTAGTAGTAGTAGTAGTAGTAGTAGTAGTAGTAGTAGTAATAGTAGTAGTAGTAGTAGTAGTAGTAGTAGTAGTAGTAGTAGTAGTAGTAGAAGTCGTAGTCGTAGTAGTAGTAGTAGTAGTAGTAGTAGTAGTAGTAGTAGTAGTAGTAGTAGTAGTAGTAGTAGTAGTAGTAGTAGTAGTAGTAGTAGTAGTAGTAGAAGTGGTAGTGGTAGTGGTAGTAGTAGTAATAGTAGTAGTAGTAATAGTAATGAACACAAAAAGAACGATAGACATTGAATCTTTATATCCGTTATCATTTACTTGCTTTGTGGCATTAGTCTTAATTTGTCTTAATCATACATCGTATGTACGATTTCATTAATTGTGTCATGAAAAAGAAGCGGTAAAGCACATCTACGTGTACTTTTAACTGTCTAATATTATGTAATATCCGTGTTACACTGAATGGTGTTCACATGCAGTCCGTTTATTCTTTAGGAGTAGTATGTGTAATATGTTGTTCTTGGTTTTTAATATTTTATTAGTTAAACAAAATGGTAATTCAGCAAAGATTTATTTGGCTTAAAATGATCAAAACTCCATAATTTTTACAACGTTTTTGTATCGGAATGAAATTGCTTTTCGCACATTTTACTGATGTAAGCAATATCTGATTGCTAAAAAGTAATAAATATTGTTTACAAATTTTATCTAACATTCCTAAGTTATATTCATATGTAAGTTTAAGATTTGGCCTCGAAATCCTATATGCTCGCTTTAAGGATGTTGATCCAAATTAGCCTTTCTCTGAGAAAACGGTACTAAATGTATGTGCGTAAATTGTCGTCTCAAATTTGCCTGTGCAGATGAGATTGTTTGGGCGTTGTGCATCTGTCCAGAAAACTTGTGTGTCCAGAAAAATATTGTGGAACTGCTTTCGTGCATTTCAATGAAACTTGTTAGTACATAAATGCATTTCATTTAGCAATAAATATATGCATAAAATGTTATGTTTTAAGTTTTTGATTTTTCCAAAATACTAATGATACACACATGTTGGGCCCATGTTCACCAAACATTCTTAATTTCTTGTACATTTAGACACATTACATCCCCCCCCCCCCCACGCTAAGGGCGGAAGGATATAGAATTAGCGTTGTCCGTCAGTACGTCCGTCTGTCATAATTTTGAAATTAGCGGGGGATATCAATTCAACGAATTTGCTTGTTATATGTTTATTTCTCCACCATCGAAATATAGTGTGTTAATATATAACACGCAGTTTTCTTTCGAAATATTCAAATCACAATTTCAAAATCGCGTCATAAAAATGGGTCGTATGGCGTTTCGGCCAGCGTAGCTCAAGCCCAGCCTGTGCATTTGCATAGTCTAGTCAGAGGCGATGATGTCCGCTATAAAATCGCTCAATTTTTTATGGTCTCATTATGTATCTCCTGACCAGATTGAGACATGCGCAAGCTGGGTGGGCTTTAGCTATGATGGGCGAATATGGCATAGGATTCATTTTAGCATGACGCGGGTCTTAAACTAATTGCGAGTTGCAAATGGTATATTTTAGCACAATTCATTTTGATATAAAATTGACTTCAAAAAAGCTAATACAGATATCTGGCAAATTATGGTATCCTTTCCAGACGTTCAGGAAACGATTTCCAGACTTGCTGACCGAGTACGGTAAACATTTGTGGTGAGATAATTAAACGATTTTCCACTTAATGTGACACTATACTATTTCGAAAGTGTGTTGTTTTTTTCTCATCTTGAAAGCAAACTATGTTTATCGATAGTCAATTGTGACTTCCACTGACGATTTAGTGACCGAGTGCAGACTCTAAATTCTGCGAGATGGATTTGAACGCGTAATTGTAACTGGGCCACAAGTTGTGTCTATGTGTCGTTTTAACATGCAGGAGTAGTCCGGAATTGCGTACATTGAACAGTGTTCCCACCTTAACGATGTGCACAGACACAGTGATGCAGATAAATTCCGGGGGATTTCTCTCGAATCAGCCTATAAAATATTCGAATGTGTTACTTCTTGCCTGCTGACTTTATGTAGAGGTCATTTAAGGTGAAAAATTGGGTAGACAGCTACGCCAAAAAAGCACATTAGTGTTTTTACATGTATACCGATTTTAAGGTCCGAGACTGGTTGACACCGTGTGTTTTACTAGGATGACAAGTAATGCATAAACAACAGTACGGGTCAACAGCGCTGTCTTTATGACTACCTTATTCGTGAGTAAAAAGTACTGCTCGCAGATTTATTTATGTTTTATTTTTATCAAGGATCTCATTGTTTATTTTGAATTGTATATGGTGTCAAAAAAGTTTTGAAAAGGGAATTTCCATCATGAAATTATATTCATAGTGTGATAGGTATTCGATATTCCCACACTATTCATTTAATATGATGGTGATTGCAAATTGTATTTCATATTAACTGGTTCTTATTATACTATTTTCATCATAGTTTTAATGCTTTCAGAATGTCTAAAAATACATTGTGTTGTAATTTTGTTTAAGTTATCTCTATAACATAAATATTATGATAAACAGTGCATACACATCTCGACCTGTGCGTCAAGGCACCCTCTTTATAAATTTGATTCATTTAAAACTTGCGATTTAAAAAGCTATCAGATAATATTGCCAAATTAGTTGCGTCTAAGATTAAGCATTAGCGAACAACTACAGTGCCTTCAGCGCTTTGATTTATTTATGCTAATTTCAACATTGAATAGAAATGTTGCACACTGTAAATTCGTACACTGTAAATTCGTATATTTGTGCACGTTCACTTGCTTATAATATTTCATCAACAACGTTAAAACGCCCCAGCATTAAACGATTCATGCAAAGAAATATATTGTGCTCGTATAAGGTGTAAATATAAATTGGGGCCTCGCTCTGTAAAAACAGCGCGTAATGCATGTTCGTAAAGTGTAATCTTATATATCTTAAGAATGTGCAGTCATCTGGGACGACACTTTCCGCCTAAACTGGAAAATCTTTTAGAAGAGACGTTCTTTATAAGAAATATACCTTAACAGCGGAAAGGGAGCACGAACATCAGCCTACTAGATAAAAGGTCAAGGTCATAATTCAGGGTCAAAGGAAACTATGTCCATTTTTTACCTGAAAAACAACTGTATTGACTAGCCTGTTTTTGTGCCAATGTCACTCTCGTTGTAGATGATTTGATAGGCTTGTATACATACGCAATATACAATCTACTTAAACATGTAAATGAAGTGTATTAACATCTTAATATTTCTGCATGTATATGTCAAGTAGAACGGATACATGTAAAGTTCATCAATTAATTACCAGTATCAATTGTTAAAACAATGCCCATTATCTAGACTCGAACGGTTGCTTGGATACAAGTTTGAAAACACGCTTCTGTGATGCAAAATGACGACCGTGCTGTTTTGAATGATTTCACTCAAAGTTGACTTAAGCGTCACACGCATCACGCCGATCAGTCGATTCAAGTCGCCTTGACAGGCGTTACGCTTCACGTAGTAGCGACGTGGTCAACCACATTCTTTAAGAGCGGATTTGTGGCGTAGTGACAAACTGGCGCCATTACTCAGGGATTCACAGGTTCGAGCCCCCGATCCCCCAAAGCTACTTGCTCGCATTTCGAATTAGACGTTAAACCGAGTTGCAGTGTACAATGTGCTTCATAACGGGCTATACAAGACTTAGTGTAGTCTCTGAAACGGAATGTCTTCTGGATCTCGAATCTTTCCCCGTGAACCAAACAATAAGTCTTGAGGCGAGTTCCACATATTCCAAATATCTACATATTCCTTAACTTATTATTAAGGACACTTAAAAATGTCTCTAATAATAATATATCAGTTACTCGTTACGCAGACGCAATTACATGTTTTCATGTGTCTATATGTATATTTCGGAGTTTCATGGAACCTTTCGTACCCGAGGCTGCAGTATGTGAAACTCAAACGTTTGTCCCAACACTCCTGCGTAATTAACGAATTTGACTTACTAAATTTGGGACGAATTTCGAATCATAGCTGCAATTTCCAGCTGTTTTTTATTCAATTTTGGTTTGGTCCTTGTGCTTTGGGAAGAAGCCGGGGTATCCGGAGGAAACCCCATCAGTCCAGTATGGTTGCCAACAGCCAAACCCACATGCTTTCGGGAACGGGAATTGAACCCGGGTCGCCTAGGTGTGAACGCGTGTACTAACGACTGTGTTTACTGTAAAACCATTTTTTCCCAATCCTTTTTACGCTTTATAACGACCAGGGATGTTTCCAAACAAACCGTTTAAATCACGTGGCAAGTATCATTTTCTAATCACGTTGTTGGCGTAGTTCATCCACCTCAACCTGTGGGTGTAAAGGTTACACTTAACTAAATAATTGAGGTGTGCAGTCCTACACTTTATAAACAAATTCATCTTTGTTAAGTGGAAATGATGTTTTTAGTTTATTAAACTTTTATTTGATTCTTTACTCGAGTATTTATGTTCATTTAGAAATTATTATGGGAAACTGGCATGTTACAATAAAATTAAAAATAGCTGGACATATAACGTGAAGAAAAACAGTGAACTTTTATAGGTGTAAAGTTATTTCTTACATATCGCATGACATTTCCTTTTTGTTTCTTTAATGTATTAAGCTTAGAATATTATTTAAGAACATTGTATGGTTATGGTGGTCTCAACAAGCAAAATATTGACTTTATTGTTTTTACTTAAATTGAATGTTTAACATTATATTACATAGGGACTAAGTATGTTGTTACCTTAAACAGTTCGGCATGCGTATATTTGAGAGACAGTTTATCCGATTATAACAATCGTTTGACATAACGATAAACTATTAAAATCCTCAATATAGCTGCCATAAACAATAAAATTGAATAAGGCTCCGGAAATATTGACACTTACTATGGCGCAGTCTCGTTACATGTCGACATCCATGAAGTGATAGAACTGCTAACGTAGATTATCTCTGTAACAAAGATAATTTATAAAAAGAGAGAATTCAATTCATGTGCACATGTAAAAACGTTCAATTAAAAAAATCGTTCCAATACGATTTTTAAACATACTTTCGTGTAATAAAACGGGCGGGTTTTGCTTTCTGTTTTACAAATATAGAAACAGCAACAGTATGAAATGTTTTTGTCTTCTAGGTATTAGTAATATATACACAGCAACAGTATTCGATGATGTTCAGACCAGTAGGAATTTTACCTGGGACCTGGGACCGGTTTACTTTGCTCCTCCTCCTCCACCACCTTTACAAGGCTGTACGACTCATACCCCAGGGCGTTCACAAATTCCAGTTTCTGGCGGAAATACAACTCAGCTGGATCTATGAGCTCTTCATTTTCCTTCTCATCATAAACAAAACACATGACACACACAGCAATCATTACTATAATTGTCTTCATTTTCATCGTATTTAAGTATGTTAACAATTCGTTTTGGATGCAAAACATGCTTAAACTATCGCGAACACAAACGTTATTAATGTCATGTGTCCTCTAAGTGGCTTGATTTTGTGTGAAGACCACGTGTACCTTTATCTTTCATGGACGTAATCTAGATGTAAGGCTTTTAGGTTTTTATCTAAAGTACATTTTATGGATCATACATGCTTGTTTAAACAGTCCGATTTCGTTACACAAACAGCGTAAAGCTTTCTTGATAAGCATCATTAGTTGTAAAATCATATTGAGCCTGCCATCAAACATTTCAATTTAATCATGATTAAAGTTTACATCCTATGTATTTAAAAAAAATGTTTATTTCGTTTAAAGACGTAAATGTGCGGCCATTAGCTGAGATCATTTTTTACACGTACGCCAATCAATGTTGAATGTCTGCAAGTTTCTCAATCTCTTTTGATGTTTGTTGGAATTTAATATCTAAGCAGAATAGCATATATCGAGATGAATTCACCATAGAAGAGATGCTTACAGAATTTCAGCGAACATTGTGGCCATTCGCACCTAGTTTCAAGTGTTCAGAATTAACTTAATTTAATACATACGATTTATCGAACTCTTTGAATAGATCCAGGCATGCTTTTAATTTCATTTGAGTTGTAATATAAATGGTCTATCTGTTTACCAATACGCGCGACTCATAGACACCAAATGAAATGAAGTGAATAAAAGTAGGCAAGTGTATTGTTGTGCTTTTCCCGACGAGTTGAAAAAAAGGTTCACGCGGCGAGGAATTCAACTCTTCGGATAAATTTAAGTACCCAAAGACACTAACCTAATATTCTCTATATTTATGAAATAAATTTCCCTTTTAATTTTACGTCAATTGCTTTCGAAAAATATAAGATATAATATTAAAAATAATTCACTGGCACTGATCTCAATCCGACAAGTATTCAATAATGTACTTAATTTAAAACATCGCTTTATTCGGGTACATTCGATAGTTTAAAGAAATATAAAATGCAGTCTCGCCGGTTACATTCGAACCATATATCCCAAAACTGGTATTCATATTTTATTATAATAATCCATCATCAACACGCAAGCACGTTGTAATTAAATGCGAGTACGTCTAAAAATGCCCAGACACTCGCGTAACTGAATCACTAGTATATGATGCAATCAAGTGATTAGGTCAGAAGACAACCGAGCGGCGATTTGTCCTGCATTCATTTAACGCTGTATTGGATTGATAACTTACGGCTATTATTCTAATACGATACATTGATTTGAAATATCAACATTCAATTCATGTATATATTCAAATTCAAGAACAACTGAATGAGGATGTTGATACATTTAACGAATAAATCGCCTGCATTTGACCATTAACCGAAAATGAAAAGCCGAACAAGTAGTCCACTAGGAACTGAGGATTACAGCTTGTAGGAATGAATAGCACAAGTTTATCCTACACAAGAGTTTCATTCTACAAAACATTTTAGCTTTAGGCTGAAACTGTTGACCAACACTCCATCATATATTTATCATCACAATATTTAGTGATATAGATGGGATGTCCGGTTACGCAGTGGTTGGTTCGCTATAAACATGTATTTTCACAGACTCACACGAACAACCATCTTCGTCAGGGGCTAGTTCCAACAAAGAATCGATATTGTTGTCAACAAGAACTAGCTTGAACAGAAGTATGTATTCATGAAATTAGATATAATCCAATTCAGTTAAAGACTGTACATTTAGATCTAGTGATGTACACTGCATGCCATTTGTTCAGAGTTGAACTCCAAATAACATTATAAATGTTGTAATAATGACCCATTATTGTTAATATTTTACCGTTGACACATGAACATAATAATGGTATTTTATCAATTATTTTGTATTTTGAAACGCTCTGCTGTGGCATTATGCGGTTTTCGAAGCGATTTCTTGTATATACAACTACATTTCTACTGAAAAAAATGAGTTTACTGAATCTAGATTGATTATATTTACCGATCATTTTCGATTTAAAGTTGCTGTTGTTGTAATTATCTTATTGCCGTCTAGAACGCATGTTAGGCGAATGCAAATCGAGGTTTACGATTGGAAGCTTGATTCTGTCCTTAAAGCATTTATTGTTAATGTAATGTTGCAGAATAATAGCTCGTTAACTCTTTGTTAATCTCTGATAACAGTATGAAACGATGCTATTACCATTTTTAAGAAGAAAGCGATACGAATAGTATAAATTATTAAAAATTACTTTGTTCCGCTATCAGGGAATTTCCAGTATTGCCGACTCGACTGTGTTTCAACATTTAAAACATCTTTTGATAGTTGAAAATTCGAATATAAACTCACTTGAATTCCAAGCGTTGTGATCATTTTAAATCCGTTTAAATTCATAGTTATAAAAGCGGTTACAAAAAGGTTCAGCGACCGTTCAGAATTTCCTGAACACTATCGCACAACTTCACACAGTGTCGCGTAAACAAACGTGTCGGATGGTGAATGGTCCAATAACAAACTTTTTCTGTTTTTATAATAAAACTAGCAAGTGAACAAAATTGCTTATTTTCAACTCTACAACACTTTTATCGGAAACGATGCATGACTTTAAATGTTGTGAAACTGAATATGTCGTCAATCCAAAAGAAGTAAATGCGAATATTTAACGTCCTTTTTAGTTATTGGTGTACACAAAAATATTGAAAACTTATTCAAGCTATTCATCACATGAACGCAAACGCAAATACTTCGTTATGGCCCAGAGGAAAACTGTTTAACTGTAAGAGTACACAGTATTACCTTTAGGACCACATTGCTTCATACATCTACTTTCAAGCAATCGAAAACCACTTGACTACCGATTTACTCCACTTAATTCGTGTTACTGTTAATCATTCAGCGATGGTATGTAAATTATACGCTACATTGTAAAATAATACGCGCTAGTTGAAATAGGAGCTTTTTTATAACTTTTCGGTCTGCCCATCATCAGCGAAACGGCGGCTGACGAACTGATACCGACCCACCCGCGGACAGACCGACATAAGTACAAATATTACCTCTCCCTGCCTTAACCCATCTGAATTTTCGGGGAAAAAAATCTTATTAACTAGTACACGATTTGTACAAATGATTTTGCCAGTCTGATACATTTCTCCGATAATGTTTAATCATTTGCTTTAAGTATATATAGCATATAGTATCCGGACCTTCAAGACTCTTGGCAAAATAATTATTCGCAACTTGTCAAAATGAAATACACTTTTTTTTCGTTGTTTGGCCTAAAGAACGGTTTCCATAGTTTCAAATAATATCAACACAATTACAATGTCACCACCTGAATGTTAAGCATTACGATGTTGGAAGTTTCTATAGAAGTTAAAAGATTACTTGATTCGTGAGCCCATGCTTCACATAGAAAATAATGTCATGTTTTTATACAACATTTAATCCACACTAGGGGAAAACCGGGGTTGATATGTTTTGTAGATCTGCTCATACGACACATAGACGTATTTTGTGTCTGCAATTAACACGAGTATACTTGTCGACATCCGTTTAAAATTTAGGTTAAATTACGTTACTATTAGCGAAATATCAATATAGGAGCTTAATTTGGTTTTAGTTCCAGTTTTCAATTATTTATTCAGGCCTTCTTAGAAACGTATATAATGTAAAATATGCATGTGCAAAGTAAAGTCAATAGTTGAAACATGGCGTGCATAACGACCATATACCGATGTTGATCGAACGGCTAACTTCGATTTACACGGGTGTCTGGAGGGTTCAAGCTTTGTGATTGACACGGCGTTTGATAAATTAAGTGACACGTCACATATCTCCAAGCGTATTTTTACAAATACTAGCCTTCGTGGGGCGTTGACATTCTCTGAGTAGGGTCTCCGATAAGATTGTAAACTACATTCATCCTCATTTCAATGTATAACTTTATCATACGGTTACAATTCTTTGGGGGAAAAAGCACAGACATTAGGCATAACTCTTTTTGATTTAAGTAGCGATCTTTGTTAATCCACGCAAACCAATTAACATCAATGCCGCAGGTGTATATATATACAATTAAACTAAACCTGTGATAAACGTTTAAATCATACACGGAGTATTGAAACAAAAGTTCAATATCCACGATTGCTTTTAGGGATATATCGAACAACTTTTCCGCATAGACAAAGAACCGAATAAAAAGGACACAAAGGCACTTGCACGGTGCGAGAAATTGTGGCCACATCGAAGTGACAATGAAGGCGAATTAGGAAATATCCGGACAAATGTTTTCCGCCCCCGCAAACCACCCACCCCCTCCCCCTCACACACACACGCGCGCACACACCACAAGACTACACCAAAAGTGATTATATAGTATCAAAAACTTAATAGGAGATTATTGCAGTTATAATTCAATGTTCGTCCGAACTTTAGTGAGTCGACTAAGCAAATTATGTAGGAGTGCTGGGACACACTCCGGGTCATCACATAATGCAAACTCATGCGCAGAAGAAACAAATAAACTGGAAATGCGCATACACTGGTAAGTTTCGATGACGGACGTTGAGTGATCACAATATTACAGGATTCAACAATTCGTGCATCATCTTGTATCAACACATAAAGGGGACTAATACTACATTTGAGTTGCGCACCTCATTTTAAACTTCGTGGCATACTAAGGGAAACAACTCTAAGCAATTCAAAAGTTGCAGTTCCACCAGTGACCTGCCCTTTTGATAGTAAATTCCAGCGACTTATGTGTACAATGAAGCCAATGAAACGTAAAAACGAATATATTTTAAATATTGTCTGTATTTTGCACGTTTCATGGAAACATGAATGCCTTCACATTAGGAGATAGATCACAAATATATCCTTGGACCATTTCTGTTCGATTTTCTATTGAATTACATTGAAATGTCAAATGTTAACGTGCCAATATGGACTGGTGTATAGCTTCGTTATGTGGTAAATTACGGGACTTTATTTGATATGATCGGGTTACATGTAGTTGTAAATGCAGTAGCAGCAAAATGACAAAAAAGCCATGTGCCTGTCGCGTCCAAGAAATGTACTTACGTTATTGATAACTCACTTGTTTTCATATCGAACCAAATAATACAAAAGTGGTAGGACACAGTCCGTTTTTGTTGCTGCGTATTTATTATGACAGTACCTTGACATCGTCTTTATGACATAAAAAAGAGAGTTTTGCGAGAAAATGGACAGTTCCGAGGTTTGAAAATCACTTACGTAGAAGAGTTAAATCGGTTGTACACGCTTTTGTCTCATAAAGGCGTTTTGTCAGTTATATTGCAGACTTATTATCTCAGCATCGCTTTTGAAATATATAATGAAATAATTTTATTTTTTTCGCAGACGAATTGTTTATGTGATAGCATATCACGGTTTGTATTTATAGCGCAACCTTGCCCAAAACCAAATTGCGTTTATCGCAGCATTGACATATCCAGAAATCAGAACATGGAGCTGTTGTTTATTTGTTCACAATCGTTATGAAAATTTATGAAAGTTTATTTCGAGTCACACGTACTGTTATGTTTTACTCTCGTCTTCCCGCCAAAACGTTCAAATGCGAGACAAGGTGCTTATGATCAAGTTGTAGTACTAAGGTAATGAACAGTGTTGTTAATAATTCGATCACTAACATGTTTTTGAAATTCAAATAATGTTGAATGTGTTACAACGTTAATTGTAATAAGTTGAACATAATATAAACAGGCAGATGTGCACTTGTTATTGTAATAATCAAAACCACTTTCGCTTTTAAGTCAACAAGCATGTGGTATAAATATTAATTTGTTTATATCGTATATATACATACATAACCTCAACACCATCTTGTGTTTAAAACTAAACTGGTATATAAGTATAGGTGATTCAAGTGTAAAACAGTGTGTGTCATTAAAATCACATAAAAATGCTATACACATTATACGACCTTAAAATTTGCAAACAAATGGACAATAGAACTACTTACAATAGGTTTAACCAAGATTTAACAAATTCATAAAATAAGAATATGTAGTATGCCTTATTGAAAATAAAAATATAATTCAATAATTGGAATAGGAATAGTTTTGTGTTCATTTAATTTTTTTTCATTTTATTGTTTTCATTTTGTATCGAATTAGTGTATATCAAAGACATGGGTGTCGCATTATGAGGAAAAAAAAAACTTATTTTTTTAGAAACATTTCGAGCAACAATATTGGCGAATGGTTCAGGTTGTTAAATGTGGTACTGACCTGGTATTCTATCTCTTTCATCAGTTTAGCATTGTTTTTTCTGTCATGGATTCGCTGTATTACTGTCAATAAAAACTGCACGAAATGTTTACATTAATTTACCATAAACATCTCAAAGCGGATAACGAACTTGTATTGTGTCGTTAATGAGGTTCAACTGTATTTGCGTAAGCAGCAGTTGCTTTTTTAAAAAAAAACATCAGCTGTGTTGATAAATCGACGTTGAGTCTTTTCATGCATTATATTTCCTATACTTGACACGTACTCCGGGCTAAACACATATGACGTCATTCGGTTTGGTTAATTGAAAAATAACTAAGTACATATTGTAATGCAAAGGCATATATTATTTTACCACCATTACTCGAAATCATGACAGCACACACACGTCACTAGAATGAAGTGACACACATTTATTACACGCAATGAGTATTGTTACACTTAGGAACTTCATTTGCCAATATTTCTAAATTTGTGGCAATATTTTCCTAACAATATGAAAGTTATCTAGACTTATGTTGAACATACAAATTATAAACCTTTTATGAATCGCCTTTCCACTTAAATAGCGACTTATCACCACCAAGGGATAAGGTTGGAGTAACGAAGAAAGTACAGAAAACCAGTCTGAGTGAAAAGGACATTTATTGCAAAATGTCATAAATTAAACAAAACATCTAAATTAATCTATTAGATTTATGACTAGATCCCTTCTACCCTGCTGGGCAAGCAAGAAACCCGCCTTATTACATATAAAGACAGAGCATACCTGAAGGTTCATAATAAAAGGCATATTTACAACTGCATCAATATGCATGACAATGTAAAAAGGCATTAGTCAAAAACACACATAGAAGGTATTATAAATGAGCAAAAAAAAAAAATGTTTTTATATATATATATATATAAATGTATTAAGCGGGGGTGGAATGGAGGTACGATAATTTTCTCTAGCAACTTTCTGCTTACAGCGTTCTCTAAGACTGAGAGAAGGGCGCTTTGCTTTGTCTGCGAAAGGACGCTAAGCGCGTGGTCACGTGACTCGGACCCCGGCGCCCGATTGGCTGAGCGCTATGCAACATGTGGCAACCTATTGGCACAATTCCAATCCGCCCCGCGTCTTTACATAACTTATAACCAAGCTCGATTCATAAAACCTTTTATGTGTGCATAAAATTTCATTTATGAATCGCCTTTCCACTTAAATAGCGACTTATCACCACCAAGGGATAAGGTTGGAGTAACGAAGAAAGTACAGAAAACCAGTCTGAGTGAAAAAGACATTTATTGCAAAATGTCATAAATTAAACAAAACATCTAAATTAATCTATTAGATTTATGACTAGATCCCTTCTACCCTGCTGGGCAAGCAAGAAACCCGCCAAACGTGAAACGACGTTTCACGCCCGCCCAGCTGGAACCCATAGTGGCATTAAGTATTCAGCTTAAGAGCATGATAAAACAGATCAAAACTCTGATAGAACCAATTGACTAAATTGACTACGGTGCTTAACGAGAATGAATAATTATATACAAAATATACATGGCTAAAAGGCTATCAGAATAACGTAATTGTTTACGTTCATTTTTTACCGGATAAGAAATGACTTACAGTGAAAAACTAAATAAACAGTGGAATTAACATTTCAAGGATATTTACATGGCTATTACAACTAAATCGTCGCAGACTTCTGCTTAGACACAGTGAGGCTACAGAGGCGACATAGCCGGCAGAAAACAATATAAAATTGAAATCGCTGCAAGTAACCGCAGATTTTAGTGAATAGAACATAATTAAAATGCTGTTATACAACTTTAACAACAATGTGCAAAACCCGGTGTTTAGGGAAAGAAAATTAAATCCTTGTTGGAGCAAAATAAGACCCCTGCTTAATCACAGTGGGGCTTTTGACCAACAAGGAAATGAACATAAACAGCATATGAAAGTCCTGTTGGAACAAAAGTAGACCCCTGCTTAATCACAGTGGGGCTTTTGTCCAACAGGGACATGAACATAACAGCATATGAAACTCCCACTGGAACAAAAGTAGACCCCTGCTTAAACACAGTGGGACCTTTGTCCAACGAGGGCTTGAACATGAACAGCATATATGAAATTCTTGCAGGAACAAAAGTAGACCCCTGCTTAATCACAATGGGGATTTTGTCTAACAAAGACATGAACATAAACAACATATATGAAACTCCTGTTGGAACATAAATAGACCCCTGCTTAAACACAGTGGGGCTTTTGTCCAACAGGGACATGAACATAAACAGCATAGGAATCTTCTGTTGGGACAAAAGTAGACCCCTGCTCAATCACAGTGGGGCTTTTGTCCAACAAGAACATGAACATAAACAAATGAATTTGCCATCTGCTTCATCACAGTATGGCATTAATGAAAAACTATTTACAAGTATCGGCACACCATATGTCTTGGACAGAATGTCTGGGAGCAAGGAGCAATGCCTTAGACGGCCAAAGGTTTAACTCTTATGTATTTTTTGTACGCGTTGGAGCGCCAACGACCTAGTTGACGAATTTGAGAGTGCGGCATATTTGAAAGATGAGCGTGCGTGGCGCCTCCTATCCTGAGTGAATGACAGGTGTACTTGTTGCAGTCCAAGTGTGCTGCTTTAACTGATTTCCTTAAAATGGAACGGAATTCTACTGTCGTGACTGGAGTACCGTCAGGGTGGTGGAATAGAGGACCTTGATGACCTGTTGACTTGCTTAGATACTTTACTAAAGCTCTAACGGGACAAATAACTTGAGGTTGTTGCCTGCACAGGGGAATTGTTACCGCACGTCCTGCGGAATGTTTAAAGGCCCTTGTTTTGATTGTTACAGAAGATACTTTTCCCCCATCATGGTTTAACTGTAAACCCTCTTTATGTAAGACGTTGTTCAAACCAGTGTTAGACAGCGAAACTTCTCCTGCGCGAAACAAACCAAAAAATGAAACTAAAATCAAAGCAAAGTAAAGGACTATATAGTAGCGGCTTTCGCAAATTTCGGGTAAACAGGAAATCACCAGCTGAAGTTCATTTAGATTAAACGGACAGCGTTTATCTTCACAGGAGCCTCTATGAAGGCCATATAGTAGCTTTTTAATTAGGAAAGAGTCAGCTGGGTCAGGGAGGTTGCGTATTTTGTGGACATAGGCTATACCCGACACAATAGATGTGATAGATGAAGCTTTAAGATTCCTAAGATTCAAGGATGAAATAAATTGGGCCAGCCTTTCGGTTGGGACTGGCAGCAAGACATGGCTGTTATAATGAAGCTGGTGGAATGACTGATAGTGCCTCCACGCATTCTTATAGGAAGTAAAAGTTGATGGTGCTAAGGACTTATTTAGTTATGAGAGCACACTACAGTTTAGTGGATTGAAATCAGATCTTCCGGTATGAGTGTTGGCTCTCTGTCCATTTCGGGCGCTAGCGTGAGGAACTTGGCTACCTGTAGACGAGTAAGCAAGTCCGGTAAAACATTATTTACCCCTGGGACGTGTTCAGATTTAAACAAAATATTATTCTTCATACAAGAAAGTACTAATCTTCTAACAAGAGACATTACTGTTGGGACACGCGATGTTTGTTTATTGATTATATGTTTGACAGCTGAATTGTCTGTATGAAGTATGATGCACTTGTTTCGAAGGATGGGACCCCATATTTCTAAGGCCAAGACAATTGGAAATAACTCTTTAAAAGTAATTCCCTCTGATTGCAAGTTAAATGGCCATGAGCCGTAAAACCAATGCTGCAAATTGCTCCAAAACCCAAAGAACCTGCCGCATCAGTATGGAAATGTAACGCAGGAGAATCGATCCAGCGTTTTTCCGAAAGTAACGTTTTACCATTGAAGTAATCAGCAAATAATTTCCATGCTGCAATATCACGCCTATTTTCCGTAGAGAGAGTGATAAAGTGGTTTGGGTTAGTAGTTTTCTTTGTCAGATCAGTGAGTCTGCGCAGGAAACTACGACCTGGAAGTTCGACTTGACAACAGAAGTTAAGGTAACCAAGCAAGGATTGCAGTTTTGTCAAGGTTATAGTACGTTTGACCGAATGAAGGAGGATTCTAAGTTTATCTAATTTTTCTTGGGGAAGTCTAGCTTCCATTAAGTTACTATCCAATTCCAAACCCATGAATGTAATCACAGTTCGAGCAGACTCGGTTTTCTCTAATTTAATAGGAATGCCTACTTCAGCACAAACAGACAAGAATTTAGATAAGTTTTGTTGGCAAATATGTGAATTTGGGGGGCCTAGAATTAGAAAATCATCTAATATGTGTACCATATGGTAAATGCCCAAATATGTGTTACACACAAAGTGAATGGCTGAACTTAAAGCTCAAAGATGGCTGTCGCAGATGAACTACCCATAGTTAAACACGTGTCGTAGTAGTATTTACCCTGAAATTTAAATCCTAACAAATTAAAATTGTCAGGATTCACTGGTATTATTCGAAAGGCTGAGTCAATGTCAGTCTTCGCCATTAATGACCCACGACCTAATTGTAAAACCTTTTGTACGGCATCATCGAAAGATGCATATTTAACAGATGCCAAATTTCTGTCAATAAATGTTTTGACTGAATTTCCGTCAGGATAACTGAGGTTCTGAATTAGTCTGTACTGACCAGGTTCTTTTTAGGGACCAAACCGATTGGACTCAAACGAAGATTTTGTAAGGGTCGATCTATGAAAGGACCTTTTATTCTATTGCTATCTATTTCCTTTTGTAATTTTGAAGAAACTAGTGATGGGTTGTCTTTGCATGATTTTATTGAGTTCATTTGAGGGCCTGTGTAGCCCAATTTGAAACCATTTGTAAACCCTTGTATTATGTACTGTGCCAGTGGGTAACCTTGAAGATACGGGGCTAACTTATCAATTTTAACTGGTATAACCAGATTTTGTTTGACTGTTGGGTTTAGGGGTGTGGTTAGGGGGGTTCTTGAAGGAGGAGTTTTTGACTGACGGGCCACAGTTAAAGGCTGTGTGTGGTCCACGACAGTACCCACAGACATGTGGCAAGGAGCATTTGTGAGATCTACATCCCGAAAGCTTGTTGAAATGCCAACAGGTGTTCTCAAGGAACCTCTTTGTTCCGGTTGCTTTTCTATCATTGCTTGTGCGTGAGGAACGAAAGGGCTGGGTAGATACATGGTTTGATGGAAATGTCACTGCCATCAACCAGAACTCGGTATGTAGTCTATCCCAGGGCAAGGGGGATGTTTCACGAGCCTTACGAAATTGATTATCGTAAAAAGCAAAAGAGAGGCCTGGCTTGCGATGAGCGATGTCCCGTACAATTTCCATGTATTTCATCAGCTGAGGGGCTTGCAGAGGGAATTTATGAGTGTACACCGCTGTGTACCGAATGAAAGCCGATGACCACATTTCAATTTAAAGGATTTTCTTAGTTTTAACCGAAGGCTGGATAGAGATGTGTGAGTCCTTTGATACTTACAGAGAGAGGGAGTCCGAATCAGAAGCAAATGGGGAAGGAAGTAGTAAAGACATGTCAACAAACTTATTTGCCCATATTGATTTTTTCAAAGGGGCCTTAATTTGATCTAAAATGGAAGTGCTTATCGGTTCGACATATGGTGTGCCAATACCTGTACTCAAGTTAGTATGGGTAATGTCTGGATCCATAGACTCGGGCTCCGTGTCAAAATCGGAATCGTCGACCAAAAGAGGCCTCGGTGACTGAGTAGAGGAATGTTGACCGTTGTCACCTTGGAACGCACTAACATTGAGTTCCTTTCTGAAACGGTTGTGGCATCGTCAGATTCGTTGCCCGAACTCTCGTGAACAAAGGACACAACATTCCCTGTTGACACTGTGTGTCTATGCAGTCTGTTGATTCCAGAGGAACTAGCTCTCACTCCAGGATTCACTGCGGACGACGCCGGGACAGCTGTCTCAGTAGACTGGGTGTCTTGGTGCGCCAACTGTAAGGCGGGAGAAACCAGCGTACGCGGCGTTGGTGATGGTTTCGCTTGTTAAGCTGGCGAAGGAGATACCTCGCAGCAAGAGCAGCTAGACGCTGTTGCCAGCTTCCGTTTGTTCCGAGGCATCTGGAAGTTAATTGAAATTGCATTAATAAACTGAAGTGATACCAAGTAAGGCATGCCTGTGGTGTGCACCGCAAGACACTGAAGGCCTTACTGTTTATGATAGGGAGTTAGTGCATGGCAGCTCCCCTAACTAAGATACTGACATTGAAAAAGGGGAAATCTGCACCATAGCTCCCTTAAATACCATTGCAAACAAATTGGGATAACTGCACCGCAGGTCCCATAAATAATAGCCATTGACAAACAAATTGGGATTCTGCACCGCAGGATCCATAAATAATCGCCACTGGCAAACAAATGGGGATATCTGCACCGCAGGTCCCCTAAATGATAACCGCAAGCAAACACATTTGGGTAACTGCACTGCAGGTCCCATAAATAATAGCCACCGGCAAACAAATGGGGATAACTGCACCGCAGTTCCCCTAGCTGATAGCCGCAAGCAAACAATAGGGGTAACTGCATCGCAGGTCCCATAAATAATAGCCACCGGCAAACAAATGGGGATATCTGCACCGCAGGTCCCCTAAATGATAGCCATAGGCAAACAAATTGGGGTATCTGCACCGCAGCTCCCATAAATAATAGCAACTGGCAAACAAAACGGAATATCTGCACCGCAGGTCCCGTAAATGATAGCCATAAGCAAACAAATTGGGGTAACTGCACAGCAGGTCCCATAAATAATAGCCATTGGCAAACAAATCGGAATATCTGCACCGCAGGTCCCGACAATGATAGCCATAAGCAAACAAATTGGGATAACTAAACCATAGTTCCCAGAAATAAAAGCCACTTGCAAACAAAAGGGAATATCTGCCCATACGCCCTTAAATCAATTTAATAGACAAGGACGCCCAAATTAATAAGCAGTGGCAAACAACGATGATAAACAAGGGTCAATCCGTCACCTTAAAACGACAGGCAAAAATACTTAGCTTCTATTTGAGAGATTGACGGTGAGCAGCTATAATAGCTGCCCGGATATTCGACAGTAGCTTGAATTGCCCGTCATCAGAAAGGTGGCAGCCATCTGATGCAAAATTCTTGTTCTTCGTTTCCGGAGACCAGAATCCCTTCATCCTCCATAGAAAAGCCCTGTTGGGAAAGCGGGACTTTAGTGTTGTGTCCAATGATGCATTTAACTTGTCCACTCTGGCATTGAACCAATGCAAATCCACTGGGAACCTAGTCCTGATTTTAGGTTCGCAACGATGAAGTACTTGGCAAACAATGACCTTTGCAACTTTAATGTTTGATATTGCTTCATACACAATGTCACAAATTTGTTCTTCGATGGATTCCACCGAAACGTCCTCGTACAAATCGTTAGTACCCACCAGCAGGACCAAAATCTCTGGAGAATAATCAGCAACGAAATCCATTTTCCCGATTAATGACCTAGCTCGAGCTCCTGGAAAACCGTTGAACTGCACCATTGTCCCGAGTTGTAGGCCCAGACGGTAATTAAGTTCATCTTTATGCCGAATGAAATCTTTCAAACGTGAAACAAACGAATGTCCAAACAATTGCGCCTTTATGGGCGCCGCCATCTTGATATTCCGAACAAAGGAATTCGCACGAAACACTAAAATGCTCCCAAAGTCAGGCTGCCACCGATCATACACCAACGCAAGCAAGTGAAGCGTTGTTATTAAACAAACGATAACATAAACGATATACCTCGAGTATATCCGCACAAACACACTCACAATTTTCTTTATATATATATATATATAAATGTATTAAGCGGAGGCGGAATGTAGGTACGATAATTTTCTCTAGCAACTTTCTGCTTACAGCGTTCTCTAAGACTGAGAGAAGGGCGCTTTGCTTTGTCTGCGAAAGGACGCTAAGCGCGCGCGTGGTCACGTGACTCGGACCCCGGCGCCCGATTGGCTGAGCGCTATGCAACATTAGGCAACCTATTGGCACAATTCCAATCCGCCGCGTCTTTACATAACTTATAACCAAGCTCGATTCATAAAACCTTTTATGTGTGCATAAAATTTCATTTATCGCAGTATTAGATTTTAACGTATTCAACAGTTCAGCAGTCTTTGCATGTGTGTTTCAGAAAGCGAGCGTAATGTGAACAACAAATTGTTACCGTTGTTGTAGTCATAGTTATGTTTTTGCAATATGTACCCATATACAACGATGCCAATGCTATTCAATGAGGGCGAAAACCTTGTTTGTCGATGGCATTAAGCAACAGAAGGCCCAGATGAAGTTTTTTAAACGCAGTTTTGTTTAAGTATCATAAATCACACCGGAATTATAGTATAAAATTTACAAAGTTCAGCGGGTGTCGTACGATCACAATAAATGCATACATATATTTTGAACATAAAATATAACAACACATTACACGTTTGTTTTTTCTCCAGTCAAAGCAAGCTCACATTTTGAATGTGTGTAAATTGTTATATTAGATCATGTTATGTTAAAACACATCGCAATTGTATTAATTAGACCTACCAATCATGCAGTGTAATGAACAGCAGTTGTGCTGTGAACGTCAATATCTCTAATGAATGCTAATTTAATTAAAAGGCATAAACATGTTCATCAATTCACACAAACAGGTTGACTTTGGAAAATAAGCTACAATCAGAAAAAAACACATCAAGAACGCACGGTTATGTAGCTATGAATTAAAATAGCATATAGTAACACTACCAATAAAAGGTTGCTGTTGAATAGAGACACGTTTATGTAATATTTTTCTGTCTTCATTTCGAGTACATCAAAGGTCGGCGTTTTTGTGTACTCATTGGAATTTACATTCTAATGATTCATTATAGCTTTCCACGTATATGTTTCATGAACATTTAGTGATTTTACCTTAATGTAAAATGTTGGATATGTCAATGAAGATACATAGTTAATGTTATTAATTATAGATATTAACCTTGGCTATTATTGATTGTGTGTAAATCATGAACAATTGACATCAAAACGAGATTTCTGATTATACAAATGAACGCACAATTACAAAAGCCAAATTGGGCGTTAAAACAACGACGTTTGAGTCCTGTAGACATTTTGTGGTTCTCAGAGTGTGTGTTAAGTGCTATCTTTGTAATTATAAGGCCAATATATGCCATGCTGTTTGCTGATTTTATAATTGCTAATTTCTAATTACTAATGTTTTTGCAAGATGCTGATAGCTAACTTATAATTAAAGCCACACACCTTGAAATACCATACATGGCATAGTAAATTTAAGTATGAATAAGAAACCTATTTTATGCCAATTAGAATATATCTGGTGGTTACAAGGTATAAATCTGCCTCTTTTGCGCTTTAAAACTAAAAAACTATCGAGTTTGTCGAAAATGGACGTATACGTCTAAAATCATACTTTCGGTTTTAAAAGCGGTACCGTTCGGAAAATAAGAAATAACTTGCTAACTAGGCTATAGATTTAATTTCATCTATCTCATTTAGAATATCTCTGGTGGTTATAAGGTAGAAATCCGTCTTTTTTGCGCTTTAAAACTTAAATATAATCACGTTTGTCGAAATGGATGCTTACATATAGAAATCCTAATTTCGGTTTTACAATTAAAATGTTTTTTAAATTACTTGCTTACTAGGCTATACATTTAATGACAATTTTGCACACTTTCAAATTGGATATATATGTATTGATTAACATGTACTTCATTTCAAGGTGTGTGGCTTTAAATAGCGTAGTAAGTTATATGTTCTACTATTTTATAGCTGTGATGACATAAATGGTATTTTTAAAAAGCTATTTACCGTTTATTTGGTTTAAAATCCAGACAAGTTTGTGTTTGCGGATTGCTATATGTTATTTTCCGAATTTCTATTGATATGATAGCACAATAACACACATTAATGAACCTATTGATATTAAGCTATTCGCAAATACATGTCGTATAGCAATAGTTATTCCTATTTCGACAATAGCAATGCATACTGTCCTTTCATAGATTTATTTTAACCGGTCGTCAAAATTACCGATTACCAACACCCAAGACCCTTTTCGTTTTTATTCTTCAAAAGATTAATGTATTTGGTTTGGTTAAGTGATTGATATCTAGGTACATATTGCACACATACCTCGTTACAGAAGCATGTAGGAGGCGTTTCGCCTCTTAATTATATAAGTCTGATGTTTAAGGGGTATATGAGCTAGCTTTAAAGGGGCCTTTTCACAGATTTTGGCATATTTTGAAATTTGTCATTAAATGCTTTATATTGATAAATGTAAACATTGGATCTAAAAAACTCCAGTAAAAAATCAGGAATAAAATTTAAAAAAGTAAACCTCAGCAGGGCTCGAACCAGTGACCCCTGGAGTCCTGGAGTAAAAACCAATTAAACCGCTCGGCCATCCTGCCAAGTATGTATGAAGGACGTATTTTATACTTTATTTAAGCAATCTTCGTTGTTTCACAAAATTAAACGACAACAACAGAACTCCCCAAATTATGCAATCGTTTCGCGTTGCAACGCTTTATAATTTTCAGGTTTTTAAATCGTCAAAAGATGCATATAATGTATATATTAGAGCATGGTAAATGTTCAATTTTACGGTTTCCTCACAAATAGCATAGCTAAAACGAAAATTTGCGAATCTGAAACAACTTTTTTTCAATTTTGTCAATTTGCCAAAACGTGAAAAGGCCCCTTTAACAGCAACCCGGTAGGGCAACAGCCTTGAACCCGGAATGTCTCGTTTTTTATCTACCTAATTGAGACCTATGATTTGTCTAACAGGGTTACATTTGCGACCAATGTAAATAACAGATAACTGCTTTTTCTAAAGATTTGAAATTATAGAATATGTCTAAACATGTGGGAGTATATGTAGTATGTGGTGCATAAGAGTCACTTGTACCGCCTTGCAGTAGATCGTCTGCCTTGGAACCTAAATATTCCGAATTCGAGTCCCGATTAGGCCGGGGTTACAACTAGCTGTGTTACATAATTCTCTGGTCTAAGTCTTCTAAGTTTTATTTTCACGTTTGTGCAAGTGATTGATTATTGACTAATGGTGAGGTTCGCTGCTTTAATCAACCGGTTTAAAACTCCAAAGTTTTGCATTGGTGGTTCAAAAATGATGACCGTGGCTGTTATCTTGTATATGTTTGCGGTCGATTGTTATAATTAAACTGTTTTTTGTGATATACCTGGCTATATCATCCAATCAGCTGTCGTGATTTTGTGCCACGTGTCGGTCAAATGTGTTACCCGAATAGGACGCACGTGCGTCCAATTTATTCCGTATTGGACGGTCAAAATTCAACCGAACCTCTCCGATGATTTCGGAGTCAACTCCGAGCTTGACTCAGTATCCTTATACTTAACTTAAATGCAAATTAAACGTGATTGTTTCATGTATTCATGATAACATGTATAGTATTTGTTAATTTTTTTCCATGTGATTTGTAAGGATATAATAAGTTGTTTTTTTTAAATTACACAATCTGACAAGATAACAACAATATCATACTTAGTCGTATTAAGTTATATATAAGTTATTGTATATTAGCGGCGAAACAGTCTGAAGCGCATGTCTGAAGGTTCATTCACATTTTTAAACCACCAGATTAATATCTAACACGTTCGTGCACATGCATGTTGCACATGCAAGATCATGCAAGTACATGTAGGGGTAACGCTCACCCGATTTCACAAGAACCATGTCGCGCAACCAAACATTTCTCTGTATCACTTGAAATTAAGAAAATAAATGAAGGCAATGTGTCTACAACTTTTAATAATTAAATAAGAATAAGTCGTCATTTCATTTCTAGCACAAGTTAAGACAAGATTGAATAGATCTGAAACAATTCTGTACAAAACACGCCAATTGCATTTTTAAATTAAAATTTGCTTTACCACTTAATTTGCAACATATTCTGCCATTAGTTAATTCTCAATATGCGTAAATTAAACATTCAGAAAGGTCACGAATGCATAAAGCTATATATAATAATGATTATTTGTATTGGGTTCTTTTTGTTTTGCGTCACAACCGTTTTATTTTCTGCAAAAACCATTGTATTGAAATGTGCTTAGGCTTTCGTAAATATGATAACTTCATATAAATATTCATTTCCACGTCCGCACGCAGTTTGGCTAAATTGTGCTAACTGTAGGAGCGAATTGGACCTTACAACTTCTTTGGTAATGATAAAGAATAATTGACATGGTAGCATGTGTTTCCTTTTTTACAAAATCGTTGCAAGGGTGTCAATGCATATACACATTACAAGTGAAATGTGTATAACAAAACACCCACGTTTAAGTCAGGCTAGACAGATTAGACAGTTGTTCGCCCATTTGTTCTTGTAACAATGTAGCCAAAACAAATAGTTGCAACTTCATGTGTGCAGATAAATGTCAAACTTTTGCGATCAATTATGATACATACATGCACATGCATGTGTTCAAGTTTTGCTTTCTAAGCCTTTAGACTATCAACACGATTGAACGAGACTGTACGCATTTCTTGACAAGCTTAATATTGATATCTTAATCAGCATATGTGCAACAACGTTTAACATTAAAAAAAAACATTTAAAGGCAATTAAATGGTTCATGCGATGTAAAACAACAGGTGTCTTTAAGCATGTCATCAAATCTCATATAAAATAATGAAATTTTATCATTGCACTGACAATTAAAATAAGTCTTGCCCGTGATTTATGTTATTAAAGTTATACAATATTCACGACTTCAACATCATAATTGTATTCAGGACTTTCATTTTAATCTCATGCGTTATTTAGTATATTTTCCATAGAAAATGTCCAAAATAATAACCGATACCTTTTCAATCGGCTCATTTTATATATTTCTTTGTAAAACAAAAATCTTAAATAAGTTTGACAACTGAATCTATCTAAACGTAAAAGGTAATGTACATGCCTTTCGTTTTTTCCTGCAGTGAGCTTAGTGCACGTATTGCATTAAAATGTATACATGCTGTATACCCATCATGTGATAGCAAAACGCAAAACCCTAAGTTTTATGCACACATATTGATAGAGGTTAACGGAGCGGAATATCAATATGTAATAGAATACGTCTAAACTGATAAATGTTATGAACTGTGTTCGTCAAACAAATATTGAGTTTCAAAAAAAAGTTAATTAATGTGATTAATTTAATACAATAAAAAAGTATTATAATGAACACACCCGTTTAGAATGGCGGCCTAAATGGGCTATGTGATTTTGTTTTTGGTATTATATATCACCTTTGCATGAGTTGCTATCACGTACAAACGTATTTACCGTTATCATCACGTATAGATTTCCATACGGGTGCTTCAGCATAATTTAACTCAGCTTCGATACAATGGATATTAAATTAAATGT
Organism: Dreissena polymorpha; assembly: GCF_020536995.1. NCBI lineage: Eukaryota > Metazoa > Mollusca > Bivalvia > Myida > Dreissenidae > Dreissena > Dreissena polymorpha. Next base: position 25,637,352 of record NC_068369.1, on the reverse strand, counting down.
AAACTATATATATGAAAATAGATCATTCTAATAAAAATGATTCATCTAGTATGAATATGTAGTGGAAAGAAATATCAATGTCTATCAACAGATGTCCCATTTCCAAAAGATAGAATATGCCTGGATATACAAATAAATAAGAGATTGATAACAAGTGTTTACAATAAGGTGCGAACAACTAAAACACAAGACGTTTATGTTTCCCGGGATGAGCTAGGTTGTTGTTTTGTTGTTGCTTTTTTGGAAAGAAAAAAAACACATACATCGGCTATAACAAACAAAGCTTACTCACTTGTAATTCTTTCAAAAACACAGACTATATCAACCGTTTGTATGTGAATGCAACTACCTGTACCATGGATGAATAAAATGGCAGAGCGTTCTTTGTATCCAGAGAAGAGATTATTGAAGTGTTTTTTTCCCAAGATCCAGCGCTGTCCGGAAAAGGTCTATCAAAACCAACCTCTATGGTTTGTACATGACTCGCTAAATCATTACAACAAAAAGTCACATAGATACCAGTCTGGCCTAATCCGTCTTAAAGCAGACAATGCGTATGTTATCTTAAGACGCATGCGTTGACGCCTACGCGGAATATGCCCATTTAGTATGATTATGTTTCCAACAATAAGTACTATATTTCTGCGGAGTACCCCATAGTTTTGTGTTGCTATTTCCGTTCGCTGAATACTTGCTTAATTCAAGCATAATAAGACAAAGAATTTGATCAATTCCTCTTGTAGTCCACATGATTTATTGTATACCGGGCATTGGGATGTTGAGCATACCTTCACGTCCACAATAGTATGTCAGCTGTGTATTCGTCCGAATCATCGTATTGTTAACAAATCTTGATAAATAACCTAACGATATTAATATAAGCATTACGTAGTCCATTTGTGTCGATAGAGTATGGCTATTATATGTGTTTTGTTCTGATAAAAATGGGCATAATACATGTGCGTAAAGAGTCGTCCCAGATTAGCCTGTGCAGTCCGCACAGGCTAATCAGGGACGACACTTCCGCCCAAACTTGATTTTCGGTAAGGAGGGACTTCCTTAAAACTAAAAATACCATAAAAGCGGAAAGTGTCGTCCCTGATTAGCCTGTGCGGACTGCACATGTTAATCTGGGACGACACTTTACGCACATGAATTAAGCCCAGTTTTCTCAGAACAAGACACATATATACGTGGCATAATACTCATGTTCTTCATGTACGACTGCTCTAGAAATTTATAAACGATCAGGTGAGGCTTGTTAATGAATAACCTCTGAACCATTTCAAACTGATGATTTCCCACAACGTATTTCGAACGTCATGGTTAATGTAGTTATTCAAATTGTGAATCGTATCGAATGTGTCTCTATCACTGTGAAAATATTTTACTGATGTGTAGTATTGGTTAACAAAATGACACTCCTAATTCGGTGTATTGCCTATACTTGTACTTTTTGTATCCTTTCATAGAAATTGACCTTCCGGCGAATGTAAGACAAAATACAGAGATAGGTTTAGATGTAATTTAACACACAAAATAACAGCTGTCAACAATCTTATTACGCTGTGTTCTTTTTGTATCTAAGTTGGTTCAAGTCGCTTTAATGCAATACATGTTAGTAAAGCTCGATTGGTCATTGTCGGCTCGGGTACTACTTACATGTACCCCGGGTACTCTTAAGTATACTTACACGTACCCCGGGTACGGTAAATATACTTAATCGTACCCGGTCAATATTAGACTGAACCCGAGTTGTATTCCCGCCCAAAATCCGATGTCGTAAAACGCGCTACCGATTATCTTCAACAAACTTCTCTTTTTAAACAAAAATGCATCAACATGCATTTTGAGAATGATTTTCGATTTTAAAGAAAATTGACATACATGTGAATATAATAAATTTCAAAAAAAAATAGCCGACAACGACCAATTTAGCGATAATTATCCCGGGAACGTTTTAGTATATTAACCGTACCCGGGGTACATATAAGTATACTTAAGAGTACCCGGGGTACATGTATGCAGTACCGAGCCGACAATGACCAATCGAGTGTATGTATAAATAGTGTAATAGTGTAAGTGTTCGCAACATTCTAAGTGTTAATAACAAATTGGTTGCTTTCATTATTACAAAATATGCCACTCTAGGCAAAGTAGTAACCATAAGTTGTATAATCTTATTTGTTGAAGTTGAAATGTTAGTATTACAACATCTTATGCTATTTAAAGGGACCGTCAACCGCGATTGACAAAAAAAAGAGAAGTTCTAAAATACCGTATTTTTTTTACAATTATTAGTTTATATTGATTAAAATATCACGACTGGTATATTACATTACTTGAAAAAAGTTGTTAAGTTTTCATATTTTCAGCATATTCGGTAATTTTACTGGGTACCGGTACAAGGTAACTACCTGTTAACTATAAATAACGCAAGTAGATTGATCATCATTGTCACGTGGTAAACCCAGGAATGCAAATTGTGCATGGGTAATGAATTGTATTTATTTTATATATAAAAGATCAATCTACTTGCAATCACTAATATCCTAAGGGACACATATAACGTTGTATACCAAAAAGACATGTCAATAAACACTTGTTTGGTTCTAGAATTTCATAATCTGCAAATGTTACATCGAGACAGACAAAAGAAATACAATTACTGTATATATATATATATATATATGCCTATTTTATTCTTCGAATATTATACATTCATTTACAATATTACGTGGTTCATGGAACAAATATGCAAAAATCATACTTATACCGCGGTAAAGATTTTTTGAATTTTATTCCTACATTACTGAAGAGGAATCATTATGAGCATGCATCTACAATTTATACAAACGTAGTATTAATGAGCGAACATCTTTATAAACATGCAGACAACCATCTATGCACGCATTTCTTACAGATCCGCCAATGAATACCGTTTTTGAGGCAAAAGTAATATTAATTTAGTGTATTTCTCTCGGATGTAGGGCCGACAATTTGTAACCGGCTGGATAGGTGGGCGTGGCACAGCACGTGTCGGTTGGGTTCTGCACGAGCCGGCAGGCCTTCGGAAGATGCCAATCAGGGCACCTAAAACAGAAAAAGTAGTTTTTAGTACCAATTACAATTATGTATAACCATACACAGTTTGTGGTTCATCGGAATTATTAAACCAAACAATAGTCAATGATGGTTATCAACTGTAAATTATACAACTGTTTCAGACGTTCTGGTATGGTGTTGCTTTTTAAAGTTTAGCCGATTTTTCTTGACTGCCAATATAACATAAACTTAACTAATAATACGTCTATTTAAAACGTTAAGCATTACGCACACTTTACATTGAGCACGAGCCACATGGGCCGTATTATTAAGTTTGTAATAACGTACTTCACGCTGTTACTTAAGACAGGGCCTTTAACGTCCACGTAATTGTAGCAGAATCCACAGTATTCTCGACAGTTGTTGTACGCCCATTTCGTGTACATCGGATCAGTACAAATGGACGTTCCCTCGAACTCGATGCAGTTGTTTTGGCGGTCCTGACATGCTTCCGCTAAAATGCAGTGAAACATTAACACTGGCTATCTGTATTACTCATTATTATGATAGTGTTATTTATCAAATTCTGATAATACATTTTTTATGTTGCATATGTATGCATACTAGGGAATAGATAACATATAATGGCATTGTTTTTCGTGCAATCAATTGAAATAGTAAATGCATCCAATGCTTATTCGGTGTTGTAGTGCTCCACCACATTCTCTCAAATCAAGTCTTGGTTCTCATCATGTCGACTTTTACTTAAATTATATTTTTCAACAATAACGTTTTAGCTATATAATTAGCTATGTCTTAAAAGAGTTATGAAGATACTCCGTAGACCGTCATTGATACTTACGAGTAGTCGGCACATTCGATGGGGTGGTAGCAGGCTCAGTAGACATACGAGTAGTCGGCACATTCGATGGGGTGGTAGCAGGCTCAGTAGACGTACGAGTAGTCGGCACCTTCATTGGGGTGGTAGCGGCTCAGTAAACAATCCGCCGTCGCCTTACAAATAAAAAAAAACAAACATAAAACAATAACATAATGCAATGGACACGCAACTGTTGTATCTATAGACCGATAACAAATTTTTTAATTCGATCCATTTCTTTAAACGTCACAGTCTGTAAAAAGGGATGTGATAAAAGATGTAAAATACATAACTATTTATTAGCTTAAACATAATGCCTCACCGCCAGATATTTCACATCATTATTATATTGTTGGTACATTTTGTCTTCCAAGAGCCAATATTATACGATATATCTATGTACATCTTTAAACGTGGTAGTTGACTTTCCGTGTGACCATGACCCGTATTCACAAAACAATTCATAGACTTAAGTCTAAGAATAAAGAATATTCTTTAAATTGATATGTTAAAGAATTTCTTGAATGTTGAATCAAACTTATTATTAAACATTTCTTGAAGCGTAACTATCTTTAAACAAACTAAACCCATTGAAATCATTGAAAACTATTTCCATCATTATTTACACAAACTGGAAATTTGCAACTGAGGAAACAACAATGCACTGGTCACACTCACACTAATAATCCAAACGTCTCAATACAATCCACAGGCATGACACTAAACTGATTTTGAAGATGCTGCTGCTGGTGGCAGTGGAGCCGCTGATATCGCGGCTGAGGTCGCTGGTGTCGGACAGGATGTTGTCGATGATGTGCACCATGCCGTTGGTGGCCCCGATATCCCACATGATGACCCGGGCCGACATGGAGCCCCATAATAAACGCACAGCTGAATTAGACACAGGCTTTACTTAGTAATTAGAACTTTGAACAAATAAAGGTTAAATCTTCTCAGAAAATTGCTGCAAATTTATGAAGTTTTCTACCGTAGTGAAACTACCCCAAGGAAATTCAAATTTCCTGATCAGTGACGTCTTCAAAACATTTTCTCAAAATTTGGTTTTTCAACATGCTATATTGTTCCCTAATTGACAGCTAGGGCTCCTTTCCAGGTCATCTTACTATCTAACATATATCATAAAGGTATCACACAATTAAGCTACCATTTCGTTCTTAAATAGTAGTTATATCAAATTTGTCATATCAAATTTTGACCAGATGTAATGTTTAACACACTTAATAATCATAATATAAAAATCTCGCATACTACTATAAAGCCTGTTTTCTTGCTCTTGATTCATCATTTGAGTCAATAAATTCCATAAGCCAGAGCAATATTTGCTTACTCGAATATTTCGACTATATCACATAGTCTTCATCAGCGATGTGCTGGTCAGTTGAGCGAATCCTACGTCACGTGACTCGCTCTACTGACCAGCACATCGCAGCTGAAAACTATGTGATATAGTCGAAATATTCGAGTAAGCAAATCTCGCATACTGTTTTCAGTTTCCTTCTTGATCATAATCTCCTCTCCTGTGTCGCTGGTGTAACGTTGTGAGTTGCCAAATGTCGGCATCCTCTCAAGAGAGATTACTTGGTTGGGAATAATCAATCGACGCAGGATCTGAATCATAGAAAAGATAGACAGTTTTCAGCATTTATTTTTGTATAGAAACTAAATAAGTAGTCCTCTTCATTCTTTAATTTTATATTGGATCAGAATTATTTAGTTTAATCAATTTTGAATTTGGTAAACACTAAATATTTTGCAAACTGGCTGGTGCATATTATCTACACTTTATAAACCTGAGGGCCAAGATGGCCCTAGATTGCTCACCTATGTATGGAATATGGCCAGTTTTGAACCCATGGGGTATGATTTAAACAATAATTGTAAAGAACTTAAATCAAATGTCGCATTTTGTACAACAATTCTATTCCAAATATATCACCCCTACATCTCAAGACCAGGCCTATTTTGATTTCAGTGGTTCACTTTGAAAACAAACACTGAGTGGAGGAGAACTATCGGATATTACACCCCAAATATCACACCTATTAGTTTTTCTGTTTTAGAGATTTTCGAACATGTCCTATATAAGTCTTTATCAATTATGTGATCATGGCGCGTGGCAAGTTTGGATCCTAGGGGTATGATTGATGATAAATGTGAAACTATTTAAATGTGATGAAATACTCACATAACGATATCTGACAGAGTCCCGTCTAATAGTCTGTCCAAATGCTGTCAAGCCATAGTTGTATGTAGCCGTGCCGTTGGGAACAAAGAACGTGAACTGGCAAGGGCTATACTGAGTTCCACAGGTGCCTGGAACATAAAATAAAAAATATATATTTGATTCCACCAATACTTGGAAATAAAAGATCAAAAAACGTATTGTACTTCTGATGTACTTGGTCATACAAGTACCACCAATGTATTAGATTCCACAATTACTTCGATTAAACAACAACTACCAATCTATTGGATTCACATGGGTGTGTGCAATATATAAGAACCATCAATACACGATGGATATTGGATCCCCTGAAACCATACAAGAACCTCCAATGCATATTATTCAACAGGTTTTTGGAACATACAAAAAACACCAATGTATTGGATTCCACAGATACTTGGAACATACAAGAACCACTAATGTATTGGATTCCTGAGGTACATTGAACAGACAAGTTACAACAATGATACTGGATTTATCAGGTGCTAGAAACATACAAAAGCCAAAGTATTGGATTCTTAAGCTGCTACACATATACAATAAGCACTAATGTATTGAATTCCACAGGTACATGGATAACACAAGAACCACCAAAGTATTGAACTATTAGGTTTGTGGAACATACTAGAACCACAAATATATTGGATTTCGTAGGTGCTTGGACCACTAAACATGCATCAGATTCCACAGTCCATATAAGAACTATCAATATATTGAAATACAATAAGAACATGCAAGACCCACAAATGGATTGGACTCCGTGAGTACAAGCAACATACAAAAACCACCTATGTGTTGGATCGTACAAGTACAAACGGTGCATTGATCTGCTAGTCAAGAACTGTTTAAAATATACATTCACTTTAAAGGTAGACTGGAGCAACATGGCAGTAAAACATTGTCAAGCATTTCTCGTAATAATGGGAAAATGTTTTATTAGAAACCGTGAAGAGACTTTACTAAAGAAAATAAATTAATAATAGATACATGTATATGCAAATGTGCAATGTTATAAGCAAAATGTATGAAACAACATTCTTTAAAAATCAGATTAAATGCATAACTAGTTTGCTTTGTTTTGACAGTGTTATGTTAAAATGGAATACAAAGCATGACAATTATGAACAAAACTAACATGAAACCTCAATGAACACAATTACCTAAATGACCATTATGGACACAATAAAATATACAGGAATGACATATTATAATTAAAGAACATGCAACATTTATAAAGTGGGTTTAATGGTCAAACACTTAAAATCAAAAGAGAAACACGAGCAGCCAAAGATAAGGAAAAAAAATAATGAAAATAATCAGTTTTCCTATTTCAATTTTTATTTTAGGTCTCATGTTCTGAGTGTTCTCTATAAAAAAAATTAAGTAGCCAGTTATATTTTCAAAGAAGCCAGCAATTAAGAACTCAAAGCAGGCATATTTTGTGCTTTTTTGAATTGATATTTTGGGGAAAAGTAGCCAGCGCCAAGATTGTTAGTAACCGGTGAAATCGCCAGCTGCTGGTGCTTCCGGAGAACACTGATGTACCGTACGCTACTTTGATATCCTGGCAAAAATCCATCAGAATTGTGAATTACAATTAAACATTTTTGTATCTTTAATAGATTGGTAAGATAAACACTCAAAATTGACATGTGTTTATTAAGCCATATTCATGTTATGTTTAAAGCAATAGCTTTCATTAAACAAGAGCTGCGTTCTTGAAACACAATGCCCCCTACTGCGCCGCTTTGAAGCCATATATTTGACATTTGACCTTGAAGGATGACCTTTACCTTTCACCACTCAAAATGTGCAGTTCCGTGAGATACACATGCACGCCAAATATCAAGTTGCTATCTTCAATATTGCAAAAGTTATGACCAAGGTTAAAGTTTTGGGACAGACACACAGACACACACATACACTGACAGACCAAAAACAATAAACCCCCGATCATTCGATCCGGGGGATAAAAAGTACTGAGCGTGCTCTTAAGTCAAAGACAATTTTCACACACATTGTTTTCAACCTTTCAAACCGAACAGTTAAAATCATGTGTTAAAAAAATCTCAACATAGTCGATAATTGTTATTGTCACTTACACAATCTTGATGTTTTCTATAATTATTTACCATATGTTTTTCCCGTAAAGGAACCAGCTTATTTCTACATGCAAACTAATTTGATTTTTTTATAGAAACTGCACTACGTTTTAATATTTTTACCAAACTGCTGATTTTAATTTTCATTCCAAGCTAAATGCAGAACACTTTTGCCATTCCATTTCCAATTATAAGATTAGGCTAAGTTTTACATCAATACACATTAATGAAGTTAGAAATAAATTTATCCTACCAGTGAACCAACCAGACTGCATTTGAGGTATACTTTATTGCACATTTTATTGCTTCTTAAGTAATATCTACGTTACTAGTTCATGTGTGTGCAAGTCCCTACAAGCTTTATTGCATTAATTTTCATTTTTATGAGTGATTCTCCTACATTTATGCCTGAATGGGTACATTTATAATATGACAGATTAAAGCAAGATGTTATATAATAAGTTACTGTAGCCTGTTGCTATTATAGAATAAAGATTTCTAAACAGAGGATTACCAAACACTGAAAGATAAACTTTATGTGCACATGTTAAGTGTTAGTTGTACATCAACATGAATACACAAAAATGAATACGAAACCAATACGCAACTTCCGGTAGCCGAAACACTTCAGGTCAATGTTCAGGGACAGGGACGATTTTAGGGTAAATACAAGGCCCTATAATAAATTATTTTCGTATGAAAATAATCCCCATTTCTAACACATTCTTATCTGATATTTAAATGTAATAAATATAAGGACAACAGGAAAAGTATCAGCATTGTTTGGCAAACAGTTTTTGTCTTTTTTTAATAACATATAAAAACAAGATTTTAAAATAAACATCACTTATACCCTGCACTACTTTGTCCTGTATGTTCTTGGTCAAATAGCTCAGGAATGATGAGTGAATCTTTGGGGCTTAAACAGATGTCTTGCATATCTACATTTCATGGTGATGACATATTTTTAGTTTAAATTGAATAGCTTGAGAAATGGTAAGTTTGCTCCACAAACGTATGAAGCTTTCAGTTTTCTCAATTTCCATATCATCAAATCATAAAGAGGACCTTGGCGGAACCAAATTTTGTTTATCACCTAAGAAGGCTTCCTAGACTATCATAATTTTGAGGATTATACGAACCTTCAGTATTCTCAATGTGAGCATATTGAGTCAGCCTGCACATAAAAAGGAATGCCTTATTTTCTGAATTTCTTTGTCAAGTTAATTAATGCAATAATTAAAAAACATGTCAGAAGCCAGAATTCTGCCATATGTGTTTGCAGAAATACATAATGACAGACCAATTCTATGTTTCATACCTTAATGATTATGGGGTGATAAATGGTAATGACAGGTTCCGTGTAAATAAAAGTCCTTGAAAATATCATAGTTACGGTATGTTTCAACATATTTGTTGTTGGGATACTGATTGCTTGGATACTAATTGCTGGGATACTGATTGCTTGGATACTGATTGCTTGGATACTAATTGCTGGGATACTGATTGCTTGGATACTGATTGCTGGGATACTGGTTGCTCGGATACTTGTTGCTGGGATATTGGTTTCCAAACTGAGTTTCCCCATAAATACCATGGTTACTTCTTGGATACTGGTTGCTTGGATACTGATTGTTGGGATACTGGTTGTTGGGATACTGGTTTGCTGGATACTGGTTGTTCGGATACTGGTTGGGATATTGTGTAGGAAATGGGTTTTCTGTCTGAAATATACAACGCATAAATCAGCATACACATAACAATTTGATATTTGTTGTTCTTTTGAAAAAATACTTTATTATCCCTGGAAGGAGAAAAACATGGGCGTGTATAGGTACATGTGCAAATAGATATTTACTTTTCTCTCTATAGTATAAGTTTTATCATACAAAAACAGCAAATTTTCTTTGTTTAAAAATCTTAAGCAGTAAGAGATATAAAGGTTTATCTTCCCGATTTATCATTTGACAAATAGCAAATCAACCTTAAAACTTGAGAACAGGTATCACACATATATTTGCTAACCATCTTATTATTATTCAATTACTGTTCTCATGCATACATATTTAAGCAGACTCATGATCCAAAGCTCTAACTCCTTCACTTCAGTATTTCCTATCATTAATTTTAAGCCAATTTAAACCTTCTTAGAGAAAAGTACTTATGAAAGTTCTCCTCAACATACCGTGCCAAACACATTTTGTCCGTAAGTTAAATCTTTGAATGTCTTTGCGGGTAGAGACATGTTGTTCATGTTGAAGCTCAGATCACGAAGATAGTTATGAAGACCCGTGGCTTTAATGTCATTCCATGATTACCTGGATAAAAGAGTTATCTTTTATTATAAATTTGTTGTTGTTGTTTGTATTGATCATTTCCTATTTTTGCCTTTTTATTGTACAAGTTTGTATTGCTATGTTTAATCCTAAATAGTATGTTAATATTGAAAATAAAACAGAAAAATAATTATGCCCCCAGCTTGAGCCTAACTGGAATAGAGCGAAATGGGAATGGCCATAAGCAAGAAAAATATATACTATACAATAATTCGAGTGTTAAACAGGTATGTTAGGATAGACAATATAAATACAAGTAGGCAGACAGCAAAATCAAGATGTGCCTCCCAAATCAAGATAACGTAAGCTTACACATTAAAGTTATCAGTATCGTTTTCAATAATTATAATTGAGACATTCATAATAATAGTGTATCATGGTGGTGATGTACTGTGCATTTTCAAAACTGAAAAAAAGAAAGAAAGGTAAATACTATGGTACGGTTGAGTTCTTATATAATGGAAATGGATCATTTAACACTAGTATAATAGACAAACAAATCTAATGTTTACATGATGGTCAAATTACAAGAGATAATTGGTCAAATGCAATTGTTATGTGCATGTACATGTCAAATTCTATAAAGAGCATTACACACATTTACAACATTAAAAATAATTCTTTTGATTCTTGCCCACGTACAGTAGATACTCATCATATTCTATGGTGGTGGGAATGTCCATCCATGGAACTCCGGGTACAGCGTCTATCAGTTGTATGCGGTCGTTGTTTGTACAATCAATGTCTGGACGAACGATTCTACCACGCACGTTTCCATTATAAACCCATGTGTCTGTATGAGAAATGAAACATCAAGTTTAATTACATACCTTGAAGGAAAATAGTATTGGTAAAACCGATTAAAAATCTAAAAAAACAATAATATTTCATAATTTTCCAAATCTATAGAAACTCCTGAACGCTGCTTTCCATTATAATCCCAGGTGTAAGAAGGAGTTATACTTTAGATGACATGCATTTCAACCTATTTATTATAGCTTGATTGTATTTAACGCCTAAGGCTTATTGAAACACCGTCAAGTGCAAATCCTGTGTTAATCCAGTACATGCTGTCTTTTGGAAATAGATTCTGAGAATGCGCCTAGAGTGGGAATCGAACTTTGGGCCTATTTATCGCTTGACAGACAAAATATCCACTACGATACTCCAAAGTTGAAGATTACAGACCAGGAAAAACAATGGTAGTAGTTGTAGTAGTAGTACAAGTTGTAGTAGTAGTAGTAGTAGTAGTAGTAGTAGTAGTAGTAGTAGTAGTAGTAGTAGTAGTAGTAGTAGTACTAGTAGTAGTAGTAGTAGTAGTAGTAGTAGTAGTAGTAGTAGTAGTAGTAGTAGTAATAGTAGTAGTAGTAGTAGAAGTAGTAGTAGTAGTAGTAGTAGTAGTAGTAGTAGTAGTAGTAGTAGTAGTAGTAGTAGTAGTAGTAGAAGTAGTAGTAGTAGTAGCAGTAGCAGTAGCAGCAGCAGTAGCAGCATTACAATACCAATACTTAAGATTGATCAAATGGGAAAAGGTAACCTAGCACTGGCAGTAAATATGGGGCTCATTTACAGGTCAGATTCGGAATCTCTGCTTTAAAATGAGATTTTGAATGAATTAAAGGGAGGCAAATCTGTAATAAAAAGAACATGCATAAACCGTAGTTGTTTCCCTAGTTTGAACCATGCTAAATCCTTATAATGCCTATTTCCAGTAACTGTGACCTTCACCTGTGACCTTGACCTTTGACCTAGTGACCTCAAAATCAATAGGGGTCATCTGCGAGTCATGATCAATGTACCTATGAAGTTTCATGATCCTAGCCCCAAGCGTTCTTGAGTTATCATCCGGAAACCACCTGGTGGACGGACCGACCTACCGACCTACCGACCGACCGACCGACATGAGCAAAGCAATATACCCCCTCTTCTTCGAAGGGGGGCATAATAATACCACATTTATGTAGGGCCATTTTCATACAGTATTGTGCGTTCAAAGGCGCTTTACAAAAAAGTAATATTTATTATCTTCATTAGTATTAAGGGTCGGTGCTCTCAGAGCCCAGCACTATCCGCTTAAGGCCGATAGCCCATGCCAACGTTTCATACATAAAACTGTCAGTTTCATTTCATTAAGATGATTGTTAAGTCGTTGCTCTCAGAGCCCGGCACTGCTGCTTACGGCAGACTGCCAATGCCGACGGTTTATGGATCAAGTCTCCTGACCTTTCTTGGAGTTGCCCGCTCTGGCGTCGGTCGTTTGCCAGTAATTGACAGATATATACATTACACTAACTTCCCACCATTCTTCATATAGCATGACGCCTCATTTCGCCACATTACGTAGAGATGTAAACATTACTATATTTATGTACATTGTATATGCAATAAGCGTTTTTTAATACAAAAGTGGTAAAATAGTTTGATGTTAAAAATAATATGTGTAAGACAACAATGTTTACCGTATCCAGTATCCGTACCTGAAAACGAATCATGTCTGCAGCCGGTACAATGATTGGGTCAATCTCTACCTACCTGCCCCCGCTACAACCACGAGATAGCTCAGAGAAATAAACACTAAACACGAATATATTAAAGACATCATATAAAAGTATATCTGCATATACGAGAGAAAATATCAACCTGAAACCCGAAACCCCTATTTATTCACTGCTTCATTCAATATAATTATTAAACATTACTCGTTATAGACGTTTGCAAACAAATGTGTTTAATTCTTGTCTTGAACACTTGTGAAACTTCTTCCTCCATATTTCACATGGCGAGCTAATTTTGGTGGTGGTTGAAGAAGTAGTGATTTTTCAGATCTCAAGGAAAGTGATGATATTTTGACTTTTAACATGTCTTTGATATATGATGGCCCTCGATCGTGGAGAGCTTTGTTTGTCGTCATTAAGATTTTAAATTCAATGCGGCGGTTCATCGGTAACCAGTGTAGCTCTTTTAACACTGGTGTGATGTGTTCATTCCGCCAAGTTCTTGATAAAATACTTGCTGCTGTGTTTTGCACCTTCTTAAGTTTGTTTAGTGTTGTCGTTGGTACCCCAGTGCAGTAGTCCATGTGTGATGTGGCAAGGGAGTTGACCAGGAACTTTGTTGCGTCATTTGACAGATATTGTCTGATGTGGCTGATCTGTCGTATTTGTAAGAAATATGATCTTGAAATTGAGTTGACATGTTTTTCCATATTTTATTCAGAGTCCATAAATGCACCAAGGTATCTAACACAGCCAGATGGTTTAATTTCTGCGTTTCCAATTTGTACAGTTATACATTGGATGTGTGATTGATTTTGTTTGGAGGAGAATATGATGACGTCGGTCTTATCTGCATTTATATTTAGCATATTACGGTTCATCCTGCAAACAATATCCGTTAGACAAAGTTCAACACGATTTAAGATTTCTGCTTTTGACATAGGCTCACTTGGTTCAAAAGACAGACATAATTGTCCATCATTGGCATAGAAATGATATTTCAGACCATGGTTCTTGCATATCTTACCTACTGGTTTGGTATACATTGTGAAGAATTTCGGACCCAACACAGACCCTTGAGGTACACTGAATTCCAATAGCACTGGTTCTGACAAATCTCCATCAAACTTTTTGGTATCTATCACTAAGGTATGATGTTATCCATTCTAACGGTTTTCCACTTATTTTGAACTGTGTTTTAAGTCGGGTTTGTAACGTATCATGATCAATGGCGTCAAACACTGGGAATAAGTCAAGCATACAAGAATTGTGACATCGTTATTATCCAAAGATCTTAGAATGTCATTTTGAACCTTCATCAATGCGGTTTCTGTTGTGATATTTTCGGTATGCTGGTTGGTTTGGTTCATAAAGGTTATTCAATGTCAAATGGGATTCTATGCGAGAGTCGATTACCTTTTCCACCACTTTAGATAAAAAGGGGAGATTTGAGACAGGTCTATAATTGTTTAATGTATTTGCATCGAAATCAGACTTTTTCAATAGAGGCTGAATAAGAGATTGTTTAAAAGATTGTTCCATAGAGGCATTCACTACTTTCGTGATTGACGGTAACCATTTATTAATGCATTCTTTCAAAAGCCAAGTTGGAACACGGTCTAATTCACACGACTTTGTGGCTGATTTTGAAATGATGTCTCTTTCTCTGAAGCCGGTGATAGTTAGACAAGTGGTTAACTTTGTATTCTAGAATTTTCTTCATTCATCAGAGATGGTTGTGTTTGGTTTTGGCTGTTGATGTCAGTTCTTATTACATTAATTTTATTGATGAAGAAGTCACTAAATTTCTGTGCTAAGTCTTTAGAAGAAGAACATTAACATTTTGGCAGCACAACTTCGTCGGTATTTCCGAGAAGCTGTTTTGTTATTTCGAACATATTTTTCTGATCTTTTCCACATTCTTCTATTTTATCTTTATAACACCCAGCCAGTGCCTGTTTCAACATTTTATTAATCTTTGCACATTGGTTTCTGTATATTTCGTGATCTATCGGTAGCTTAGATTGACGCCATTTTATCTCAAATTTCCGTTTTAAATGTTTTTCGTTATGCAATTCGTCATTATACCAAGGGCATGTTGGTCGTTCAATGATTGTCCATGATTTCAAAGGTGCGTGTTTTTCAACTATTGACAAAAGACTTTGATTGATTGTATCCACGTATTCATCTATACTCGTAATTTCAGAATCATTGTTCAAGATCTCACATGCTTTAATATCTGTTTTAAATGAATCAATGTCAATGGAACGTAGCTTTCTGTAAGTAACAGTTTTCCTAGTTGGCGGTGGCCTTGACGCTCGAGCATTGAATGTTACAGCAAAGTGATCTTTGGAAATGGTGCCATTTGAATTTGAGGGTCCAGGGTCGTAAACATTGAAATTGAATTCTGTCTTATCATTGTCTCTGGTAATGACAGCATCAAGCGTGTGTCCTGTGTTGGAACATCAACGTGTTGTTTCAAACCAAATGATTCAAGGCAGCTTTTAAATGTGTTGGCATTGTTATTATGTGGGCCATCCAAGAAAAAGTTGAGGTCTCATACTATCACGATGTGAGAGTCCAGCATGACATAATTGGACAGATATTGCGGGAAATCTTCTTCAATAAAATTGTTAGGTTTCAACCCGTTCTTTTTATGGCGGTGGTCTGTAAACAACCACAAGGCGTCATGAGAAACCACGTACAATCATTTTGCAATGATGATAATATAATAATATCAATGCCTTTTTTGTGTATCATAGCAACACCACCTCATGGCTTTCTATCATTAAGGGGGACACTTTTAATGTTGTAACCATTTGAAACAAGTTCACTTGAACATACTTTATCAACAGAAGTTCCAAGATTTGTTTTCGTGAGTGCAACTATATCAAAATCGTTTGATATTATAAAGTCACATATTGAGAGTGTTTTATTTTTAACAGATCTGGGATTTAAAGAACACACATTTATCTTTTTCGGTGGCTCGACGGGTATGGGTGATTCAGGTTGTATTATAACAAGGTTATTGGTAACATTGGTATTGTCAGATTGTATTAATGTAACAGTTTTTCCTATAACTGGATATTATTGTAAGGATTATTTCAGGTAAGGGTTTTAAATTGTCCAAGTCAACACCAGAGTTTATACCCCATGATCTAATCTCCTGATTACTACGCCCCCGGGCACCTCTATAGTTCAAGGGATTAAACTTTTCCAGAGAGGCGAGAATTTCATTGTTCGGCAAAGAATAACATCTCGGTATCCGAGATAAATCCAATAGTTGCTGTCTATTGCATGTTTTTATTCTACACATAATTAATCCTTTGAGATTGTGTTTCTAAAATTTGTAAAATATCAGGTAAAATAATATATAAAATAATGAACATTCAATTGAAATCCCTATGCTTACAGAGACACTCTTGAATCAGTTTTTGGGAAGAATCAGAACTTCTTGTTTGTATTTTACTTACGATAATTTGAATGGAATCCTGGGCCCAGAATCATCTCAATTAGTAAGCTTAACTTAGAGATTTGAGTTTCCACTCAGCTTGGTATTGAGAATGTCGGTCAGCACAAAAACAATCTAAAACCACAGCTATAAGATTATGGACATACTTCAATACAAACTTAGAAATGAGTTAGATGCATAGAAACAAGTCTGTGAAAACCAAATTGAGCATGATGATCAAACTCATCTCAAAAATTGCAACTCAAAGTTGAGTCAGAATGTTGATTCAATAAGTTTCATGATACTAGGCCGAGGCCATCCCATTCGCAAATCTGTCACAATTACCAAGAACACCGCTGCAACACAACATGAAAGATACTGGTCAGTAAAAACAAATGCTACCAGTATTACTTACGTAGTCCATCATGTTCGGTTCAGATTCATGTCTATGCCCCTGTATGTTATCAGCATTTCTATGGCCTTATCAGTCGGGATGAACATGGTCACGCCATTCTAGCTAACGAACGTTGCAATTTCTAGTCTTGCCTGGTAAATCAGTGCCGTGAATTTGCTGAGAAAGCCAGCAATGGAATGCCCATGTGCCTTGTCTATTCAACATTTTATTTTATGCAGGTAAACAAACATTGCAGTAGCTCATTAATTTAATATATTATGTTTTGCAGATACACAAAAATTAGACAATATCAGGTGCATTGTGCTACACACATGCATTGAATAGTTGGTTCAACGGTTGAACAAGATATGAATTTGAATTTTGGATAAAATGTAGATTTGTAGATTTAATAAAGTATGATAATAAACATTTGCAGAAGTTTAATTTTTTTTTACATATAATATTGACAGAACCATACATTTTATGCAAAAATCATGCAATTAAACGCTCTGTTAACAAGACAGTCCAGCAATGGTACACCTGTCGTTGATTTGTTCACGGACAGAGTTGTAGACATATCCCAGCATCCTGTCTATCATATTTATGACACCGTTCTGTACTGTGATGTTTCCCTGTGTAATCTGAGCGGTAACACCACCACTACGGACTAAAACTGAAAATTTAAGTATGGTCAGTTCATTATCATTTTAGCCTAAATCCCCATAGGCTAATGAGGGACAACACATTCTGCTTTTTTCGTTTAAGGGAAGTCGTTTCTTATAAAAAAATCCAGTCTAGCAAGAAATCGTCATCCCTGACTAGACTGTGCAAACTGTACAGGTTAATCTTGGACAATATTGTGCATATATCCTTTAAGCCCATTTGCATTGTACAAATTCTGCTGTTAAGACAATCACAGTCACATGGAAATAAGTGTTTATAAGTTTAAGTTTAATAATTTTAGCAGAAATGTATTAAAATTCGTTTGCGTATTTGAATTTGTCTGATGTTATTATCTCGAGCCTGTTCTCTGAGTGATCGGTGATGCAGAAAGATCCTGAGAATACTGCAGTTCAGAGAGTTGAGCCTGGGACCTCTCCAACACCATAAACATCACCCAACTGCAACCTTGGGCACTTTTGACTTCATCATCAGTATTGGCAATAACCACTGTGGTAAGCGAAAGCCACTGTCTATGAACTCTTATTATATACTACTACAGTGTTTTTTTTTTCTTTTAATTATGGGTATGGGGCTCTTTGCATTTGGACAAATCTTGTTGTTTTGACAACAATTTTAAAACTTAAACTTCTTTTGTAACTTATGCTTTAAAATTTCTTATTTTTAATTTTAAACATTAAATTTGCTATGGTTAAACTTATAGAGCTGGATAAATTTATAAACCTTCAATAGGCGATTTTAGGAAATCATAGGGGAAAAAAGTAAAGAGTAATTTGTGGTAAAGCTGACCCGCGTGTATTATCGATCCCCAGTAATTAAATTCATGCTATTGATGTTCTTAATACGTTTTCGCAGAAAAGTATAAAGTTAATCGGCCTACGTCATGTTTGACGTCATCGCGCGCCATTTTTGATGTTTACATAGGAAGAGTAAAATGTCGAATTTTTACCGGGCAAATTTAAGCGCATCGATAACGGTACGTGGGAGGCGGAAAACTACAACGGGCGAGGCATGGTCAGGGGTGATAACCCCAAAAAAGGGTTAGGGTAAGGGTTAAGGTTAGGGGTCGGGTTAGGGTTAGGGTTGGGTTTAGGCTTACCCAAACCCTAACCCGACCCCTTACACTAACCCAAACCCTAACCCTAACCCTCTAACCCCCCCTTGCGCAATACCATACCATGCCTCGCCCGTTGTAGTTTTCCGCTTCCCAACGGTACGTAGTGCTGTCTGTTTGCATTGAATTTTCGATTTGATACTTTTATGATCAATTGTTTGTAGATCTGGATAAAATAAGCCCTGCGGATGTTATTTTTAACCAGGTTTTCCGAAGGGAAAAAACTGGTTATTAGATTGGCGAATGTCGGCGGTGGGCGGGCCGACTGGAGGCCGGGCGGGCAGAACAAGCTTGTCCGGGCCATAACTTTGTCGTTCATTGTGAGATATTAAATTTATTTGGCACATTTGTTCACCATCATTAGACGGTGTGTCGCGCGAAAGAATTACGTTGATATCTCCAAGGTCAAGGTCACACTTTGAGTTCAAAGGTCAAAAATGGCCATAAATGAGCTTGTCCGGGCCATAACTATGTCATTCATTGTGAGATTTTAAAATCATTTAGCACATTTGTTCATCATCATTGGACAGTGTGTCGCGCGAAAGAATTACGTCATTATCTCCAAGGTCAAGGTCGCCACGACTAAAAATAGATTGATTTTGGAACAAGAGGGGTCACTTTAAACAATCAGTAACAATGCACATTTTGAGTTTGTCTCCCTTTATCAGACTTTTTTTCAAATTGAAATCAAGGTCGCCACGAGTAAAAATAAATTGAATCTTACACGAGGGTGGTAAAAATGCACATTTTGAATTGTCTCCCTTTATCAGACTTTTATTTCAAATTGAAAACCTGGTTTTGTGACAATTTTGTCCCATGTTATAACATAATTTATCGTATACGTAAAATATTTTTAAGGGGAGTCGATAATACCGTACGAAAAAAATAAGTGTGTCTGGATATATGGACCCCCTCTTCCCTTCTAATTTGATAAGTTAATGTATTAAGCGTATACGGTTTTTATATTAACAGATAAGATGTCGGCCCAGGCGAGTGCTTAAAAACGATTAAAATATAAACCTGAGGCAATGGAGTTGGCAATCGCTGCTGTAAAAACAGAGCAGTTATCGCGCAAACAGGCAGTTAAGGCCTATGGAATGCTCAAAACTACATTGCTTGACAAACTATCAGGTCGGGTCCCCGAAGTCGAACATATTGGTCGGCAATGCGTTTTAAACCTACAGAAGAGGCAACACTTATCAATTACGTAAAATTGATGAGCAGTATTGATTTTCCGTTAAGTAAAGGGTGATTTTAGTTCTGAAGGAAGTACAGTACGTTCTTAACATCGACGGTCGTGTAATGCCTTTTAATAACAATCTCCCCGGCATATCCAGGTTAAGCGGTTTTATGAAGAGGCACCCAGATCTCACTTTCCGTAAACCAATTGGATTAGGGCATAAGCGTTATATCACTACCAAGGAAAAGATTGAAGGTTGGTTCAAGAATGTACACGCATTTTTTATCTACAGTTCCCCAATGACCACGATGCGTTGATAAAAGATCCCAGACGCTTCTTTAACGCCAACGAGTCAGAGTTTCCCCTTGGCTGTGAAATCAGGCCGCGTGTTAGCCACCACTGGTTCCAAAAATGTGAACTAAATTGTAACAAACACTAAGATTCAAATTACTGTTATGGTGTCATTTAATGCCTTTAGCGAGTACCCAGCACCAATGATTATATTTCCAGGGGAGTGTATCCGCAATGTTGGACTTGCTGGGTTTTCGGAGGCTGTCTATACAACAACAGCCAACGGCTGGATGAATCGAAGTGCGTTTCTTGAATATATCAAAGTCATCGACCGATTTGTGATCGACAAAAATATTCAAAAGCCGGTGTTTTCGTAGATAGACATTTGACCCATATCTCGTTGGAAACGTCTGAGTATTGTTCACGGCATTAGATAATATTATACTGCTTGCTGGAAAACGCTACTCACCTTATGCAAGCAGCAGATATTAGCTTGTTCTCTCCGCTTAAGTCGTCACGGATTGCAGCTGTCAAGGAGTGACAAATCTGTGATGTTGGAATGGCTAATACCAAAAATGATTTCCCCGCTGTTTTCAAGATCGCCTGGGACAAGGTCGCAGTATTTGGAACTGCAGCAAGGGCGGCTCGTCATGCTGAGATGTTCCCTTTAAGTTCAGACGCGATTGACATGTTGCGCCTTGGGTCCTCACTTATTCCAGCCCACCGCAAATGGTTACCGAGCCATCTCCGAGGACATTGCGCGATTATCAACATGAGGTTCTGGCAACAATAGAAAATGTGCAGAACATGCTTGGGATTGTACCTCTTGTGTTTAAGCACTTGCGTGTACCTCTAGCGAAACCAAAGAAAACGGCGAAACAATTGCGCCGTGTACTGCCAACGGCGCTTTCTGGTCAAGAGGCATTAAAGTTGCTAAAGGAACGTGAACAAAAGAAACAAGACAAAGAAATAGCTAAACAGAATTGAAAAGATGAAACTAAAGGTGAACAGAAGGAGGAAAAGAAGGACCATAAAAACGTGAAAAAGAAGATAAAGAAAACAGCACCAAACTGCAGTAAACGAAACCAAAGCGTAAGCGGAACGACAGTGAGTCATTAGATACTGAACTGTCGGATGTTCTGTACATGGAAGCAGACAGTTATGATTTCGAAGAGAGCTTTGTCAACGTCTGCCCAATATGCGACAACCTAAAATCCACTGACGGTGACCCTGATGCATGGATAAGTTGTGCATCGTGTTGTAAGTGGTGGCACGTCGTTTGCGCTGGTTTCACAAATGCAGACTTAGACAATGATTTTTTTTCTGTAATGCATGCAACTAACTTATTGTTAAAGCATATTTTTTTCCACTTAAGGTTGATCAAAGTGTGTATTTGGAGTCAACATCATAATTAATTAAAACTCTAATTACGTCATATCTAAGTAGATATTTACTTTGCATGCTTTGCGTCTGACTTAGATTATTTATATTAACGGTGTTAATATCATATGTGTTTCTCAGATTTCTAATGTTTATTCAAAAATGGATGTATGCATACATCTGAACATTTTTTTACAACCCTTAAGGAGGACGATAACTGCCGCAAGGGGTCGATATAAGCAGATGCCGTTTTGACTTTAAACCGTTTCAACCATACTCTTTAGTACGAGGTACAAGTAATTTAATTGGCTTAAATTATCCAATCATAATTGGTATTTTTTAGTGACATGTATCTTCTGAAGTGAAAGTAGTTACGAAACAAAAAAAAAGGTTATTTATCACTAAAGGTTCGATAATACCCGAAATTACTCTACTTTTTTATACTGGAAATGTGGCAGAATGTGAGATATACATATAGAAACTATAGGTTATGAAAGCATTGATTTAAATGTGTTTTTTGTTGTTGTTGGTAGCTTGTATAAAAACAATAAGACACCATCTAATTCGATAACACAAGTATGCCCTATGACAAAGATAATTAATTTCATAAGTTTCAATAATTTAACTTAATATAATACATTTAAGCAATAAAAATAAAAAAAACAAGTTAATCAAGCATTGTAAATGCAAAATATTTAGTTGATGTTAAGTTTGACAATAAGAGTGTCCATTAAGTCACTAAGTTTTGCCGAATAAAAATAGTTTGCCAATCTCAAACATAACAAACTTTATCGAAAAAACATCTTACTGAGCTTAGATTTCAATGTTCAAAGTTTTGCATTTTATATTAAAAATTAGCCTTAAATGTTTGTAGTTGTGAGCCTAGTCATTTAAGATAAACACATATTTATGAAAATAAGCGTCATTATTATAAGAAAAACTTTTTAAAACTTACTTTTCTCGTTGGACCTCATGAAAATAGCCCTGGTCTGTGTATCGGCGGTCTGATAGCTCTCCTGGTGTTCCAGGTAGGAAATGAACACAGCATTGTCAGGAAGGTAGTGCATTTTGATGTACTGGAGATACAGAAACCATAGTAACAAGTTACCCAAAAATCTAATGAACATACGATAAATTAACAATAGTGACATATATCTCAAGAAGTCATGGGGTATATAGAATAGGCTTGAAAATGCAAGCTCAAACGCAACCCGAACTGTTTAATGGCATATTGGTATATGGTATATTGTCTATGAAGAAGACAGAAACATTACAAAATTATCTCAAAGTGTGACCTTGGGCTGGAGTGAGAAGTCAAATGCTTCTTTATATCATCTCAATGACCTTCATATTTGAACATTAACCTAAACATTTAATGTTAATCCTTCACATTAAGACACAGAAGACATGGAGCGGACATAAGCATTTGAACATGGGTTTGGCATACAAATCAATTTAAACACAGGATGGGTTTATGGGCATGTTTGTCTCCTATGCCATTATAGGGTTTCCAACAAATGCAAAATTCAGGTTGGACGCAGACTGGATGGAATGTTTACGCCTGTTTAAACTTTGAATGTGAAGATGTTGGAGGGGACTTTCCCAATATGGCCTTCTTACATACATATGTACCAAGGAGCATAAACCAAGATTAAGTTCTATTTGGTTGTTAGAAGGTCCTGATTAAGACCGACACACAATTGCAAATCTTAGTAATGGTCCACTCCTTTTTCACAGTAAGGGCAACAATTATAAATGCATTAATAATTGTTGTAATGTCAATTAACAGCTTGATACATATATTTAATTATAATCAAATAAATTATTCATTTAATAAACAATTAAAATATTAAGCAATAAATATACAACTAGATTACCTTACACAGATAATTAGTTTTCATAAAACTTACAAATCTGTTAGATAAATACACATACAAACGGCTTAAAATATGAAAGGAATAAATGTTTATCAAGCAATTATTGAAAGACAAACGTAACATGCAATTTTAGATGGTAGGTACACAACGCAGTTTACATTACACTATAAAAACATGTACTTCATACTTTTCTTTAAAGATACTTGTGCACAGACTTTTATGATTTTTGAAATATCTGTATAACACAGGTTTTGACTATTCTAAACCTTTGCAATCGTCCAATGAAGTATTGAGACAATTTAATGTCAGTGGGCTTAAATGAAAAAAAAATTATTTATTTGTGAATAAGAAAACTAGGTTTTTTTACATTTTTACATACCCTTTTTAATTGTTATTTAACACAAATGTGAACAAGTCCCTTTAATGACCGCATGCAAGGCTGGATAATAGTGTAAATATTTGCATTTCAAACAGCTTAAGAGGGGTGGACATTTATGATACAGTTTTAAATGTAGTTGGATAACTACCCCGGTAAGTAAACATGACCATGGGCAAAAAACATCAATCCAAAATGTCATTATCTGTTGCAAAAAGAGCAAGAGGAGTTTTTTACACAAATATTAGATTGTTGAATCTAATGATCATGTTGAAGGCCCACGCAGACATATTTTTGTCCAATTGTACATGTATTACAAGATAATGTGTTTTTTCTATATGTGTATGCAATCTTAAAGGCAGACTCTGTCAACTTAGAATGACAATCCTAAGACTTGTGTCTAACAATACAGAAATTATTTCATTTAAAATATTCTACAATGGCTTTAATTTGAGTTAAACTTGGCATTAACATCCCTGATCTACATCAATCTTCATGCACAAAAAAAAGGTTTTTATCATGCCACCGCATTGATATCTGCCTGATATAACGTTACCTGATATATTTGTTTATATCATGGTCAACAGGAAATTCTTATATCAGTCATGTGTGGAGGATGGTCATATTACTCGGAATCAACTATAAAGTTATCAGTTTTAATACAATCGAATCAGATTCAACAAAACAAACAATTTTATACCAAGATGTAATATATTATAAACACAAAATGAAACCCAAAATGCAACACAAACTGAAAAAAAAAATATTAAGCGCGTGTGCTCATGACGTCATTATAAACACGTCCAACGACAAAAGTCTTTTTTTTTCCACTAAAACTGCAGCTTTTTAGCGATTTTTTCATTATTTCTTTAAAATCGGGGACGTAAAGGTATAATAAACATCTTTTTGTTATATCAGGCACGGAATGAATACAATAACGGCTCGGCAAATGCCGTTATGTTATTCTAAGCCTTGCCTGATATATTACAAAAAGATCAGGCAGTAACCTGTAATTCTCTATATAACGATATCATCAGTGGTAGCATGTAGATATTCAAATATGGTGTATATTTTTTATTGGTTCTATGTCTAATTTGTATATTTATTCCTAAGTCTTAGAATTGGTTGATGAATATGGGCCCTAATAACATTGATGTTAGATTTAGACATTGAGGTATAGTTTTGTGGAACGGTTGGTTACTTGAGTTTACCCATTTAGTTGACTTGAGTTAACCCACTCATGTATGAGAGAAATAACTAACAACAGTCATTTCAAATGAAGTGACTGCATCGTAATATAAACAAGAGCACCGCATAGCGGGTGCCAACGCTCGGCTGTGGGTTCAGTTTTGAATACAGTAAATGAAAGTGTGGCGTGAAGAACTCATCAACATATACATATGAAGTTTCAAAGTTGAAGGTGGAAGCACTTTGATTTTAGAGCCTATGTTTAAGTTTTATATTAGAGGTCACAGTGACCTTGACCTTTGACCAAGTGACCCAAAAATGGGTGTGGCATGTGGAACTCATCAAGGTGCAGCAAATATGGAGTTTCAAAGTTGTAGGTGGAAGCACTTTGATTTTAGAGCCAATGTTAAGGTTTTAGCACGACGCGGACGGCGGACAGCAGACGCCCGACAAAGAGCTTGCTATGACAATATTGACCTCAGGTTTTCTCCGAAAGCAGCCGAGCTTAAAATAAGCAAAAAGCCTAATTTTCGAATGCACATTTACTTATAAGTTATAACATAGTTAGTAATATGTGAAAACCAGAAAAGTTGGTTTGTGTCTGTTTGACACCTCATTGCTGAAATAAAATTATAGCATGCTATAGAATGTATTTTATGATAATGTGCAGAGATTTATGACCATGACAAAAAAGTGGACTAGGTGCAAAACTGTCCCTGACATGATTCCATTTTTTCTGCCTATCAGACTGTATTGCATTTAATACTTTTTGACAAAAGGATAGAAAGAAGACAAGAGACATAGCTGAGGAAGTTATGACTTTAAAAGGCATTCATGAGAATGTCAAAGCATTTCTGGTTTGGTTATATCTGGATATGATAATACACACTTACAAGAATGCTTGAATCAGAATATATGTATGAGAATCTACAGCATAATGAATATGCCATTTCAATACTTTGATACTTGGCTAAATGGACTGTATTGTAACTGAATATAAACAGTTAGTCAGAGGATATTATGACCTATTTTAGGACTCATGAAATTGTTAGTCAGAGGATATTATGGACTATGTTAGGCAGTTATGTCTGTTTTGTTTGGTTGATTCCAAAGTGTTCAAACTTCTAACAGCTTATTTAGCTATTCTAGCAGAACAGCAGCCATCCTGCTTCAGCAAAATGTTTTGTAATAGATGATATCATAATATAATATGTTTTAATAAATGTTAAATCCTGTAATCAATTTATTTATACCACTTGTATCATATTTGCTTGTCAATGTTCATGATGAAAACATTCTTGAATATTTGTTTATCATACATATTTTTTAACTAGAGCACCGCCTAGCGGATTCAGACCGCTCATCTATTTTCTTAAAGGTGAAGGGACCTATCACAATACTTCAATCAAAAAGGGGTTGGGTTGAGAATGGAGATGGGTGTATAGTGTGGGGGTGTGGTAATTTCTTTCATTATCTTCAAAAATAAGAAAAAAAAAGAAAAAAAATAGGGAGGCGGAGGATTCTTGGGTTGGATCGTTTCAAAGATAAAATAATATAAATAAATATTTGTGGGAGTTGTGTTTTGTGTAGGGGAGTCTGGGGTGGGTTTGGGGGGTTGAGAGGGGAGTATAGTTTGGGGCTGTGGTCATCTATTAGATAATCTTTCAAAAATAAGGGGAAACAAGGAAAAAAAGATGGAATGTTGGGGTGGGGCGTGGGGGATCGTTTGAGTGGAGTATATTGTGATTTATCAGGTAAGTGTTGTTTTGTCAAAGTATGAATCAAATCTGTTCATTAATAAATAAGTTATGGCAAATTTAGCAAAATTTATTAATTTGACCTTGAGAGTCACTGTCATTCAAAGGTCAAGGTCGAATTCAACTTGCCAGGTACAGTACCCTGAAAGTAAGACAGTAGTTGAAGTTTGAAAGCAATAGTCTCAATACTTTAGAAGGAAAGTTGATCTGAACACACAATTTAACCAAATATTCAAAGTTATTAAGTCAAAAAAGGGTCACAATTCCGTCAAAATACCAATCAGAGTTATACAACTTGTCTAATACAGTCCCCTTATGATAGTTAGTAAGTGTTCCAAGTCTGAAAGCAATCGCTATGATACTAAAGGAGTTAAGTAGAACCAAACACAAAACTTAACCGAAATTTCAATGTTCTAAGTATAAAGGGACCATAATTCTGTCGAAATGCTAGTCATAGTTACATAACTTTGCCTGCACAGTCCCCTTATGATAGTTATTAAATGTTGCAAGTATGAAAGCAATAGCTTTGATTCTTTAGGAATAAAGAGGACCTAACACAAAACTTAACACAATTTTTAATTTTCTAAGTATAAAAGGGGCCATAATTCTGTCAAAATGCCGGTCAGAGTTACATTTTTTTGCCTGCAAAGTCCCCTTATGATAGTAAGTAAGTGTTGCAAGTATGAAATTTTCTAAGTATAAAAAGGGCACATAATTCTGTCAAAATGCCAGCCAGAGTTATCTAACTTTTCCTGCCCAGCCCCTTCATGATTGTTAGTAAGTGTGCAATGTTTAAATGCAATGATAATTTCTGAGAAAAGTGGACCTAAACACAAAACTTAACTGGACGCCGACGTAGACGCTGACTCTCAGGTGATGACAATAGCTCTTTTTTTTAAATAGATGAGCTAAAAATTACTAGGTCCTAGAATTTTTACTTAATTATTAAATCATAACAATAGATTTTCTGCTTTTGTATTTACACTGTGGAAACAAACCAGTTAAAATTACCCACCATGTTTTCATGGTTACCACAAGCTCACATCTGACAACAGTTTTCCTGACAGTTGCTGATATTTGGCATTGGGAATGTTACTAAGAGCTAAGAGCTGTCTCCGTCGGAAGCAGCAGTGTTATTTTTGCTTGGAGATGCGCAGTTATGATTATATCATTTTTATTAGCTTGCCTTATTAATGCTATTGAATTCAATATTCATCTATTTAAGACATCTATTTGTAATCTTCACGCCATTTCTGGAGCAATTTTCTTGTATTTTTATTTCCTCATACTTTCTCTTACTTTCCCCCTTCCCTTTTCTTTTCGTATCCGAGGAACCCCCACCCCAACCGTAAAGCCAAACTTAAACAACGACATGAACGTTAAAACCTTTTTTACATAGATTGCCGGGTTACCGTCTTACAAGAAATGGTAAGTGAATCTTAGCAAAGTAACGTGTTACGGTAGTTGTAACAATTGTACAGGGTTAACTCTCTACTAAAAGCCGGGATCGACCATTAATATTAGTTTTGCTAATTGAATTGCGTAAAAAATATTGTCAAAACACTCCTAATCTAAATAAAGTCTCTTTCTTCCTCTAAATGGATTTATTAATCGTCTAAAGGATGGAATAACTTTTCCATAATGACAACAAATTAAAATTATTTAAAATTGATAAATAACTATTAATTTTATAGTAACTTTGTGTTAATGTCGAGTTTTATACCTTCATCATTCCGGACGATCCTGGGCGATCCCGGCTTTTAGTTTCAAGCGTATTTTCATTGAGAAATCACGTCACTTCGAGGAAACCAATCAAAAACCGTGTTTAGCGGCATTCCGTTTAAAAATAGGTACTGACGTGTTTTACCAGGAAAACCGCCGGTGATTTTCTGAATTGTCGGTCTCTTTTTGATTGCAATCAGGGGGTTCCGAATCTATTTCGAGATACGATCCGTTTGTTGTCTCCGAACTCACTCTGGGATTTAATTGTCATCTGATCGTACTGTATTAAGATTTTTGCATCTTTGAAAAGCTTATTTAAAACGCAGTTTATTGATATAGAACATATAATCCCGCCCAAAATACACACGACCGGTCGGGCATGTTCCTGGGACATTGGGTAGCCCGGACCAAGGTGCAGGCAGTGAATGCCATTCGGACGTGCCTTAGTGTTAAGCCCTGCACATTTATGTCAATTTTCTGTAGAATGGCCTCTATATTATCGGAACACATACTCAAAAAGCATGTTGATGCAGTGTTTTTTGAAGAGAAGTGTGTTTAAGATAATCGGTTGCGCGTTTTACGACATCGGATTTTTGGCGCGAATACAACTCGGGTACATTCTAATATGGACCGAGTACAATTACATTTATTTACCGTACTTGGGGTACATGTAAGTATACTTAGAATACCCAGGGTACATGTAAGTATACTTAAGAGTACCCGGGGTACATGTAAGTAGTACCAGAGCCGACAATGACCAATCGAGTTCCATTATCCCTCATGAACCGACTCAAAAAACCGAGTCGGCAATATTTGACTTAATTTTTGGTTTGTTTGCTCTCGAGGGATTGAAAATTTCTGAATCTTCCTAAAAGCCCTACCGGTTTGATCCCCAGAAGCGACATTGAAAACTAGCATACTTTGTTATCTAAAAGGCTGCTAAACCTGATATCCAATGATAGTGTGAATTTTCTCTCACATGATGTTCATCAGTCATATTATATAAAAACTTACAGCAGTAGTAAACAACTGGACAATAATTAATGAACGCATCTTTCATTTGTCTTTGACACTTTGATTTTGACATGGCCTAGATTTAAATATGTGACTGAACTTTACCAGCACTCTTGTAACAGAGCTAAAGTTTAAATGTACCATTGAAGATCACCTAAATCCAGATTTGCTATTATAGACGTGTGAAAAGTTTTAAGGGTGTGACAAGTAAGCAAAATTGGTCATTACCCAGAGGCCACAACTGATCTATGACTGTATTAAAACAAGAAAAATCAGTGCCTGATTTAGATTTCCTTAGATAGTTCAATAAAAACTAATTTCATAAGCCTGGTAACAGTTTTACGGTTATGCTACCAATGTGTCACACCAGGGCCTTGAATTTGAAATCTAGGACATGCATGGTCATTTGTTCATGAAATCAGGACACAAAATTGTATTTTAAGCCCTTAATTGACCTGGCTATAGTTCTCAGATTATTATAAGCTCAATCAGTATATTTATATCATTATTTATGCTTTGTGTATTGAAAACATATACACAATCATGCAGTTAGATGATAGCATAAATAATATCAAAGCTACCCATACTATAAAGGTCATTGACAAAGCATATGGTCAAAATGTGAACACATTGAGTGTAATCGCCCTCTCGTGCCAGCAAAAACAACACGTTGACAGGTTGTCATTTTTGACAGTTCTACTTTAACTTTCATTTTGTGATATCAAACTATTAACAATAATGTGGCTGAGAAAAATATCGCC
The DNA here is from genome assembly GCF_020536995.1 of Dreissena polymorpha. Classification (NCBI taxonomy): domain Eukaryota; kingdom Metazoa; phylum Mollusca; class Bivalvia; order Myida; family Dreissenidae; genus Dreissena; species Dreissena polymorpha. The sequence goes on along the minus strand of NC_068369.1, from coordinate 25,607,066 downwards.
ATGGTTTTTTATGCCCCCGGTAGGGTGGCCTATATCAGTTGAACTGTCAGTCAGTAAGTCGGTGTGTTAGTCTGTCCGTCCGTCCGAAAACTTTAATGGCCATAACTTTTTTAATATTGAACATAGCAACTTGATATTTGGCATACATGTGCATCTCATGGAGCTGCACATTTTTAGTTGTAAAAGGTGAAGATGAAGGTCATCCTTCAATGTCAAATGTCAAATATAAAGCGTCTGTCTGTCTGTCCAAAAACTTTAACATTGACCATAACTTTTTCAATATTGGCGTGCATGCGTATCAACATAGAGCTGCACATATTGATTGGTGAAAAGTCAAGGTCATCCTTCAAGGTCAAGGTCAAAGGTCAAATTTTGCAATATTGAAGATAGCAACTCCATATTCGGCATGCATGTGTATGTCATGGAGCTGCACATTTTAAGTGGTAAAAGGTCAAGGTCATCCTTCAAGGTCAAAGGTAAAATATATGGCTTCAAAGCTGCCCAGCAGGGGCATTGTGTTTCACAAACACAGCTCTTGATTAATATATTTTCTGCACATTTCTTCAAAAAACTTACATCAATACACGATTTTCTTCGTTCCTGACAGACTTGTGTTCATATTTCGCTTACATTTTGACGCGCGTAGGTAGGACCGCATTACCGCATTATCTGATGTTTGACGGAAAGGGCCGAAAATGTGCGAGTGTGGGTCAAGTTCCCCACAGGTACTACTTTCCCGTTCCCCCAATTTGTTTCCGTACCTAAAATTTTTCGTACCCAATTTTTTTTTCGTACCAAATTTTTTTTTCATCCCCAATTTTTTGTTCGTACCCAAATTTTTTTCGGTCCCAATTTTGTTCTTCCCAAATATTTTTTCGTTCCCAAATTTGTTTTCATACCCAAATTTTTTTCGCAAAATTTTTGTACGCAATTTTTTTTTCGTACCAACATACACAATTGTGGTGATTGTGGTGATGTAGATAAACTTAACTTGATGCTTTTATAAACATCCTCTAAAAAGCATCGTCACACCAGTACTGTCAGTACTTTGATTGTATCATTGCATTAAATGTACTGAAAATAACGACACATTTCTGTGTAAATACCAAGGCAAAGCTGGGGTTGATGATAGTTTTCAGAAGTCCTCAATATGGTGATTTTTCTCTTAGAGAGCATTACAAAAATCAAAAGCAAACATGAACTGGTTTTTCCAGAAAGCTTTCTGCTTCGGACATAGAAGAGTAAATTGGATCTATTTTAAAAAGTTTAAAATACGTTCAATACTCCACATAACCCATATAAGCAACTAAAACTCTTGTTAAAAGTTACTGACTGTTTAGGCCTTTTCCTGGTGTATCTACCTCTGTCAAACGGACCAATACCCAAAACAAAATGGAAAAAAATCACAAATTGAAAAAAAAATTCGCAATTTCCCCCAAAACTTTTTTTCTTTAAAAGCAGCATCTAATGATTATTATATCTCATTTTTATTTCAAGTTCATCTAACAAAGTATATAATATAGTGTATGCGATTTTGTACTTCTAAATTGAATAATTATGAAGAGTTATTTTAAATTCGCTTTTCCCAAATCAGTGGACTTTTCACGCACCAAATACCTGGTACCCTTTCCTTAAATTACATTATTCCCAAAATGGCCTGGAAAAGGCCCGCTGTTGTGAAAATATTGTACTCAAGGTCATTTCTGGATGGTGGCATGTGTTAAACTGTAAATTGTGGGATTTTTTCTTCAGGTTTACATGCATTGAAACTATGTTACTCTGCTAATACATAGTAATAGTATACAATTTGACATTATATTTATCTGCTCAAAATAATGCGATCAGATAATCAGGGTTCGTCCTGTCAATTGCAGTTGTCTCCAACAGTGACAAAATCACATAAATTGCAATAATTTTCCAAAATTTGCTATCTTTCTTAAACCTTAATGAATAAACATTTGCAGTCATGACCATATTTTCATCGAAACTAAAATATATTGACAGTTTAAACATACATCTAAATAAAAGGACATTAAAATGTGTCAACATAATATTCAGCAAAATCTGTATGTTCCTTTACTATAGAACACTTAAACTATAACCATAACTTTTTGCAATCATGGACTATTCAATGGGTCAAAAGAAACTTACGCTGTATTTATGTTAAGTAGATCAGGTTGTGTCACCCACAGGAACGCGTTCTTACTGCTGACTGGTAGTGGGGGCTGAACCAGTCTGTGAATGTAACCGTTTGAGCATCGGAAAGTTGTGTCCACCAATGCGCCATTCAGAAAGACGCCGTCCGTGCCGTGGGTACCTCCTAGGTCCTGTAGCAGACAGGTAACTTATGCAACAAAATTGTCTTGTTTGTATTGCTCATTTTGTGTGTTCGTAAGGTATGAGCTGGAATTTGTGGAATATAAAGATAATTGATGGGCCATATTAAAAAATGAAAAAATACTTCAAAAGGCGCTTATATAATACTAGTATATGTCCGAGTTAAAAGATGTTGATACGCGAGTATCAATATATACAAATATTTTTCTGTTTTCACGATATTAATGCTAAATTCAAATTGATATAATTGTTCAATTTATCAAGATTGATGCTAGAGTTATACAAATATCAATGCTCGATCTGTCGAATTATTGAAGCTCAAGTTATCAAGATATTGATGCTTGGTTTGAGTAACTGAAGATATCCAAGTGATCACTGCTCAAGTAAAATAAGTTATACCATACTTCTTTAGCAATTGGGCCCTATTTCTGTCCCATAGCAGCCAACCAAAAGGCAGATATAGCTGACTTACAGTGAATGTTATCCTTCGTCGCTCAATAAACAACGTCCGTCCATTCAGTGATGTGGCTGTGCTTGACCTTCCGGGGAAAGAATCTGTGTTTCTCTCTGACTGAACTGTAAATAAATCAAACAGGAATATTATTAAGATGCTGTGTATATTAATGTGTTGAAAGCAACTACGACATTGTCCACATAAAACAGAGAGTAAATTATGTAAAGGCGTTAAATAGCGACTGGATACATAATGACATTCTTTGTTTTCTGTAATAAAATAGATAATGTGATACATAAATGTAGTATCTTTATTATAACACGCACATTGCGCATTCAGTAATACTTATTATGGTCGGGCATATAATAAATTATAAGGTGGGACGGAGAAAGATATCACAGGTCAGTTAAATTTACCTGTCATTGGGAAAATGATTCATCTAGAACGTTTAATAATTATTGATAAAACTTAACAACTACTTGACGCAAATAAATCAGTTAAATGCCTAGTAAGAAATCGTTTGGACAAGTTTCTGGTATATGGACCTTATATATTAGGACACCATCTATAAAGTTCCAAACCCATTCTTAAGAGAAACACCAACAGTGTGAACATGAGCTTATGACAGCCATAAGGACTTCATTTATTAATCGTGATATCACTGGGCTTGAAACAAACCCATTATATTACAGAAACAAAAGGGATATAACAGTGCTTTTTTCTTTCTGTGAGAATGGCAGTTTTTCACAAATTTTGGAATTTCACGACTCAAATTTTCACAATTTAAAGATGTTTGCGACTCAAATTTTCACAATTTTAGAAAGTTCGCGACTCATTTTTTCACAATTTTTAACAGTTTGAAACTCATTTTTTCACAATTTTGAATAGTTCGCGACTCATGTTGTTTTCAAAATATAGGGAGGGGCCAAGGCCGCTTCACAAAAACAGGGGAAAAAAGCCCTGTATAAGCAGAAACAAAAAAGTCTCCAGGCTTCTATTTAAAATGAATAATTGGACTAGAAACAAAACTATAAATTTACAGAACATAAGTATTAATATAAGCTTACATACGAAGGTCTCAAGGTACTCTCGCTTGGCCTCATTTCCCGAGATACTGTTGATGATCTGTCGTTCTTCAACTGGGGCTGTGTTGAATGCCGTATCATTGAACACGAAGACGGTGTAGGTCACTGTGCCCCGCAGCAGGGAGGCAATCATGGCCTCCTCAGCCCATGATGCAAACTGTGAATGCATAGAGGAAATACACGGTTATGGAAGGTTGATCTGGTGAGGTTTATACAAAAAATTGGGTTGAGTGGGGGATTAGAAATAACAGTGATTCTTTTCCTTCAGTATGAAGTACCGAAAAACAGCACTTTCCCAATTAGGAAAGAACTACAAATATTCCAATTTCTGTCAAACAATTAGTAATTAAAGTTTTCTAAAAAAAAATGGGTAGTTTTCCTATGCAGCTCTATGGCTTGAACCTAAGTAAATATTTACAATTTGACAACATTAAATTTTAGATATCAATTTAAAAGTATTTGGGAGCAAAAAATCAAACACATCAATTTCCCAAAATGAAGACTTCACTTCGCGAATTTTTCGTGCACAATTTTCCAAATTGGGCTGGTACCAGTAATTTTTCAATCGGAAAAAAGTATGGACCAGTAAAGACATACAGTAAATACAGCCATTTAATCCTACTGATAAAATCTCACGGTCTCACCTCAATGGTGGTCTCAGAGAACTCATTTTTTTTACATGAACTGCCCTTTAACCAACCGCTTAAGCACACAGACATGTCAGGAATAAGACTCTTCGAACAAGAGCGTCCCCGAACAAGCATGATGGACAGCATTTACGTTACCACTAATTAATATCTCTTGAAACAATCCAAGATCGCCAGACACTGTACAGCACTCCACCAACAAAGCTATATGCGTGGCTGGTTGTTGAACACGCACACTACGATTCTAGATCTATCCAAACATAAAACTGTTTAACAATCATTTTTTCATATCGTTTTTAAGCTTACCCGTTTCATACCTATGAAGTTCGCGCTTTATCTTTAACCAAAAGCCAAATGTGGCAAAGGTACGGTGGTGTTGAGGTGACATTCACTTCTCTTTTTTTAAATTTCTCTCCTCTTTTTTCTATCTCGTGGCCACGACATAGCTAACTCGTGGCCACGAGATAGAAAAAAGAGGAGTGCAAAACTTAATAAAAGCGGCGTACAATTAAAAAAAAAGTGCGGTGTTTCTCTTTTTTTAAATTGCTCTCCTCTTTTTTTTATCTCGTGGCCACGAGTTAGCTATGTCGTGGCCAGGAGATAGAAAAAAGAGGAGTGCAAAACTTAATAAAAGCGGCGTACAATTGAAAAAGAGCGGTGCAGTAAATAAAGGCAGAGTGCATTAAATAAAAGAGGAGAGAATTTTCGTCATCTCGAGATCCCGAGTAAGTAAGCGAATCAAATGTTGCGTAACATGTGTAAATATTCTGTACGCATATATATAGCTGGTAAAAGAAGGCAAGGCTCTGATATAACATAACATACTACTATTAGTACTACTATTACTGCTGCTACTACTACTGCTGCTGTTGTTGTTGTTGCTGCTGTTACTACTACTACTACTACTAGTACTACTTCTACTACTACTACTAATACTACTACTACTACTATTACTACTGCTACTACTACTACTACTACTACTACTACTACTACTACTACTACTGCTACTACTCCTGCTGCTGCTGCTACTACTACTACTACTACTACTACTACTTCTACTACTACTACTACTACTACTACTACTACTACTACTACTATTACTACTACTCCATCGGTCGAGTTAGCTATGTCGTGGCCACGAGATAGAAAAAAAAAGGAGAGCAATTTAAAAAAAGAGAAGTGAATGTCACCTCTATGCCACCGTACAAAGGTATTGATGTTCGTGCATCGCTTACATTTTAACGTATCCTGATCATTCCATGGTCATGGTTGAATTCCAGTTCAATGAGCTTTAGTGTTTATGAGTTTTAAACAAGCTTTACAAATTACAAATTACATTCCTTTACCTTTTGAGCTCCAACATTTGGTAATGAGTATGATAACATATCGTATAAAGGGTTTGAAAGTCAACAGGACAGCGAGTGCAGTAATTGTACATGATTACACTTGATATCTTCCCGAAATAGCACGTTTTAATGATGTAAACACAAAGACGCATCGTATAAATATATTAATAGTTGATTTAAATATAAACATTTTAAAAATACAATTCTATATTTCAGCCTGAAATTCACACGATCGGGTTAACATGTAACGCAAATCAAGCCAAATTGTTTTTATCAGCACAAAGCTCTCATAATTCAATTTATTAAAATAAAGGCTACTCCAAGATTTTACGGTTTTTGTACAAAATGCATTGTAGGCTCGATTTTCATAGACGATGCAAATAAAAATACATAAGGCGTATTATCTCACTTTAAACACACTTTCATTTGGACCTTTAATAGTTCGCATAATAATTGAATAGTAGCATGTCGTTGTAGTTATGTTAACGCTTTAACCCGCAAGTGTTTTCAAAGAATGCTAAACTATATAATTATTTGCATTATAAAAGCGACTAAAATTTCGTCTAAGTATCATTATTGATTACATATTTATTTTTCCTGTCATTTTTTACATGAAAAGCAACCGTTTGCTTAAAGTAATCAAAGCGCTGTAGGCGCTGAAGGTGTGGGGCTAGGTTTAGTGTGACGTAAAATGCATTTACGATGTTTTGTCCGAATTTCTCCCTTTGTCCGAATTTATACGGATTGACCCTAGCGGTTAAGTGCAGAAGCTCAGAGACGGTAAGACAAGACAATAGCTGTTTATATACTACAGTGTACATAGAAGGTGGAGGACAACACGATACTGGTTGTGGGAACGATAACCTTTTGTTCAACTCTACAGATCTGGTAGAGGTTCGTCTACATAGGCGGTGAGGTGAAGATATACAACAACAACAACATGGCCGCAAAAAACTGTTATTGTTGGCGTCAAATAAATCACTTCCAATAGCCTAAAATAGCTTTCTATTACATAATTAAGAGATCAGGAAAACACTCATACTTCCTTTGTAATGTGTATACAAAAGAAAATCCACTTAAGCCCAAGTCTCACTTTTGCCAGTAGAGCCCCGGTCCTTCCCGGTTTGCTATCGCCGGTCGACCGGCGAGGACCGGGATGATTCGTGGAATTTTTTTAACGCAGTTACACTATTTCCCAGTGCCGCCCCGGTTGAAGCCGGTCAACAGCCCGGCAGAGTCCCGGTCAACCCGGACTGGCTACGGTTTATCGCCGGTAGTGCCCCGGTGAAAGCCGGCAGCTTCCCGGCATAGCCCCGGTTGTCGCCGGTAGTGCCCCGGTTGAGCCCCGGTGAAAGCCGGAAGAACCCCGGTATACCGTATCAACGCCGGCACTCACCGTGTCTATACCGGCATCAGACCCCGGCAGAGCTACAACAACGCCCCGGTTTTATCCCGGTCGTCGCCAGTAATGCCCCGGCGGATCCCCGGTGAATGCCGTTGGCGTTCCGGCAGAGCGCCTGTTTTCTTACATACCGTAGCTATACCGGGACCCTAACGGCATTCACCGGGGCGTTGCCGTAGCTCTGCCGGGGTCTGTATGGGCCGCGGTGGAGCTACGGTGCGTCCCGGTTGTTCCCGGTGCCGTCCCGGTTGTTCCCGGTGCCGCGCCGGTCGTTGCCGGTCCTTCCCGGCCCTTCCCGGTGACTTCGGGTTCATCCCGGAAGAATTAAAAAATTTAATACTTTCCCGGTGGAGCCCCGGTTTTCCCCGGTTCATCCCGGTCGTTCCCGATGGAGCCCCGGTTCATCCCGGTAGAGCCCCAGTTCATCCCGGTAGATCCCGAATCACGCAAAGGGGCTCCGCCGGAATCATAGTGAGACTGGGCTTTTACCCTGATAAAGAACGATGTACAGATTGTGTACGTTGTCTCACGTAGAACTGTTCGCGCTCGATTTGCGCGCTCGATCTGCGCAGTGAAATATTATATCCGGTAACTTCGTATATTTCCGAGAATTATCATGAATGTTTGTTTTTGTTGTTTTCATGTTCTTTTTTCTTGAATGTCTCGTTAACGCAAAATAAAATAACAATATCTTAAAATATGTTTATAAATACCAAATGTAATGTCTTCAAAAAATGTATCAGAAAAAAAAAATTCTTTATGTCTCCGTAGACACTCGTATCTTTTCGGCATAGACCGTCAAGTGGGGAACTTATTCTCGCATGAATATGTAAACAAAAATATAAAAAAATATGTCGTAGCCAATGCTGAGTAATTTTGCTTCAATTATATTTTTGTACACGTTTTATGACACTGTCATGTTATATAGTAATGTTCTGTATTTACAAGACGGGTTATTGAGATCTGCGAAGAACTTCTTTGATTGCGCATGAATTACCGCCAAGTGGTAAATCGGACTTTTGGGAATTCATTAGTGGGTTTTGGCAGCCAGCCAATTCTGACTGTTTCAGACTTCTGTATCATTGCTATGGCCTTAGGGCTACGCCCCAGGCCAAAAAAACTATGTACTCTTTGCCGAATTGAAAAAGAAAGGTACAAGTGTCAAACATTTAAGAGAGGTGTATACAGGACGGCGACATAATTGTGTGTTTTTCTACGAGACCACAGTGGCATATTATCTTCTTGATTTGAAATGAGCCACGAAGATAACAAGTAGTTTCGTAATGTATCAATGCGCCACGAAGATAACAGGTAGTTTCGTAATGTATCAATGTGCCAGAAAGATAACAAGTAGTTTCGTAATTATCAATGCTGATTAACTGGTAGTTTCGTAATGTATCAATGCGCCACGAAGATAACGAGTAGTTTCGTAATTTATCAATGAGCCACGAAAATAACAAGTAGTTTCGTTATGTATCAACGCGCCACGAAGATAACAAGTACTTTCGTAATGTAATTTATCAATTCGCCACGAAGGTCACAAGTAGTTTCGTAATGTATCAATTCGCCACGAAGATAACAAGTAGTTTCGTAATGTATCAATGCGCCACGAAGATAACAAGTAGTTTCGTAATGTATCAACGCGCCACGAAGATAACAAGTAGTTTCGTAATGTATCAATGCTGATTAAAAAAGGGAGAGTTTTTTTATCTAACAATGAAAAGCATAATGGATTTCTTGTGTTGCTTTATATCTGGTAAAATAAACCGGTTAAAAATCTTCGTGACAAGGGTTATGATGATGTGACAACATAAAGGTGAGCAGACAATTTAAGTGCAAAAACCAAATTCTTGTACATGTAACATCAAGCGACATTTTGATTTACTTTCAACATGACCGCAACCTTAAGCATTTAACATTCACAATCAAGAGAAAATATATTAGGAAGATCTATAAATTTACTAACATAATTTATTATATAGGCAAACTACAAGATGTAGAATATTCTGCAGAGCAGTTAGACAGTGAAATAGTATTCTGCAGCTCTATTCAAAGCCGCTGAACAAGCAGTAGAGTTTCCAGTGTAAGTGGAGTTCGGAAATATTTAACTTATCAGTATCATACTGAGTTATCAACAGCATCGTTTCTTTTTGGAATATTGCCTCATACATGCAAGTGTCTTATCGCTTCGGTAATTTTGAAATAATGCACTAACCACTAAGACTGGATAGTTCTTCTATCACTGAGGACCAGGGGGGTGGTATTCCAGAAACATCTTGAGTCATTTCTTAAATAATTTCACTAAAAATTAAAATGTTTGTATTTCTGTACTAGATAAGGACTCGCATGTTTATTTTGGTATTCCTAAAATAGCATTGACATAATGATGTTATTCCGATGAAATTCTTGATGCCAAACTATTGCAATTGGAAATGAAACACTTAAGAAAGTTTCCCAAGTTAAGGATAAGAATTAAATTTAACTTAAGATGCTTCTAGAATACGTTCCCAGTTCTGCATGTACTAAGAGATTTTGCTAACGCTCCCTCAGTATGGATCAAACCTATGCCTTCCTGATCGCTTGCCGGGCATCATATCCACTACGCTGCCGCGACCTTGTTTTTAAATTATTTATAATCGTTGATGATTCTGTAATACTCACAGTTTAAAGATAATGGACAAAAAAGAGGGCGGAACCAGTCTGGTGAAAGTTTCTAAGATATTGGAAGGTTAAAGTATAACACACCCCTAAGTATTTAGGGAAACTCTTAAACATTGGCAAATGCATACATGGACAACTATATAAAAATCATAAACGGGTTAAAATCTTTTCTTTTGATCACTTCTGAGGTAAATTCAACATGTATCGTTATATATGTGAGAAATTGCAATATAAATTCATATAATCACACCTTAAATTCCATGATACTTTGTAAAGTTCATGTTACGGTGCACTAGATATGTATCCAACTAATATTTTCAGAACAACAATTTAGTTTATGAATTAAGTGTTTAATCAGGAACAAAAAGTCAGTTCTGAGTTAATTGGCAATAGACAAGTTTCCCAAATACCCAATATATATTTATATTAGTAAGATGTCGCTAATGAGACCCAATTCTAGTGTTCTATCCGGGAGACTGGCAGCATCATGCGGCGTCTCATCTGGGTATACACTGTTTGCCAATTCATTTCTTCTAGACGCTAGGCATAAATGGGTTAAATTATTCGATTATAATCTTGTATGAAAGTTCTTAATTGTTGGATGATGCGTGACAATTACGTTATTAAAATGGTATCATATCAATTAATGACGTTATCCAGGCGTCACTTTCTCTACTATTATGATACTGGCTATAGTGATACTGGCTTAATAAAATAAAAATAAAAAATATTTATTTTATACAAATATATATAGTTTATTGCTCGTTTTCAGAAAATAAGTTCAGCAATTGTAATTGCATGTGTCTAATTATGTTATGTTTTCTTTGTGCTGTTTTTAAATCAATTAAATGTTAGTTCTATGCCATATAAAACTCCGTGTGTGTGATGATTTACCATCTCCCATCACAATTGTGTTCATGATTCGACAGTTAATTACAGCAAGGAACACATTTTATGTTGATCTTTATTTGATTAAACAATGCGAGAATGAATATAGTAATGTAGTAGAAGATAGTGTATGTTTTATTCGGCCAATCAGTAAAACACTTTTACTGCACAATAAGCATTAACTGATGAAAATGCCCTTGATTTCATTTGTATCACAAAATTAATGTGGAAATTTAATGCGATATCATTAATATGTACCAATTTGAATCTCTGATGAAACACATGTACAGGTACGTTTTTGTAGCACAATGAGTTACATAGCCAATGACGTCATTCTTACTGAGGAATTATTTTTCGCGCTCTTTTCGCGCCTACAATTGCGCGAATTTATGACCACCTCAAATATTCACCATTTTATCGTCTGGACAGAAACATCATTCACGTGCACATGCTAAGAATAAATTTTGACAATTTATAAATCTTGAAGTCCGGAGATCAACAACAACATAGTTTTGCATTTGAATGATGGAATGCAAGCTATAAAACATGATTTGGCATTGAAGTCCACGCATAATTTGATTTGTTTTAAATTTTTAATGAGCAGTTAGTAATGCTGAAGTATGTATCCACAAGTTGACATAATTATTCCTTAAATCATTAGTATGCCTCATCTATAGTGTAATTTGTGAGTCAGTATTAAATTGTGAAAGATGTCACTTAAACATTACATTATTGAATTCATCATTGGTATCCGTTTTATTATACAACCCCGAACAATACTAAGTGGTAGATGCGTTCGGTCAGGGTAGACTTGAATTGCTTGATTGACGAAAATTTCTTAAAACTTGTATTAAATTTTCGCTTATTAAAGACCACTTTAGATGTCGGTCATAGAAATTGCGTGAAATGTGTACCCCACGATTTCAAGTTAATCCACAGAATAAAGCCCATGCATATAGCCAAAACTGACCAGACCAATTGACCAGTCGCCAACTCCGCCCACATTATGTCGATCAGCCAATCAGATATCGACTTTTCACACACCCCTCAGCAACGCTTATCTGGCCGCCATTTTGTCCGACAAACAAAGCGTGTTGTACATATGGAATGGACGTAATTTTTAAGAGTTTTCACAGATTTTATATCAAATGCATGATCATTACTGTTCGATCATTATTCAAAATTGTAGGTGCTATACATACTTTATAAAAGGTTATTATTTTATCTTTATTTCTTGAATATATGAACGAGTAATGAGAAAACAAACACAATAAATAGTTTAACCACACCAGGTGTGTGTTCTATAAAACGTGTTATACCGTTTGATGCACACTATTTTAAAGCAGTTTGGGCAACATAATAAATGCCACACGTGCTAATTAATCTCAGCGTAATTGTCGATGATTAATAAATAACAGTATGTTGCGTGGATCTCAGAATGAAGGAACATTAAGGCATTGTTAGGTACTGTACACAAGAAAAAAAAACTATTTAATTACTTCAATGATTTCCAATTACATATTTATTTTCTGTGGATCATAAACAAGGGAAATCATTATAAATTGTTAACTTAAATATTGTTTTAACTAAAGTAAAAACAACAAAAAGGTGATTTCAACGATTTAGCCAGCTTAATGCGACTTCAAGTGTAAAATGTAAGGCTTATAATACAGCAACAACATTTCTAATACAACATATATTGATACGGGGAGAAATGTGAAAATTGCAATTAACATATAAGGGCCATCGTGTTATAAATAAGCAAATGCATAATATGCTAAATGTATTCAATTCGAATGTTCGTGAACAGCACCGTAATACCAACATTTCATTTTTTGATAGTGAAATTTAAAAGGTTCGCATTAAACATAAATGAAATAAAATGCATATTAGACTATCTGTTAATGAAACGACGAAATTAGGCCTGTATCAAATTATGGTTACAATCAAAATTTAATTTATATCTTAATAAAAAAAATCGGTGTCTTTTTAAAAATAACACAATAAAACAAAGATCTGAACATTTTTAATAAACAAAAAAAACATCATGATATGGATATGTCATTTGCATTTAATAAAAATATTTTCAAAATTATATATGAATAGCCACCGGGTTCACTGTCAGACGGTTGAATACAAGTTCAAAATCAATATGAAATAAATGCTCATTTTTACAACGGATTTTTCATCAACTCCCGATATAATATGTATAAGAAACGTTTCTGATAGTCAGTCTGCCGTTAACTCATTTATTTTGATTACGCCATTTCTCTCTAAAGTTTTTATGATTGTATTAACGTTTTACAAAGCAGTTTAGTTTAGTGTGCGGCTTTAATAATTTATATTATAGAAAAGAGCATAATACGTGATTACAAATATAGAATTTCCCTCACGCAATCCGCTATAATTGCGATCTGCTTGTCGGAGTTTTCTAATCACTAGACCACGTGACTATGTGGGCGGAGCGATCGATAATTTGGCGACTGGTCAATTGGTAAACAATATTGCTTACCATTGATGTTTGCGTTGATTACTGAATGTGAACTTCCGTGACATAAGCCACAATCAGTTTACGTTGATAATCTAATTCTTCTTGAATGCTCTGAATTTTATGCGTACAAACATATAGCTCAGAGTTCTTATATAACCAAATTCCATGTAAAAAAATGAAGTCTCAATTTCGTCTATAAAATCGAAATCACGCAACAAACACAATACCTATTCACATTAACATTAATTTGCGTGTTGTGTGGATAAATGCTCAAAACAAAAAGTTCATAAAAACCGTAATCAAACCTAAAACCGAAGTTTTGCATTGACGATTCATTCTATCTTACGGAGGTTTCGGAATTAGTCGGTGTAATACGATTGGTTGATAAGACACGAGATCTATCTTGTCGAGGGATCCGGAGATAATCGATGCATACATAAGCATAATTTAAAATTCGGAATACTCGGCATCTTCTATTACAAAAACTTTGTCGAAAACCGAACACACCGCATCAAGTAAGTTGTTTTAATATTAGCATATAGGATTAATTTATTATCTGTTTGTGTTTATTTATGCCAGAAAATAGTTCATGCTGCTCATCTTACCAATTAAAGTGCCACCTGGAATCCGAGCGGCAGAGTTTCCATGAAAAATCGTGTAAGCAGTTGCAATTCCCAGCGATACGGAGGGTCAATAGCTGGGAGTTAGATTATTGCAACTATTTGATAATCATGCAGATTAGTTTTAATGTATGTATTTTATTGAAAACAAGCAAATGTCTGTCACAGATACGTTAACAAAATTGGCTATGATGTGATCTTTACAGTTATTTTGTGAAAACATTATTGGTACACATCACACTATTCAAAATTAAGTTGTTTTTTAAACGACAAAAAATAATGCGACAATAAATCCAATAAACACGACAGCTTCCTGATGTCAATTAATAGTGCCATCGTAACCTCCCTTACTCAATTACTATTGTAACTCTTAAGTTATTATATTTGCAATCTTTTGTCTTTAAACATCATATTGTTTGTGTGTTTTTATGTATTTCATTGAGTTCTGAAAAATCCCATATTTTCATTTTCAGAACCAATGCTCTACTTACAGACCAAAAGCACAAATATCATGTTGGTATTGGCGTGAACCGATGCTATTTAAAATATAGATAAGTTCATGTAATAACATTTGTTTAATTCATGGTCAATTTCTCGTTTCTATGGTACTTTCTCGTTTCTAAAGATAATAGTATGCTAAAGAAACGTATTTTTGTAAAATCGTGTTTAATGCAGATGAATAACGTGAAGTGTTGTCCCATATTAGCATGTGCAGTCCGCACAGGCTTATCAGGAACGGCACTTTAAGCTTACTGAAATTCCTTGTAAAAATGAATATTTTTTTTTTCACAAAAATCCAGACCGGGGTTATATATTTACCCTTTATATTTGAGCTGAATTGCATCGCTTCCGAGTCCGTTTCCTGGGTTGAACCAGAAGGTGTTTTGTGAGGTGTTTTGGGGGTACATCAAAAAATGTGGGCAATCAGTGGGGATTGTAACGATGACCACCCGGTCGCTAGGCGGATACCATATCATCTACACCACGGCGACCTGTATATACATGTACCTGTCACTGGGATTGAAGTCATTCCGTATATTTGTTAGTTTCGAGCGGAAATTGATCCATGTCAAAGCAAACCCTTCCAAGAATTGCATGTAAAATATGGATAAAAAATACGTTTATTCTGTTGAAATTGTTTAACGAACTTCCCAAGGTGACCGAGCATTGTTAAATTGGCCTTGACAATTCTTCTTTTAAGTTGATGAGCATCCCAGATCCCCATTTGACTGTACTGAATTATAAAAGGGCTCTGGCATATTTACTTTATTAAACAAGGCATCGGTTGACGGAAAACAGTTAATTTAAAAATGACTTTAGACAGTTGTTTACTATTTGGATATGTTTTGCCAACTGGTATTTTTTAAATTATTTTTCGTCGAGAACTTTAGCGTTGTTCATTCGATAATTCACATTATAAGCGACGTTGTTTCCCATGGGTTAATCACGAAACAATACTGTTGATGTTGTTAATAATTTACGAGGAATAATGTCAGAAATGTTGATATGGGATAAACACCAGCCAATAATTTTGGAATGTCAACGGCTCAAACAAGTTCTGGATATGGAATTGTGGACAAACAGACAGAGATTTGCATAGTAATATCTGAAACAAACGCACGATTCTATATCACAATTTACCTGCACTTTACAATACATAGAACGGGATCATCACGAGGTTGAAATTTAAAAAAACTCACAGTAATCTTAAGTAATGGCAACATTGAGAAACATACGTAGCTTTGTTGTTATATCATTAATCATATGTACTACCAAAACGTTTTATGGCTGTTTTACAGGGCCATCAGTAATGGCGTAAATTAATCATGGTCACATACATTTATTCCGTTTGGCGTTTGCTAAGACGCAAAAGTACAATATAATATGGGCAAGTGTCGTTTTGTCGTTATGGCGCTTAAAAATAAAAATATAAAAAAAAAAGAAAAAAAAGTTTTCCCTGAACGAGGCTCATTTATAATCACGATTTGCATCCTTTATATTTCATAAGCTATTTCAGCACTGTTTGTTTCTTTGAGAACGTGTCATTTGAATTGCAATAAAAAAAAGGTTAATCCGTTTGCCAATACGCGTGACTGAGAGATTTTAAGTAAATATTCTTTCTACTGTTGCCTCAGTGCTTGTTGAAAAACTACCAGCAAGGGTTAATAAATTTGGCAAATCTTTTGTTACTGCTTTTTATGCAAGATTAGGTGTTACTGTAAATAGTTATTCATTTTCACTTGTTACTGAAAGTCAGGTACTTAAATACTTATCTCAGCTCAGTGCAAATAAAGCTACAAGTCTAGATGGTATTCCCTCTCGATTTATTAGAGATGGGGCTCCAGCTATTTCTTATCCACTAACACATGTTATCAATTTGTCTCTTATACAGGGTGTGGTTCCAGAGTAGTTAAAGTCTGCTAGGGTCATTCCTATTTTTAAGAAAGATGATTAAACAGCTGTTGGCAATTATCGCCCAGTTTTTATTTTAAGCATTGTGTCCAAGGTCTTTGAGAGGGTTGTTTATGACCAGGTAGAGTCCTATTTCAAAGCCAATAAGTTGTTTTATAAATTTCAGTCGGGTTTTCGACACGGCTATTCAACGGATACATGTCTTATCCATCTGACGGACTACATACGGTTGCAAATGGATAAAGGTCACCTTATTGGTATGGTACTTTTAGACCTTCAAAAGGAATTTGATACAGTGGACAACTCAACCCTTCTTATGAAACTTAGTGCAGCTGGCCTTGATTATGATATCTTGAGATGGTTTAGGTCATATCTTTCTGATAGACAGCAGCTTGTTGATATCTCAGGCACCTATTCATCAACTATTGGTATTTCTTGCGGGGTTCCAAAAGTGTCAATCCTAGGTCCTCTTCTTTTCTTTGATATATATAAATGACATGTCAGCTGTGGTAAAGAACAAGTTATAATTATATGCAGATGATTCATGAATTTTAGTTTCAGGTAAATGTAAGTCTGTCATTGAACGTGCCCTTCAAGAAGATTTGAGTCTTGTAAGTCAATGAATAGTTGATAATAAATTAACACTCCATTTAGGTAAGACTGAGGCAATCTTATTTGGGTCTAAACATAGACTAAGGTCAAATTCATCCATTGATAAGTTGATATTGCTTGCAATGGCACTGTGATTAATCCAACTTCTTCGGTCAAATATCTTGGAGCTACCATAGATCAATCTCTGTCTTTTGATACTATGCCTCGGTCTGTTTTGCAGGAGGCTAATGCCCGGTTGAAACACTTGTATCGTAAACAGGATTTCCTTATCCAATATACCAAGAAACTCCTTATTATGTCCTTGATTCAATGTCACTTTGATTATTGTTGTTCAATATGGTACCCCGGTCTAACTCAGTTGCTTAAACACAAGCTACAGGTTACTCAAAATAAGATAATAATGTTTGTTCTTAATCTTGCCTCCAGGTCACATGTTGGTCCACAACACTTCCGCTCTCTCAATTGGTTACCTGTCAGCAAACGTGTTGATTAGATTATCCTTTGTTATGTTTTCAAAGTCCAAAATGGTTTAGCTCCTGATTATATGGAAGAGTCGTTTATCCTCAATGATTCTGTACATTCATATAAGACAAAGTCATGTAGTAGGGGTGCTTTTGCAATTTGCAATTCCAAAGGTCAAAGGTTTGGGATCCAAGTCTTTCTGATCTCTTGGTTGCTCCTTGTGGAACAGCCTACCAGCTGACATATCCAGTATTGGAAGGTAACCTTCATTAAAAATAGTAGTTAAGAAGTACCTGGTGGACAGTTTATAATTTTCTCATTTTAAGCGAGGCTGTTTTCGGAAAAACCCGAGCTATTGTCATTTCTAAAACCTTAACATTGGCTCTAAAATCAAAGTGCTTCCACCTACTACTTTGAAACTTCATATGTAGATGCACTTTGATGAGTTCTACACGCCACACCCATTTTTGGGTCACTAGGTCAAAGGTCAAGGTCACTGTGACCTCTCATATCAAACTTTAACATTGGCTCTAAAATCAAAGTGCTTCCACCTACAACTTTGAAACTTCATATGTAGTTGCACCTTGATGAGTTCTACATGCCACACCCATTTTTGGGTCACTAGGTCAAAGGTCAAGGTCACTGTGGCCTCTAATATAAAACCTTAACAAAAACCTTAACATTGCCTCTAAAATCAAAGTGCTTCCACCTACAACTTTGAAACTTCATATGTAGATGCACCGTGATGAGTTCTACACGACACACCCATTTTGGGTCACTAGGTCAAAGGTCAAGGCCACTGTGACCTCTAAAAAATTATGACAAGCTTTCGCAGCCGAGCGTGGCACCCTTTATGCGGTGCTCTTGTTATATCATTATTATCCATGTATCATTATTGTTTCGGTATAGGAATATTTTAATCATTTCATTTAGATCTAGTCATTTGATGATTTTTTATAATTGCTGAAGTTGTAATATTGTTTTATCAGCTTTCCTTTAGTTGATATTAAAACAAAATTATCAAGTTTTAAGGACATTGCGTGATATGTAAGTTTGTGTCTTAATTCCATGTATGTTCTAGTTTTTTTGAAATCCATAAATATTTTTTATATGCCTTTATAGTCTTTTCCCTACTGTGAATACAATATGCCAAATATTGATTTGTACTGTGATAATATAATTAGGCAATTTATCTGTGATATCATACCATTTAGCAATGTGTACTAATATGAACTTTATTATAAAGTTAATGTTTTAAAAGCTACTTTTTGTTAGGTAAAAGCTCTCTATGTCATGTCACTTGCACAAAGGACCACAATGGAAATAAGAGTCGCTCTTTTTTGTGTTATCTTTGGTGTTGGGTGTGTATGTCATGGTTTATTTATTCTCATGTGTTTTACGATTCTGTATTACACATGTTGTTTTAGATGTCTATGTATGTGTATTCCATACCGAAATATATCAATCACTAAATCAATTCTATTTCAAATTTTATTGTTACATTAATTCGCAACAGTTTATGCATTTTCGATTTCCGTATTTGTGCAATAGTGAATAGTTGTGCATTAACACTCCAACTTTAGTGTGGTATTTCGAAGCATCGTTTGAATGAACTGAGCGAACTTTTACAAAGACAACCTCTCGGATGTTTTTTATTGAGAAATACTGTTTCGATGATCGAAAGTAATATATTTGTTAATAGCCACTTTATTTTGACGTTAGTTCGAGACAGTTTTAGCGATAGGTTGTCATAAGAAATATCAATTGATTCACTTCATCTCGCAACGTACACATAGAAAGTATACACATGAGTTTTATTCTGAATTATGATATTAGGTATTAGGCTCGCTCTCGGAAAATGGGGCTAAAGAATTGAAGTCCACACAAGCTTATCAGGGACGACACTTTCCACATAAAGTAGAGTTGCGGACTGCACAGGCTTATAGCGGGCAATACTGTACGCAAATGAATTACAAAACACCTTCTGGTTCAACCCAGGAAACGGACTCGGAAGCGATGCAATTCAGCTCAAATATAAAGGGTAAATATATAACCCCGGTCTGGATTTTTGTGAAAAAAAAATATTCATTTTTACAAGGAATTTCAGTAAGCTTAAAGTGCCGTTCCTGATAAGCCTGTGCGGACTGCACATGCTAATATGGGACAACACTTCACGTTATTCATCTGCATTAAACACGATTTTACAAAAATACGTTTCTTTAGCATACTATTATCTTTAGAAACGAGAAAGTACCATAGAAACGAGAAATTGACCATGAATTAAACAAATGTTATTACATGAACTTATCTATATTTTAAATAGCATCGGTTCACGCCAATACCAACATGATATTTGTGCTTTTGGTCTGTAAGTAGAGCATTGGTTCTGAAAATGAAAATATGGGATTTTTCAGAACTCAATGAAATACATAAAAACACACAAACAATATGATGTTTAAAGACAAAAGATTGCAAATATAAATGCATAGGTAATTCGGATAATGTGTTGATTTTTATATAAAAAAATACCGGTATAAACTTTGTATATAGTGTCCATTATCCAGATTGAGTCTGTTTTCTTATGTATCTATCGATCATATACAGGTACAAGTCGTGTGCAATTAATATTTATTTTACTTATTGCACAGTGCGTGTACCTGTTTATGATCTATAGATACATTAGGATACAAGATAATGTGTGTGTAAAACCGCTGATTGACTTCATTTTCAAGTGCACTGTATGTTTTGTATTAATAGCATCCCATTAAACCATTCACAACGAGAGTGCCATTGGAACCACATCCTCCCGGCAATAAAATTGTCCACCAGGTAAAAAAATGTAAAAAAACGATGTAAATTGTTTTGTCTTTTTATTTGTCCTTTGTTCATGATTTATGACCTTGACCTTTGTTTTGATTTTAGAGCGCAACACTCTGTTCCATAATGCAGATCACGTGTAGTCATTACTTTGGATATACCTATATTTGACCTTTGACCTTAAATTGTGACCCTTAACTTGGACCTTGAGACACGCATCTTGCTCACGACACTCATTATCGTGATTACTTGTCAACTCATTTGATTAATTATCTTATTATGCCACTCTAAATTTTTGAGAAGAATATACTTCATTTAAACGAGAAATACCCTAAAAGCAGAACGTGTCGTCCATGATTAGCCTGTTCTGATTGCACAGGCTAAGTCGGGATACGAGTTAACGCACATGCATTAAGCCAAGTTTTCCATGAACAAGGCTTAAATAATAGATACACCCATAGACTACCAATTAGAACGCTATCAGCATTTGCACAAGTTCAATTATTAATGATAAATTGAAACATGCATTAAGCCCAGTTTTCCACGAACTAGGTTTATTTGAAATTCATGAATTGAATAAGTTATATACTAACCCATTTACTACCACTAAGAACGCTATTGGATTTCGATTAGTTTAATAATCAATGCTAAATTGAAACTTTTGAATTGCCGCTTAATTGAGTTTTTCATTTAAATATTTCTTTATATAAACGTTCTGATGTAAATCAGTTTAGGTTTCATTTACCATTAAAAAAAACCTCTAAACACCTATTTGATCGCTATATCCATATTTTATTGCTTAATGTGTGATCGTTTTTTTAAAATTCTGAAATTAACCGGAATCATGTCGTGAACTTACTTCAAAACTAAATGAGCATCGTTCTGGGAAAACGGTGCTTAATGCATGTGCGTCCACTGCCACGTGCGTTTATAAATGTTAGCTAACGTGTAAGAAAACAAAACAGCTTGAATAAAGATTGTTTGAAAGTGTTACATTTTACAAATTAATTTCGTTATGTGTATAATATTTTACTGTCATACTTTAAAACCCTAGGTCTGTTTTCATAAACATCTTAATCGAACGTGTGTTTGTTTTTTAATCAAAATCACAATGTGTTTTTTTCTCAAAAAAATATTTACTGATTGCAATCGTCTGTTTATGTTTATTCGGATCAAAATCAATACTTAATGCGAGCATATATGATTTAATGTCCACATTTTAATACATCAATATTATACTAACATATGAATATTACAGAGGAATGTTAAATAAATGTAATTAACAATCAAAGTATAGTGTTTTTCCCAGGAGGGCAAAGGGGCATGGCGCATTACTTTCAAAAAGGGCATTTTAGCGCGCAGTTTAGGCAAAAAAGGGCAAAAACGAGTAAATTGATCGCTAACAATATGCAAACACTCGTTTCCGTGACATACATCCACCGAGTAGATTACAAATAAATAAATAATGTTGCTATCTAAAACATTTTATGCATCGTTGATTATCACAGACATTTCATTAATTCCTTCTTAATGTATAATCTCCATCGTTAATTCGATCGTTTACGACGTTATTTGCCATTTTTGCCGAGTCACAATTTAATTCTGTGTAGTCCGCCATGTTGATAAAATGTCAAATGATGTAAGCGACAGGTGCGCATAGCAACGTTATATCGTATACGCGATTCGCATTTTGTTAAATTAGTATACGTCTCAGTAATTATTTCAATAATTAGATCTAATTATCTTAAAGACGAAAAACGATAAAGAATAAATTTGTTTGTGAATTTAAATGAAATTATGCGTAAAAATAGATGTTTCGATATAACTGAATAATGCATGCAAAGCCACGAGAATAACATCGAGTTTTTCATCAAAAGTGTCCGAAGTAATGATTATATCGTGGAGGAGTACACATTGCCGAGCGATAAGTGCGCTTGGTATAACATAGCCTCCAGCATTATCGATTGATACTGACACGGGGTTATTCACGCATGACTAATTCACAGCTTTGGAGCAGTCAGTAAGACCTACCTATAAATCGAGCACTGTTATAGATATATAAAATCTGCTCAATTAAATATAGTCGATTAGATGTTGACGTCTCTCGAGTAAATCAAGCACAGTCGGAGCGTCACAGACAATCAAGGACTCTTATTTTGCGGACAAAGTTAGATCGTAAGGCAATAAAGATGTTATCGATAAGGGCGCGTGGCGAAATTTGCCTTTGAAAAAAAGGGCGCGTTGCGAAATTTGCCTTTGAAAAGGGCAGCGTGGCGATCCGGGAGGGCGGCGTGGCTTTTCGCGACGCTAAAATGGCCTGGGAAAAAAACTAAAGTATGTTTACATCAGTGAACCTAACAACGAGCACAGCAAGTTATTTGTTGTAGAACCAAACTTGTTCCGAAAGAATGAATCCGGAGACTAATTAGGATTTACCAACTGAGTACATGTGTTGTGTGAATTAAGGACATTTCTACTGTACAACATAACATTTTGTTATGGAAAAGAACTGTTTTTAAAATTCCCAGTACTTCTTCTTCTGAAATGTTACTATAGTTTTGATTCTTCAATGTTTCATTTTTTTTTTGAAAAAAAAAAACGCAAATTGATCGTATATTTTCGCTTCAAGAAGTTATTTAATATAATTAGGAACTTGCTGTCCATGAACTATATACAGAACGTTAACAATTATCAAAAGGTGGAACAATAGACCATATATAAGCCGCTCTCGGTGGAATCTTGCTCTAATTCATTTGCGTACAGTATTGCCCGCTATAAGCCTGTGCAGTCCGCAACTCTACTTTATGTGGAAAGTGTCGTCCCTGATAAGCTTGTGTGGACTTCAATTCTTTAGCCCCATTTTCCGAGAGCGAGCCTAATACCTAATATCATAATTCAGAATAAAACTCATGTGTATACTTTCTATGTGTACGTTGCGAGATGAAGTGAATCAATTGATATTTCTTATGACAACCTATCGCTAAAACTGTCTCGAACTAACGTCAAAATAAAGTGACTATTAACAAATATATTACTTTCGATCATCGAAACAGTATTTCTCAATAAAAAACATCCGAGAGGTTGTCTTTGTAAAAGTTCGCTCAGTTCATTCAAACGATGCTTCGAAATACCACACTAAAGTTGGAGTGTTAATGCACAACTATTCACTATTGCACAAATACGGAAATCGAAAATGCATAAACTGTTGCGAATTAATGTAACAATAAAATTTGAAATAGAATTGATTTAGTGATTGATATATTTCGGTATGGAATACACATACATAGACATCTAAAACAACATGTGTAATACAGAATCGTAAAACACATGAGAATAAATAAACCATGACATACACACCCAACACCAAAGATAACACAAAAAAGAGCGACTCTTATTTCCATTGTGGTCCTTTGTGCAAGTGACATGACATAGAGAGCTTTTACCTAACAAAAAGTAGCTTTTAAAACATTAACTTTATAATAAAGTTCATATTAGTACACATTGCTAAATGGTATGATATCACAGATAAATTGCCTAATTATATTATCACAGTACAAATCAATATTTGGCATATTGTATTCACAGTAGGGAAAAGACTATAAAGGCATATAAAAAATATTTATGGAGTTCAAAAAAACTAGAACATACCTGGAATTAAGACACAAACTTACATATCACGCAATGTCCTTAAAACTTGATAATTTTGTTTTAATATCAACTAAAGGAAAGCTGATAAAACAATATTACAACTTAACAATATTACAACTTCAGCAATTATAAAAAACCATCAAATGACTAGATCTAAATGAAATGATTAAAATATTCCTATACCGAAACAATAATGATACATCGATAATAATGATATAACAAGAGCACCGCATAAAGGGTGCCACGCTCGGCTGCGAAAGCTTGTCATATTTTTTTAGAGGTCACAGTGACCTTGACCTTTGACTTTATTTGTAATCTACTCGGTGGATGTATGTCACGGAAACGAGTGTTTGCATATTGTTAGCGATCAATTTACTCGTTTTTGCCCTTTTTTGCCTAAACTGCGCGCTAAAATGCCCTTTTTGAAAGTAATGCGCCATGCCCCTTTGCCCTCCTGGGAAAAACACTATACTTTGATTGTTAATTACATTTATTTAACATTCCTCTGTAATATTCATATGTTAGTATAATATTGATGTATTAAAATGTGGACATTAAATCATATATGCTCGCATTAAGTATTGATTTTGATCCGAATAAACATAAACAGACGATTGCAATCAGTAAATATTTTTTTGAGAAAAAAACACATTGTGATCTTGATTAAAAAACAAACACACGTTCGATTAAGATGTTTATGAAAACAGACCTAGGGTTTTAAAGTATGACAGTAAAATATTATACACATAACGAAATTAATTTGTAAAATGTAACACTTTCAAACAATCTTTATTCAAGCTGTTTTGTTTTCTTACACGTTAGCTAACATTTATAAACGCACGTGGCAGTGGACGCACATGCATTAAGCACCGTTTTCCCAGAACGATGCTCATTTAGTTTTGAAGTAAGTTCACGACATGATTCCGGTTAATTTCAGAATTTAAAAAAAACGATCACACATTAAGCAATAAAATATGGATATAGCGATCAAATAGGTGTTTAGAGGTTTTTTTTAATGGTAAATGAAACCTAAACTGATTTACATCAGAACGTTTATATAAAGAAATATTTAAATGAAAAACTCAATTAAGCGGCAATACAAAAGTTTCAATTTAGCATTGATTATTAAACTAATCGAAATCCAATAGCGTTCTTAGTGGTAGTAAATGGGTTAGTATATAACTTATTCAATTCATGAATTTCAAATAAACCTAGTTCGTGGAAAACTGGGCTTAATGCATGTTTCAATTTATCATTAATAATTGAACTTGTGCAAATGCTGATAGCGTTCTAATTGGTAGTCTATGGGTGTATCTATTATTTAAGCCTTGTTCATGGAAAACTTGGCTTAATGCATGTGCGTTAACTCGTATCCCGACTTAGCCTGTGCAATCAGAACAGGCTAATCATGGACGACACGTTCTGCTTTTAGGGTATTTCTCGTTTAAATGAAGTATATTCTTCTCAAAAATTTAGAGTGGCATAATAAAATAATTAATCAAATGAGTTGACAAGTAATCACGATAATGAGTGTCGTGAGCAAGATGCGTGTCTCAAGGTCCAAGTTAAGGGTCACAATTTAAGGTCAAAGGTCAAATATAGGTATATCCAAAGTAATGACTACACGTGATCTGCATTATGGAACAGAGTGTTGCGCTCTAAAATCAAAACAAAGGTCAAGGTCATAAATCATGAACAAAGGACAAATAAAAAGACAAAACAATTTACATCGTTTTTTTACATTTTTTTACCTGGTGGACAATTTTATTGACGGGAGGATGTGGTTCCAATGGCACTCTCGTTGTGAATGGTTTAATGGGATGCTATTAATACAAAACATACAGTGCACTTGAAAATGAAGTCAATCAGCGGTTTTACACACACATTATCTTGTATCCTAATGTATCTATAGATCATAAACAGGTACACGCACTGTGCAATAAGTAAAATAAATATTAATTGCACACTACTTGTACCTGTTTATGATCGATAGATACATAAGAAAACAGACTCAGTCTGGATAATGGACACTATATACAAAGTTTATACCGGTATTTTTTATTTAAAAATCAACACATTATCCGAATTAACTATGTATTATATAACATATACTTTATAATTATATTCCATTATCCACACTCCAACGAGTGTTTAAATAAAAGATCGAAAATACGATTCTGTGATGCAAAATGACCATCGTGCTGTTATAAAGGATTAAACTCAAAGTTGACTTGAAGCCTCGAACGGATCACGCCGATCAGTCAAATCCAGTCACCTTGACAGGCGTAACGCTGTACGTAGTCGATTCCAGTCGACTTCAAAGGCATTACGCTGTACGTAGTCGATTCCAGTCGACTTAATAAAAGTTACGCCTTTAGTAGTCAATTCCAGTCGACTTCATAAGCGTTACGCTGTAAGTAGTCGATTCCAGTCGACTTCCAATCCGTTACGCTGTAATAAGTCGATTCGCTTTGACAGGCGTTACGCTGTACGTAGTCGCGACGTCAGTCAGCTTCTTACAGAGCGGATTTGTGGCGTAGTTGTAACAAACTAGCGCCAGAACTAAATGTGACAGGTTTGAGCACATCTCAACTCTAACCTTCTAACTCGTCTTTTACAATAGTCATTGAACCGAGGTGCAGAATACAATGTTCTTTACGTCGAGATATTAAAGACACAGGGTTGTCCTTGGAACGGAAAATCTCCTGAATCTGGCACTATCCCACATGAACTTACAAACATGATCCCTGTGCGGCGACATCCCAACAGTCATCCGTTACGCAGTCGCAACATCAAACATTTGGGAATATACATTTTTTATGATAACATATATCATTAATATTCCAAAGATGTAAACTCTTTTGAAGAAAAGCGTCGAGTGTGATAGCAATGATATTAACAATACACTAATACAAGTAATGTATGACCCGACGATATCCATTAATTTACAAGCAATACAAAATATTTTTAAAATATCGAAACATAATGAAACTACTAAAACATATTAACCTGAAATATATGTGTATTATTTAAAGTGTATATGTGTCTTGTTCTGTGAAAGCTGGTCATAATGCATGTGCGTAAAGTGTCGTCCCAGATTAGCCTGTGCAGTCCACACACTTTAAGCACATGAATTAAGCCCAGTTTTCTCAGAACAAGACACATATTGTTCATAAATAAAAGATGTCAACTCATAAAATAAAGCAACGAATAACAGGTTCTATAATTCGATGCACGAGATCGACTTTGAACATAGAATGCACGGGAAAAGGGAGAAGTGAACCGAGCATTAAGCACATTTTAGAAGTGACACTGTATAGATTAACTGAATCTATTTTGCCTAAAAAATGACCTTAACGACATAATTTAATAAGCAACTAGTTTACAATATGTATTATAATAACTACCGTTATAATCCCATCGAAAAATCGTGATTTTCATTTAAAATTAACTTTAACCATAAAACTACACAACACCGTATAGTTTAATATTTATTTATAAACTTCATAAATTATTTTATAATAAAAACGATTGTAAAAATCACGTGCAAAATGTGTTTGTTTTTTCTTAAATTTGACATATAAATAAAGGAATTAAATCGTATATACTGCAGCACAGAAATATTGCACGGTAAATGTAGACACTTAATATGGCAAAGTCCCGCTACACGTCGGCACCAATGAATTGTTCCAACTGCCTAATGTAGATGATCTCTGTAATACAGTTAAAAAATATAAAAGGAAACAATACAATTAATACACGCATGTAACGATCAATTCATGTTTATGTCTAAATAATGTGTCCAAAGAATTATTAAAACACACTTTCGCGTTAAAAGACGAGCTATTTTGCTGTGCGTTATACTTATATAGACACAGAAACAGTATGAACTGCTTTCGTCTTCTATGTATAAGTAATATATACGCAACCGATGATGTCGAGACAAGTAGGATAAATACCTGGGACCTGTGTCCGATGTACCTTTGTCCTCCTCCTCTCTCATATCTACGACGCTGTACGGCTCGTATCCCAGGGCATTCACAAATTCCAGTTTCTGACGGAAATACAACTCCCCTGGATCTATGAGCCCTTCATGTTCCTCCTCACCATGAACAAAACATGCGGCATACACAAGAAGCATAACTATAGTTGTCTTCATTTTCATTGTATTTAAGTATGCTAAAAATTCGTTTTGGATGCAAAATATGCTTAAACTATCGCGAACGCAAACGTTATCAATGTTATATGATCACTTGGACCTTTATCTTTCAATTTAATTGATCATCCACAATTGTTTAAACAGTTCTATTTCGTTACACAAACAACGTAGATCTAAAGCTAAGTTGATAAGCAATATAAGCTGTAAAATCGTATTGAACCTGTCATCAAACATTTCAATGTAATCATGATTAAAGTTTGCATCCTATATATTTAAAAAATGTTTGTTTCATTTAAAGACGTAAATTTGAGACAATTAGCTGAGATCATTTTGTACTGTCGCCAGCGTAGCATCGCATTGTTGCCATCGTACTATCGCGTTATCGTACTGTCGTCATCGATGCTGTACTTACCTTATAAAATATTCATGTGCAAATTAAAATCAATAGTTGAAACAAGGTGTGCATAACGACCATATACCGATGTTGATCGATCGGCTAACACCGATTTACACGTGTGGCTGAACCAATTTATAATTAATATCTGGATGGTTCAAGCTTTGTGGTTGCCACGGCGATTGATAAATCAAGTGACACGCCACATCTTCATCTCCGAGCGTAATTTTGCAAATACAAGCCTTCGTGGGACGTTTACATTCTCGGAGTAGGGTCGCCGATAAAATTGTAAATTACGTTCGTCCTCATTTTAATGTATGACTATATCATTAGGCTAAAAATTCTTTAGACAAAAAATCCCAGACATTAGTGCTAACTCATATTGATATACTGTAAGTAGCGATCGTTTTTAATCCACGCTGCATACATTTCTTTAAAGATATGTGTGTTTTTTTTATAAATCGTTCTTGTCTAGTTTAAAACAATTTATTTGAGCTCGAGTGCATCTGAAGTCTAAGTCTTATTGAAACTACCCCGATTTCTTTTCCTGGGTAGAACCAGTCATTGGCGTCTTTGGTGAGAGGATATCTAAGGAACGCTCATTGTATCCACCTCGCCATGACGACCTCTTGGAGTAGGTTATGCTTTTGATATACCGATAGATATACAATTAACCCATTTATGCCTAGTGGACTCTCCCATCCTTCTTAATTTGATCAATTTATTTCCAAAATTAGGAATGTCTAGTTTATTTATTTCTATATTTAGAATATTTCTTACAGAAATTCCGTTCCGCAAACAGCGCAGACCCTGATGAGACCCTGATCTCATCTGCGTCTTCGCTGTTTGCCAAGGCCTTTTTCTAGACGCTAGGCAAAAATGGGTTAAATTTAAATTGTCATAAAAGTTTAAATCATTCACAAACCATTAAAAACGTTCATTTTCTAATAATGCTTAAAGGATATATCGCACAACTTTTCCGCTTAGGAAAAGAACCGAATAAAAAGGACACAAAAGCATTTGCAAGGTGGAAGAAATTGTGGCCACATCGAAATGACAATGAAGGCGAGTAAGTA
Organism: Dreissena polymorpha; assembly: GCF_020536995.1. Classification (NCBI taxonomy): domain Eukaryota; kingdom Metazoa; phylum Mollusca; class Bivalvia; order Myida; family Dreissenidae; genus Dreissena; species Dreissena polymorpha. The sequence continues at coordinate 25,577,555 of NC_068369.1, read as the reverse complement.
AATACCCTAAAAAATGTATTTTCCGCCCCCCCCCATACACACACCCGCCAACACACACCCGCCCACAAACACACCCGCCCACACACACACCGCCCCCACACACACACACACCCGCCCCACACACACACCCGCCCACACACCCCGCCCACACACACGCCCACACACACACGCCCACACACACCCGCCCCACACACACACGCCCACACACACCCCACACCCACACCCCGCACCCCACACACACACCACCGCCCACACACACCCGCCCACACACACACACACACACACCGCCCACACACACCAGCCCATACACACACACCCGCCCACACACATCCGCCCACACACACACACCCGCCCACATAAACACCCGCCCACACACACCAGCCCCACACACACCCCCCCACCACACCCCCCCCCCCCACACACCCTCCCACACACACACACCCGCCCCCCACACACCCGCCCACACACACACCCGCCCACACACACACCCGCCCACACACACACACCCGCCCACACACACACACCCGCCCACACACACACCCGCCCACACACACACACCCCCCATACACACCAGCCCACACACACACACCCGCCCCCCACACACCCCCCACACACACACACACCCGCCCACCACGCCCCACACCACACACCCTCCCACACACACCCCCCGCCCACACACACACCCTCCCACACACACCCCCACACCACACACCCCTCCCCCACACACCCGCCAACACACACACACCCTCACACACCACACCCTCCCACACACACACACCCTCCCCACACACACCTTCCCAAACACACATCCGCCACACACACCCCCCACCACACACACACCCTCCCACATACACACCCTCCCACATACACACCCCCCCCACATACACACCTCCCACACACACACCCCGTCCACACACACACACCCCGCCCACACACAACACCCGCCCCCACATACACACCCGCCCACACCCACACACCCCCCACCCCACACACATGCCCACACCCACCACCCCCACATACACCACCCGCCCACATACACACCCGCCCCCACATACACACCCTCCCACACACACACCCTCCCACACACACACACGCCCCCACACACACACACACCCACATACACACCCGCCCACACACACACACCCGCCCACACACACACACCCCCCCCCCCCCACACAAACCCCCTCCCACACACAACACACTCCCATATCACCACCCTCCCCCACACACCCCCCACAACACACCCTCCCACCACACACACCCGCCCACACACACACCCCTCCCACACACACACACCCGCCCCCCCCCCCTCCCATACACACACACGCCAGCCCACACACACCCGCCCACACACACACACCCGCCCTCACACACACACCCGCCCCCCCCCACACACACCACGCCCACACACACACACCCCCCACACACACACACCCGCCCCCACACACACACCCCACACACACACACCCCCCACACACACACCCCACACACACACCACCCGCCCACACACACCCCCCCACACACACCCCCCTCCCACACACACCCGCCCACACACCACACACCCGCCCCACCCACCCCCCCCACACACACACACACCCGCCCCCACACACACCCCCCCCCACACACACGCCCCACACACACCACCCCGCCCACACACACACCCCCCACGCACACACAACCCTCACACACACACACAACACACACCCTCCCCCCCCACACACACACACACCCGCCCCCACACACACCCCCACACACACACACCCGCCCACACACACATCCGCCCACACACACTCATGCTCACACGCCCCACACACACACCCCCCACACACACACCCGCCCACACACATCCGCCCGCCCACACACATCCGCCCGCCCACACACTCCCGCCCCACACACACACACCGCCCACACACACACACACACACACGCCCACCACCACACACACCTCCCATACACACCACACCCGTCCCACACACACCCCACACACACACACCCTCCCACACACACACACCACCCGCCCACACACACACCCCCCACACACCACACCCACACACACACACCACTCCCACACTCACACACCCTCCCACACACACACACACCCACACACACACACTCCAACACACACACACACACACCCTCCACACACACACCCGCCCACACACACACACACACCCACACACACACCCCACACCACACACCCCCACACACACACTCCCACACACACACACCACCCCCCCCACGCACACACACCACACCCGCCCACACACACACTCCCCACACCACACACACATTCTCCCACACACACACCCTCCCACACACACACACACACACACACCCCGCCCACACACACACGCCACACACACACCCGCCCACACACACCACCACACACACCCCCCACCCCCACACACACACACCCTCCCCCACACACACCCCACACACACACACACACCGCCCCCACCACACACACACCCTCCCACACACAAACCCTCCCCACACACACCCCCACACACACACCCGCCCACACACACACCCCCCACACCACACACCGCCCACACACACACACTACCGCCCACACACACACACCCCCCACACTAACAGCCCACAAACCCGCCCACACACACACCCGCCCACACACCACACGCCCACACACACACGCCCACACACACACCCGCCCACACACACACCCCACACACACACCCGCCCACACACACACACCCGCCACACCCACACCCACCCGCCCACACACACACGCCCACACACACACACACACACCCGCCCACACACACACACCCGCCCACACACACACACCCGCCCCCCACACACACACCCGCCCACACACACTCATGATCACATTACCAGACTACACCAAAAGTTAATATCTGAATAGGTGGAATTTGCAGCTATACTTCAATATTCGTCCGAACTTTAGTGAGTCTACTAGCAAATTATGTAGGAGTGCTGGGACACACTCCGGGTCCTCACATAATGCAGACTCATGCGCAGAAGAAACAAATAAACTGGAATTGCGCACACACTGGTAAGTCTCGATGACGGACGTTGAGTGATCACAATATTAAAGGATTGAGCAATTGGTGCTCGGAGTTTGGTCTACGGTTGTATCGCGCACATCAGCAAATTGTTGACCATCGAAACCAGACCGTCATCTTATATCAACACATATAGGGAACTAATATTACATTTGAGATGCGAATCTCATTTTAAATTTCCGAAGTTTTGGCATACTAAGGGAAACAACTCTAAGCAATGCTAAAGTTGCACTTTCGCCAGTGACCAACCCTTTTAATAGTAAATTCCAGCGACTTCTGTGTACAATGTTGCCAATGAAACTCCAGAAACTATATAAGGAGAGAAATTCTTATTCACGTCAAATTCTTTTCTAACAGAACACCAATGATAAACATAAAGTGATTAAAACTGCGAGAACCGCCTCGGAACGGTCAATTCAAAGCATTGTGAGAAACGGTAGCAATTAGATATCTTAAAATAATTGTTGATATGTACAAACAAAATTGTGGCTTTATTAACATGTATCATGTATAAGTGTACCGCGTCACAGTAGTGACGAATACCCAATGACATCGTATGTAGGAATATGAGCCGCGATTTTACACAGCTGGACTCAATGCTTGTGTGTAAAGTGTCATCCCAAGTTAAGCATGTTCAGTCCGCACAGGCTTATCAGGGACGACACTTTTCGCCGTCACTGAGTCACGCACGCACGCACGCACGCACGCACGCACGCACGCACGCACGCACGCACGCACGCACGCACGCACACACACACACACACACACACACACACACACACACACACACACACACACACACACACACATACACACACACACACACTACACCTTCTATTTCGTATAGGATGGATATCAATGTGCATCCATGGCGAAAACGCTTCTCATTTTATAAAATTCTTCCATATCATTTCATCGACATTGAATGTCAAAATATTTTATGAAAACAGTCAATATTGTTTCAGTGAGAATGAATGTCAAAGTATTATATAACAACCGTAAATTTAAAAGAATTGCTTAAACAAAATTATTCATAGTACATTAAATGCAATCCAAAATGAAAATGTAGTGTGCAATTCATCAAAAACAAAACTCAGTTTTCAATATACATACTTTTTGGTTCAGTGAAAGTTCTAACAACTCAGCTACGATGTGTGATACTTGGTTTTATGCCGTATGCGTTCAGCGCAGATCCAAACCAGCATCCGCGAACGTCAGGAGCAGATGTAGCAGACAGCAAAGGACGTCCTAGAATACACGCGTGCAAGTCGGGGCCGCCTTAAAGTCAACAGCTGAAGAGGCAGATAAGTAAAACCTGACCTAAAACCAACCAATACCATAACTCCATAGAAATTTGAACCATCTGTCAATGGCATTCCACAATCGTTGCTAGGGAAGATAGAAGACGCTGCAAAGGCCGTGAAGTCACTTACCAGGAATCATAAGGCAGAGAAACGACTAGTGATGTTGAAGAGAGATCATAGCATCAAGAAAATCGTCCGGTCAAAGTTTGTAACCGAGGAGAAGCCAGCTCGACCGATAGATTCTGTTATTCAACGAGTTCTGGACAGCTACCAGTCCTGCATTGCTCAAGGGGATGTGGAGCCGCATATCCAGCTTTGTACATCTATATGTGTCTTTTTCTGAGAAAACTGGGCATAATGCATATGCGAAAAGTGCCGTGCCAGATTAGCCTGTGCAGTTCGCACAGGCTAACCAGGAACGACACTTTCCGCTTGTATGGAATTTTTCGTTTAAATGAAATCTCTTCTTAGCAAAAATCCAGTTTAGGCGGAAAGTGTCGTCCCTGAATAGCCTGTGCGGACTGCACAGGCTAATCTGGGACGACACTTTACGAACATGCATTATGCTCAGTTTTCTCAGAACAAGACACATATATAGGTGGTTCCCGAGTGGCTCATGGTCACCATTCAGAAGGGCCGCGTCCTCAAAATGGACCGAAATACTGACGTTAAGAACCTCACTGACAAGATCACCAACATTGTCAAGGGCAAGCAGTGATGAAAGCTACTTAGGATCGGGCCTGTAGACTGACAACAAGGTAAAATCCATTGTAGAGTCTATCTTTTAACACAAGCCCGGTGGGAATCAATTATGAAAATATCAATGAGCATTTTTTTTTTTTTGGGGGGGGGGGCAATATTTTTAGTTTGAGACTTTTTACGAGGTTTTTTAGCCATTGAATCATGTAGGGTTATAATGTGTTTCTTATTTAATCATGAACAAAGAATATATAGAAAGGTGCAGCTTGATGACAATCTTAATAAAACAGGTTTAGCGATTTATAGACTTGCGGAATTTTCAAGTAAAGCTTGTGGTTTGAATACAAAAATCATTGAGTGCGTTATATACAATACCATAGTTGTGTTACAAACAATTGTGTGTGTAATTAAGAATCTAGTTTTGCAAATGTAAATGGTCTCTGCTCTGTGAAAAGGGGCTTTAATACACGTGCGTCCCAGGGACGACACTTTCCGCTTTTGTGATATTTTTCTTTGCAAGAAAGTCTCTTAGCAAGAATCAAGTTTGACGAAAAGTGTCGTCCCTGATTAGCCTGTGCGGACTGCATATGCTAATCTGGAACGACACTTTACGCACATGCATTAAACCCCTTTTTCCCAGATCACGGCCATATTCTGCCGATACTGTATTGGAATCAAGAGTAACAAGGTTAATCCTAGAGAGGTTCTTGCACATTTTCTGTTAGAGGTTATGGTTAATAAGAATTAGTCTAGCTTCAAATATTTTCTTATGTCTTAATCTACTTTTATGGTTTCTAATGTTAGTCTGATATCTTTGCAGATGGTACATAATGTTCAAAATGCGGAGTAAATCGGTTGGTTTAAGCAATATGTGTTATATTATCGCTGCTAGAAAACATCCTATCCTATTACAGCATGTGGAATACATGTATTTCTTTTATATGTACATGTATATGTTTGTATCATATATTAGCATTTCTAACAAAATATTTAATTTATGCCCTTTTGAACTAACCGCAGCTTTATGCTTTATCTTGATGTCGAGATCATGGTATAGATGCGCTGATACCTCCTGCTAAAGTCACATACGTTTTCGTGGTTTGATTGGTGACCGTAGCGTTGTGGATGATACACGCGCTTCTCACCTATACGACCCGGTTCAATCCCCGCTCCGGCGCACGACAGCTGTTAGTAGTCGCCAACCCGGACAGGTTTGGTTTACCCCTGATACTTCGCGTTTCCTTCACAGAACAAGAAAACACCAATTTGAATATCTTGTACGGAAAATAACAAAATAGCTGGATAGTGCAGCTATAATTCGCCCGAACTTACGAGTCTTATCAACATACAAGACTAGGGGTCCTGACATCATGCAGCCTCAGGCACGGAAATACCTCAACCTTCGAAAAACACGTGCTCTAATTTGCGGACAGGGTAGCTCCTGACAAGACTGGGCAGGCCACATTTATTTTCACACGAATTTTTTTATGAGTGCATCAGACCAAATATGTGTGGGGAAACAAGGGTCTTTTTATAAACGCTGCGTAAAAATCACTTCTTTAAAAACAAGAGCATCGCATAACGGGTGCCACGCTCGGCTGCGTAAGCTTGTCAGAATTTATTTTTAGAGGTCATTGACCTTGACCTTTGACCTAATAATGGGTGTGGCGTGTAGAACTCACCAAAGTGCATCTACATGTGAAGTTTCAAAGTTGAAGGTGGACGGACTTTGATTTTAGAGCCAATGTTAAAAACCTTAACAAACCTTGACACGGACGGCGGACAGGACGAGCTGGCTATTACCTCGGGTTTTCTCCGAAAACAGCCGAGCTAATAACGTTTCCCACCGCCTTTAAATGTGGTTATTATGTTTGAATGACGTGAGACATTTGGTGCATCACATGTGCATGTGTTTACTGTTCAAATATCTCATCAGATATTGTGTATGAAAGCACCTAAATATTCGTCAGACTTGAACTTGTTATCTTATTCTTCCGACTGTCTGACAGGTTTGGCGGAGTCTGAAACCTTGGGTGATACACAACAAGTGCTTGGAACTTATTTTCAGCATTTAATTGCACTGTATAATAGAATATAGTTTCAGAGATTATTTCATAACAAATGAGCGGCTTTAGCAAAAGTTGACACTGTTCAGCTTGTTTGTCCATATTTCCTAACAGTGTCTGCAACAACTAGCGCCTCGTTCTTGGAAACTGCGTGATGCATGTGTGTTAAATGCCATCCCAGATGAGCCTGTACAGTCTGCACAGGCTAATCAGTGAGGATACTTTCCGCCTTCACTGGAATTTCGTTTAGAAGAGACTTCCGTTAAACTGACATTTCCATAAAAGCAGAAAGTGTCCTCCCTGATTAGCCGAGGCAGACTGCACAGTCCCATCTGGGACGAAATTTCCTGCACATGCATTTGTTGTTTTTCACAAGACGCGCATCATAGGTAGTGAAAGTGGTAATTTCTTGCATATGTTGTATAAGTGGTAATTTCTTGTACAAATTTGTCTGAAAAAACTATGATACAAGCTGAACAATATGGACATTTTGTTTCGCCACCCCTTTATGAAGAATGCTATGGCATAATTACAGAAATTCTGTAACACAGGATTACAGGGACTTAAACATGATTGGTAATTTATATATTCAACAATTAAAACTAACAAGTATATAGACAAAAAGAAAACTTCGAAACAAAAATTGAAGCCCATTTGACCAAATGAAATTCTGCCAGTTAGTCGTTTTGTTATTCCATCTATTAAATCTAAGCACAGAATTTAGAAATAACATTATTCTAGAATACTAAATGTTGGAATGATATATTGATAACATGAGATAAACGTGAATTAGTCTTTAAAAAAGACTTGTAAGTTGTAACTAAGCAAAAGCAAAGGCATTTTGATTGTGGTAGCTTCATTAAACATCAATATGTTTTAAAATGTATACAGTATCTATTCTCAAATTTTTTTTTAATGGTTTCATCTAAAAATCCACATCAAATGTTCTGGGCTTTGAATATAAATGCCTCAGCAAACATATTACAGAAAATACACTTAAAATGTTAATCAAAAATTATATATGTAATTAACAGAATATGCAACAAAAATATGCAATACTTCTTTTTTTTTAAAGACATTTAACAGTAAACAATATTATGGTTAATAAAAGTAAGTATAATGTGTAATAATAGCACTTGTTTTCTTGTTTGTTCACAGAGAATAATTATTACAACACTAGAGAACACAAGTCAACCTCTCTCTGGGAATACGGGGCTTATTAAATGAGCATAGTGATGTTCGAGATACATGTGCAGTACGCACAGCCTAATCAGGTATGACACTTTCTGTCTTCACTGTATTTATCCTCTGAAGAGAAAAAAATGTATTAAAGTAGAAGATGTCATCCCTGATTTGCCTCTGCAGACTGGACAGGCTGATTTGAGATGACACTTAACGCACTTTCATTAAGCCCGGATTTCCCAGAAACCGGTTCATACAGTAAAGTAAAGGCTACAACCAAAAGGAAAATGCATACAAATTATGAAAACTTAAGGCTGCATTTACACCAACTTCATGTACATGCTACATGGTTGTTTAAAATGGATTTGAATTGGCGAGTGCAATTGGTCAAAAAGATCTTTTCATTCATTATTAAAAGAAATTCAAAGCACGGCATGGCATAAAAACTCCATCTATTAATTTAAGCTTCCATTTTCACAAGATGTTCATTATAAATGAGAATATCAATCTAACCACACACAGAGTACTCTTATTTATAAACCAATAATATCTGGAATGTTGTAGAATGGATTTCTTCTGCATGTAATGTTCAAACTTCAATGAACTCTGAAAATATAGTAGGACTACAATTTGTTCTTTCAAATACATGCAGTCTTGTCAGGAGCTACCATATCCACCATAAAAGTGTATGCACAGGCTGGTTTGGTACGACGTCGAACATATGTGGCCTAAGACCCATTTTCACATGACGGGTCATATCTGTTTTTTCCCAAACATAGAAGTTTTTTCAATGCATGACCAATGATATAAGCAAGACTATCACTGGAATGACACAGGCTCTTAATTAACTTCAATCAAACAAGGGATCTTTAAAAATGGTGATTGTTTGTTTTTTCATAATTATATTTAACAACAAAGTTACACAGACCAGAACTACATAGCATCATGTACATATGAACAGATGTTCTTTTTATATTTTTTTCAATGATTGACAATTAAAAATTACGTACAAAACGTTGAGAAGAAACACAAATTGTCAACAATATTTGACACATTAAAAATAATCTATATATACATATATTACACATTTAACAACTATATACATCAAGTAATACAAGAATGTACTTCCAAAGTTTTAACTTCATGATTCTGAAATAAACATCGGCGCAAGTTGTATGTGTTTATTTCCTGGATTTGTAAGTGAAAATAAAGGTAAAACTCATATATTACACGTTGTTGGGATGAAACTGTTTCAGGCAACTATTAAACATCATAGCCCAATCAGTTTATGTAAAATATTTATACTGTCAACTTGACATTATGAAATTCGGCAACACATTTTTTTTGTAAAGTCCTTAAATAATTTTAACCAGCAATTCAATTAAAAATATATTTGATTCACAAAAGAACAACTGGAATGGCAATCGCCAATTCAACTTCTGTTTGCATTCATTCGATCTATCACATAATTGGACTTATAAAAAAAACAACATTGGTCTAACTTCAAGATCACAGCATGGTTTTTAACAATGAATTAAATGTAACATACTAGTAACTATTTTGCTCGGGCTTTCAACATATTTTGACCGCAACACATAAACAACTCCGGACAGTTCAGGAAAGAAACGATTCATTCCCTTACAAGACGTATGTATAACGCATAAAACTGCAAAGCCATCCTCCAACCTCAGATCGAGACGCATTGTGGGAAAGCTTCATGCACGTGCATTAAGTGTCTTCTCTCTTTAGCCTGTGCAGTCCGCACTGGCCAATCAGGGAGGACACTTTCGCCACATGCATTAAACCCAGTGTTCCCAGATAACGACTATATTCATTCATTAACATCCTATGTGTACAATGGCTCAAACTACAAAACCTTGACAACATCATGCAACACAACCTGGGATTCTTTCCAATCGGGTACTAACACTCGTCACTCCGGTCCCATCATGCATCATCACGTCAACCATTAAACATTAGCATGTTTCATCGTTTGGAATGCTTCGTGCTCAAAGATGATCTCCTCTCCCCTTGACCCTCATTCCACTCTGGATCATTGAAATCCTCCATATTGGAATCAGTTGAACCAGAGTACCCCGGTGAGGCCACATCAACATATGGTAAATCCTCAGTCGCTTCCACTTCAGGACTTACAAACTCCATCGCCGGGTCGTCCTGCAATTTCACGGTCCGTCGCCTGCGGTATTTGTTCTTTGTCCGGCTTGCCGTCAACTGTTCCTGCTTCATTTTCTCGTACATCGTCTCATCCAGCGGAAAAATTCTCTCCGGAAACGGCTCTGATCGCCAACTGTCAAACAAGTATTCCTGGCCACCTAACCCCACCCCAAACTCCTCCATAAAGCTGCCCCGCCTTGACGTGGACCCACTCCTCCTCCTGCCGTCTTCCTTCAGTCCAGAGAACGAGAATCCTGCAGCCTGCAAGTCCATACTGGAAAAGGACTCCCCGAGTGGGCAGTCCACGGCAAAGTTCTCTGTATTGTTGCTTTCGCTCTCGCGTGACGTGCGACTGCGTCGGACTGGTGGGTACGTGATGAAGTTACGGAAACGTTTACGCTCCTCTGCCTCGGGGACATCGTGCCGGACAGTAAATGCTTCGTCTGTTACGTCCTCAGCCTGTAGATGTCAAAAAATATTGTAATGAATACAGAATAGCTTTCACCCATCCCATATAGAATTTTAATAAAACTAGCAGTGCTCAAATCTAAACAGAATGTTGCAAAAACTGCCCGTCCTATTGTCCCACCCTGCCCCCTATGACCCCTATTACATTTTTGTACAGCAAATCGTATTAAAAGTTCCAATAAATAATCAGAATTGACATTAAGAAACTAGTTTTAGTAATAAAATAAACAATATTTCATATAAAAATGCATGCATTATGAAATATAAAAGTGGCCTCTTGACAAAAGAGCACCCTACCCTTTTCAAATCCTGCTTGGAGGACTGTCTATATAAGGTAAGGAAATACAAATATTTCATTACAACCACACAATGTCAGCATTATTGAGGGAAAACATGTTCACTAATGTTGACCTTTAACCCAGTAACCTCAAATGACAGCAATGTTTCAATAGAATTTATCTTTGTAATGGTATAAACTGATAGTAGTTTTGTTTTCAAGTAATTCATCAGAAGCCTTATTTCTATTTAAGTACACATAATCTTGACCTTTACGCACCCTATGATCAATCCCAAGCCAGATATTAGTACTATATGGGTACACAACCTTACACAGGACAATGAATAATTTGAAAAGGTCGACATGGTGTAATGGATATGGTGTCGGCCTAGCGACCGGGAGCGTTCTTTAGATCTCTCCCAAAGACACCAAGTACTGGTTCTAGGCCTAAGAAAGGGATTCGAGAGCATTTGCATAAGCCTTGGGCTTTCTATGCAACCGAGCTTAAATAAATAGGTTAAAAGTAATTATTTGGAAAAAAAACACACTAAAACCCCCATCCCCCACTTTAAGTCTGTTTAAACAGATCTGACCAAGTTGAACAAATGTTATGATGAACATTTCCTGTGAAAAGGAGGAAACCAGTTGACAAAAAGAATTTGTTTATGCCTGCCAAGCCATATATGAACTCTTTCCACATATCCCTAACAAAAATATCTGCAATACGAAACAAGTAACACCATTTACATTATTAAAGTCATTACTTTCATTTTAACAAGATGTGTTTGTGAAACACAATGTCCCCCTATATGACGTTTGACTTTGAAGGATGACCTTGAACTTGTGAAGGATGACCTTGACCTTGACCTTTCACCACTCAAAATGTGCAGCTCCATGAGATACACATGCATGCCAAATACCAAGTTGCTATATTCAATATTGCAAAAGTATTCATAAAATAAGCGATTTGGGCCACATATATTTGACCTCTGACCTTGAAGGATGACCTTGACCTTGACATTTCACCACTCAAAATGTGCAGCTCCATGAGATGCATGTGCATGCCAAATATCAAGTTGCTATCTTCAATATTGCAAAAGTATTCATAAAATAAGCGATTTGGGCCACATAAATTTGACCTCTGACCTTGAAGGATGACCTTGACCTTCACCTTTCACCACTCAAAATGTGCAGCTCCATGAGATACACATGCATGCCAAATATCAAGTTGCTATCTTCAATATTGCAAAAGTATTCATAAAATGAGCGATTTTGGCCATATATATTTGACCTCTGACCTTGAAGGATGACCTTGACCTTTCACCACTCAAAATGTGCAGCTTCATAAGATACACATGCATGCCAAATATGAAGTTGCTATCTTCAATATAGCAAAAGTTATTGCAAAATGTTAAAGTTGGCGCAAACAGACAGACAGACCAACAGACAGACAGGGCAAAAACAATATGTCCCCCACTACTATAGTGGGGGACGATTGGCTGAGACCTATGTTTAGTATTAAGAACATAATTAAGTCAATATTCTAATTCACATTTTGACCTATTTTCAATTTTTGAGATGACTTATTATTATTCTCATTATGCTCAATTTGGTGTTCATAAAAACCTGTTTTTAGTTTCGAGTCAGATTCAACACCAAGTTCAAAGAGAAATATGTGCATATTTTTATATATTTGAGATTTCAGATTTTTGTGATCAGACAGACAAGTTAAATCACAGCGGAGTTGAGCAAAAAAAAGAGAATGTTCTTGATACTGGGCCATGGTCCAGTGTATGAGTGTGCTACTTACCTCTGAGGTCTCCAGATCAGTCTCCTCGAGCCCATCTACCTCACGCCACCTTCAAACACAATTTAATTATTGTTTACACATGCGCTTATTTTCCAATATGGTAAAAATAAACATCATATTAAAACTTGTTTCTTCCATGCCAACATTTAAAATTTGGTATAGTGTTATGCATCGCTGCGCATAAAACATGGTTAAATATGGTTTGTAGTAATTCGGCTTAGCAAATTTGCCTTTTTTTTGCATGCAAAGTAAAAGTTTATATCAACATTTTTTGCAAAGAATTCAAAAGAAAACAAGAGCACCGCATAACGGGTGCCAATGCTCGGCTGCAGGTGCAGTTTTGAATAAATAAAAGCTTGTCAGAATCTTTTTTTTTTAAGAGGTCACAGTGACCTTGACCTCGTGACCCCAAAAAGGGTGTGGCGTGTCAAGGTGCATCTACATATGAAGTTTCAAAGTTGTAGGTGAAAGCACTTTGATTTTAGAGCCAATGTAAAGGTTTTAGCACAGCCCAGACGTCGGACGACAAGCTGGTTATGACAATACCTCGGCAAAAAAACTGACATGTAATTTATAAAACCTCCAAGCCTTAATGTGCTTTTAAACCTTAAACCAGGACCATCATTATGGGAAAACGGGGCATATTGCATGTTCATAAGTGTCACTCCAGATTATTCTGTCCACAGAGGCTTATCAGGGATGACACTTTCCGCACGAATGGATTTTTTAAAAGAAGTCTCTTCTACAAAAAAATCCAGTTTACACAAAAAGTCATTCCTAATTAGCCTGTGCAAACTCCACAGGCTAATCTAGGAAGACAATTTACTCACATATGTAAAGCCTATATTTGCCATAATGAGGATCCTACAACAAGACTGAACAAATCAGGGCCACATACTTTGGTGTCTGTATCTCCTTGTACTGCAGTTTCTCCACCCGAGTAGATGCAGCCATACTATAGGGAATCACAATGTTGTTGATGTCGTAGGCATTCTCAAAGCGCTTCTTTCTGGCTTCCTTCATGTCCTGTGGCAACATAAGAAAACAATAGATACATGAATGGAAATAAACAGCTGAAGTAAACATGACTAGAATAAGGAAGCTCTTAAAAGTTGCATTAAAACTGTCCAATTGAAACGCTAAAAATAGTTTGCCTAACACAATTATGTAGTTTAATTGATTCTTTGGGGGGATGCAATGAATGTGCTTGTTAGATTAAAGTGAACAAGCCTTTTAACTTGAAAGGATAAAAGGACCTGCCAAAATAAAATAAAGTCTAGGCGGAAAGTGTCACACCAGATAAGCTTTTTAGGAATGCACAGGCTGAGATGACACTTTATGCACAGGCTTCAACACTATTTCTATGGAGCAAGATTCACTATGATTTCTTTTACCCTGTGCTGTCATACCTTCAGTGATGATGACGATGCACTGAATGACAAAGAGCCGTCCTTGTTCTGTGGGGAGGGAGACATGGCCTGCCCCAGTGATCCCACACTCTCCATATCTGTGTCACCATGGACATAGGACGTCTTCCGAAGAGAGGCTGAAACAGGTACAGAATAGCTTCAATGAATTATATTTACCACAAATTAAACCAGACAAAATAGTTTCAATTAATAATTTTTACAAGTCAGACAATCCCCGATCAGTGTTTTTGTTGTGTCAAATTTTGAGCCCAAGTTGGGCTCCATTCATAATTTCAAAAAAGTGTTTTTTCCAAATGACTGCCATAAATTGCTAATTGTAAATGTCCCAAAAATACAATTTTTTTTTAAACATTTTGTTTTATAAATTTCAATATTTAGTTGAGCTCTCATTCAGCTCTGTGAATTGAAAGCTTAGATCATGTAATATTTAAATCACATTTATTCTCAATGTTTAAGTATTTGCTGGCAAAACAACACAACTAAATTCCTCTTTTTTTTCAAAAAGACACAATGTTTTCCAATCAAAAGGCCCCTGAACGCATGCCCAAAAGTGGTGACTTTATGTGACTAAAAAAAGTAACATATAGATTAACAAGCAGCCCTCTAGGAAAACTGGACCTAATGCATAAGCAGACATGGACATATGTGACGAAAAATTGAACACGCCAACGGTGAAATGCCAGATCGTCTGACTTACTGTCCGGTAATTTTTGCTTTCACAAATTGTAACCCAATTTCAGTTTTTGCCTATTCACAGTATTTTTGCACTTTCATAAATCAACCACATGTTAAAATTCCCTTTTTGAATTTACTTTGCAATGTTCCTCCGGAGAAAAGCATTTAACTACTCTGGGAAACTGTTTATGCATTAAGCCCAGTTTTCCTAGAGCTCAAGTACCAGTGTGCCATTCCTGCCTACCTGCAGCCATTTGTGCCTTGCGTTTCTTGATCTCGGTGCGTCGAAGCAGTGACTCACCAGTGATCTTCTTAGCCATCTTGCTGGGGGACTTGCCTTCGTACTTGCTGCGTAGCTCTGTGAGAAAATATGTGAGCCTCGCTTTGAGAAAATGGGCTTAATACATAGCGTAAAGTGTCATCCCAGATTAGCCTCAGCAGTCCGCAAAGGTCAATCAGGGACGACTCTTTCCGCCCTTCACTTGATTTTCGATAAGATTTCCTTTGAATGAAAAAGCAGAAAGTGTCGTCCCTATTAAACCTATTGCGGACTGCACAGGCCTATCTGGGACAACACTTTACGCTAGTGCATTAAGCCCTGTTTTCTCAGAGCACTCGTCATCTACATGTTATGTGTTAACAAAAAGATGGGTTTACCAAACATGAAATAAAGGTCAATATGAATTTACGAAAAATTTGTAGACTTACATTTTTTTATCGTTTACTACAAGAAATCTTATGAGAATTACCTTTGTTATAGATAAATTATGATTGTAGATATTATGCATTATGAGACACATGTTACACACAAAAGGACAAGGGCAAATGTCCATGCTGGGCAGTACCCCCATTTCCATTCCTTTAAATAGTTGTATAAAAAGTAACTTTAGCTGTTACTTGCTGAAGGCTAAAGTAATACACAACAGGGATTTTTTTGTCCAATTGAAGAAAGTACTGGTACCGCACCAATGATTATAGGGATAAAATTCCCGTACAAAAACTTGAAATCGGGAAAATTTTCGTAGTGAAATCTTCAGATTGGGAATTACAGGTCTCTTTGCTTGCTTGGTACTTATTTGAAAAAATCAATTTAAATACTATTTTAGATGTCTTTTTGCTTCAAATATTCAGTTTCATTGCTAATTGTATTTATCTACTTGCAGACAATGCACTTTTGGAACCAATTGACACAAATTTCCTTTATTTGGGGAATTTTCAGACTGTGAATTTTGTAATTTTTTCTCAATTGGGAAAGTGCATTTTACGGGTTCTTGCTTAAAAATCGCTGCACAAACAACAGGGATATAAACTATCTTTTGACAGTATGTTGCCCTGGGTAACTTTCTCTAATAGGTCTACAGAACAAAATACATGTCATTTTTATCTTATAGGTATTTTTTAACAAAATAAAATCATATTATTAAAGAACCGTTATGACTCAATTTATTTTATGAACCTGAATCTTCATGATAAGTTGTTTTTTTAACAGTTTCACTGGGGGAAAACTGTTCCAAGCTTCATTTTTTAAAACACTGTCCACGAACGTTCAACCGCTCATTTCTACCCCTGAAGTAGTAGCAGGGCTTTTTTTCCTTCTTTGAGACTGGCCGTGGACAGACATTTTGACATGGACACGGACAATTAATCTAATACAGCTGCAATTTTTTACAAAAAAAAACTGACATTTTGTGCTCAAAACTGTCAAAAACGGACATTTCACAATTTAAAATTAAGTTTCGTAACACCGTTTCTCATTTCGATTTCTCAATTTTTGTATACTAATCGTTCAAATGACGTCGTTGTTTCAATCGATTACAAACGTGAATCGATTAACATTTTGAAAACGGTGCATATTAGTTTACGCGCGGCCGATCAACCTCACCATTATCCAAACAAAGTAGTGTCGTGCAACCCGCAGTACTATGCAAAAAAGATAAAAAAACACACCAAATAGTCCAGATTTATTGAAATTCAGGATAACCATAAAAAAGCCGAAGCTTCTACAGAAGGGTAAGTGTTTTAAAATGCACAATTAAAACAGACATGGATTAAATTATGAGGAAAATAATCTGATTTTTTTATGCAAATGAAGAATTGCCATTGGTAACCGAGAGCGAGACTTGTTATTCTATATCTTATTCGTTTGCAATTATTGTAAATATTGGTTCAAATGAAGTATAACTGTGATCCATTCACATGAACATGTTTAACAGTTTCAGTATTATAATGTTCTGGTAACGATCTATTTCTGAAATCAAAAGTAGTTCTTTCACTCGTTGTACTATATTTCTGATATGTTAAAATTCAGACATATAAATATAGTGATATTTATGTGTTGATTTGTTGTTGATAGTTTGTAAAAAAAATGTGTTGTGTTATTTCAGACTACAAGAATGAATGGTTGCAATTATCCTGTGCCTTTCAGTCAAGAAATAGATGTGAAAAATGTTCATTAATTGACAGTATTGTTAACATTATTATATTATGTTGGTTATCTGGTTTATCAAGTGAAAACAAGTTATTTATATAACAAGGGCTGTTTGTAAAACATGCATGCCCCCCATATGGGCTCTAAGTTGTAGTGACAGCCATTTTGTAAATATGTTTTTTGTCACTGTGACCTTGACCTTTGACCTAGTGACCTGAAAATCAATAGGGGTCATCTGCCAGTCATGATCAATGTACCTATGAAGTTTCATGATCCTAGCCATAAGCTTTCCTGAGTTATCATCAGGAAACCATTTTACTATTTCGGGTCACTGTGACCTTGACCTTTGACCTAGTGACCTGAAAATCAATAGGGGTCATCTGCCAGTCATGATCAATCTACCTATCAAGTTTCATGATGCTAGGCATAAGGGTTCTTGAATTATCATCCGGAAACCATTTTACTATTTAGGGTCACCGTGACCTTGACCTTTGACCTAGTGACCTGAAAATCAATAGGGGTCATCTGCTAGTCATGATCAATCTACCTATGAAGTTTCATGATCCTAGGCATAAGCGTTCTTGAATTATCATCAGGAAACCATTTTACTATTTCGGGTCACAGTGACCTTGACCTTTGACCTAGTGACCTCAAAATCAATAGGGGTCATCTGTGAGTCATGATCAATGTACCTATGAAGTTTCATGATCCTAGGCCTAAGCGTTCTTGAGTTATCGTCTGACAACCACCTGGTGGACGGACAGACCGACCGACAGACCGACCGACCGACATGAGCAAAGCAATATACCCCCTCTTCTTCGAAGGGGGGCATAAAAATAAAGCTTAATAAGACGTATGAAGGTACTTGTTGTTATTTATGTATTAATTAAGTTTATTAACATACTTCTAAAAGTAATAAAAAAATACAGCCAATACCATCATTCTTTAATGTAGTAAGGTTCTTTAAATTATTGTTCTTATTAATAAAGTCGGAATAACTGGCGGTTTTCACACCGCGATAAAGTTGCACAACTTTTTTGGGGCCAGTGAAACCCCTGAATATACTATTCATACAAGGAAGATATGATTTTATTACATTATTTTTTCATTATATGTGTTAAACATGCTTTTACTATACTTATGAATTGATTTCTGAATTTCACAGTTTTACAAGGTCGCGACTCGTTTTTTCACAATTTTCAGTAGTTAAGCAACTCATTTTTTCACAATTTTGAAAAGTTTGCAACTTATTTTTCACAAAATGAGGGGGCCAGGGCCGCTTCACAAAATCAGGAAAAAAAGCCCTGCTACAGTAGTAACATCAGTGTATCAATATATACTGTGAGCCGCTTGACTTACTAGCTGATGAGAGGAGCACAGCTGCAGCAGTCTTGTTGTACTTCTTCCTGTTCTTCCTCACCTGGTCCTTCATCTGAGCATTCAACTGCTTCTGCCTCCTACATAGTAACACATAGATATGAGTCTTGCTCTGTGAAAACAGGGCTTAATGCATGTGTGCAGTGTCGTCCAAGATTAGCCTGTGCGATCTGCACAAGGTAATCAGGGACAACACTATGCCTTAACTGGATTTCCTTTAAACGAACATAACTATAGAATCAGATTGTAAATGATACAGTTATAAATTTAAAAAAAATGGGGATTCCTTTAGGTTATTAACCAGTGATTGATTCGCTCTTTTGGGAACAAATCTGGTATCAACAAAAATTGGGAATTCTCCAATAAAAAATCCACAAATTATTTAATTACTATTAAAACAAATTAAACAAGGGCTGTTTGTAAAAAATGCATGCCCCCCATATGGGCTCTCAGTTGTAGTGACAGCCATTTTGTGAATATGTTTTTTGTCACTGTGACCTTGACCTTTGACCTAGTGACCTGAAAATCAATAGGGGTCATCTGCCAGTCATGATCAATGTACCTATCAAGTTTCATGATCCTAGGCATAAGCATTCTTGAGTTATCATCCGGAAACCATTTTACTATTTCGGGTCACAATGACCTTGACCTTTGACCTAGTGACCTCAAAATCAAATAGGGGTCATCTGCAAGTCATGATCAATCCATCTATCAAGTTTCATGATCCTAGGCATAAGCATTCTTGAGTTATCATCCGGAAACCATTGTACTATTTCGGGTCACCGTGACCTTGACCTTTGACCTGAAAATCAATAGGGGTCATCTGCCAGTCATGATCAATGTACCTATGAAGTTTCATGATCCTAGGCATAAGCCTTCTTGAGTTATCATCCGGAAACCATTTTATTATTCCGGGTCACCGTGACCTTGACCTTTGACTTAGTGACCTCAAAATCAATAGGGGTCATCTGCCAGTCATGATCAAACTACCTATCAAGTTTCATGATCCTACATGTAGGCATAAGATTTCTTGAGTTATCATCCGGAAACCATTTTACTGTTTCGGGTCACCGTGACCTTGACCTTTGACCTAGTGACCTGAAAATCAATAGGGGTCATCTGCGAGTCATGATCAATGTACCTATCAAGTTTCATGATCCTAGGCATAAGCGTTCTTGAGTTATCATTCGGGAACCATTTACTATTTCGGGTCACCGTGACCTTTACCTTTGACCAAGTGACCTGAAAATCAATAGGGGTCATCTGCCAGTCATGATCAATGTACCTATCAAGTTTCATGATCCTAGGCATAAGCGTTCTTGAATTATCATCTGGAAACCATTTTACTATTTCGGGTCACTGTGACCTTGACCTTTGACCTGAAAATCAATAGGGGTCATCTGCCAGTCATGATCAATGTACCTATGAAGTTTCATGATCCTAGGCATGAGCGTTCTTGAGTTATCATCCGGAAACCATTTTACTATTTCGGGTCACCGTGACCTTGACCTTTGACTTAGTGACCTCAAAATCAATAGGGGTCATCTGCCAGTCATGATCTAACTACCTATCAAGTTTCATGATCCTAGGCATAAGAGTTCTTGAGTTATCATCCTGAAACAATTTTACTATTTCGGGTCACTGTGACCTTTACCTTTAACCTAGTGACCTGAAAATCAATAGGGGTCATCTGCGAGTCATGATCAATGTACCTATCAAGTTTCATGATCCTAGGCATAAGTGTTCCTGAGTT
Source organism: Dreissena polymorpha (assembly GCF_020536995.1). Taxonomy (NCBI): domain Eukaryota; kingdom Metazoa; phylum Mollusca; class Bivalvia; order Myida; family Dreissenidae; genus Dreissena; species Dreissena polymorpha. The sequence goes on along the minus strand of NC_068369.1, from coordinate 25,556,864 downwards.
ATCATCCGGAAACCATTTTACTATTTCGGGTCACCGTGACCTTGACCTTTGACCTAGTGACCTGAAAATCAATAGGGGTCATCTGCGAGTCATGATCAATGTACCTATCAAGTTTCATGATCCTAGGCATAAGCGTTCTTGAATTATCATCCGGAAACCATTTTACTATTTCGGGTCACAGTGACCTTGACCTTTGACCTAGTGACCTCAAAATCAATAGGGGTCATATGCGAGTCATGATCAATGTACCTATGGAGTTTCATGATCGCCTAAGCATTCTTGAGTTATCATCCGGGACCACCTGGTGGACGGACCGACAGACCGACCGACCAACCGACATGTGCAAAGCAATATACCCCTCTTCTTCGAAGGGGGGCATAACAAAATTAATACATCTTGAGAATAATGGTAATAGTCTTGACACATATAGAAGTTGCAAACTGGGATTATGTTTGGTAGTTTTGGAATGATTCGGATATATTGAAGAGAATAGACAAACAATATTTGTAATTATTGTTTTATTGTGATTTATCTACTTTTGTACAACATACATGTATAGTGCTTTTTTGGAACTTCTCAATTGTTATTAGAAATGTCCTTATACATGTAAAAAGACCAGTTTTTATTAGATAAAACAACAAGAAATGTGTCCACAGGACACGGATGCCCCCAACTGTAACTTTGTCACTACATAAAAGTTTAACTGTGTAAACGCTTGGTAGAAGTTATTAGGTTTTTTTCAAATCCTAAACGCAGATTTCGAACCTAAACACGGACCCTAAGTTCAAGGTCAAGGTCACAGGGGTCAAAATTTGTGTGCGTATGGAAAGGCCTTGTCCATATACAGATGCATGCCAAATATGAAATTGCTATCTGAAGCGACATAGAAGTTATGAGCATTTTTCGAAATCTAAACGCGAAGTGTGATGGACAGACGGACGGACAGACGGACGGACAGACGAACGGACCGTCCGATCACTATATGCCCTCCTTTGGGGGCATAAAAATGTCTTAGAATATCAAAATAAATCAGAAAGCCAACTAGAGAGCGGACAACATGCTTAATCCTTGAAATGCACTACGTGACCCCGTGACCTAGTTTTTGACCCGGCATGACCTATATTCGAACTTGACCTAGATATTGTCTTAATACAACTTCTTACCAAGTTTAGTAAAGATCAGATGAAAACTACTTTAATTAGAGAGCGGACACCATGCTAAATCCTTGAAATGCACTAAGTGACCCAGTGACCTAGTTTTTGACCCGGCATGACCCATATTCGAACTTGACCTAGATATTGTCTTGCTACAACTTCTGACCAAGGTCAGTAAAGATCAGATGAAAACTACTTCAATTAGAGAGCGGACACCATGCTTAATCATTGAAATGCACTAAGTGACCCCGTGACCTAGTTTTTGACCCGGCATGACCCATATTCGAACTTGACCTAGATATTGTCTGGATACAACTTCTGACCAAGTTTTGTAAAGATCGGATGAAAACTATTTGAATTAGAGAGCGGACACGAAGTGTGACCGACCGACTGACCGACCGACCGACGGACAGTGCGAAAACTATATACCCCCTTTTCTTCGAAATGGGGGCATAAAAACATTGAGAACTGTTGTTGTTCACTTTTTGAGTTTCCAGTTAGGAATGTCCTTAAAAAAAGACCAGTCTTAATCAGTGTGCGAATTTCACTTTTGAAACCACTAGCCCGTTTGGGCTACAGATGGAATTTTTCACTAGCCCGAACCAAAGTTTAGTAGCCCGAACTGTTTATCACATGTTTTTAAAAGAAGTTTATATTTTGGATAGTTCTGGATAGTGTTTATTGCAGTAATTGATAAGGATTGCAAATAACAGTTCATCCCAATTTACTGGAAATGTTATTATATTTCAATGACTCAATACGATTCTAATATTTATGTATGCAGGTACTCTTCAATCAATACCTAGAATATGCAGTAAAGATGCAAAGGTTTATATCCTGTCTTTAAATTATGTTTAAGTGTCAATTGTCCCAAATTTTAAATCCGAAAAATTAAGCCGAGAGTCTGATGCCGTAGGATAAAGAGAATAGAGGACAAAGTCCAATCCCCCTAGCTTATTGTTCTTTTTTATAGTCTTTCTATGTCCAATTCTGGTGAGTACAATGCAAAAAATTATCAACCAGACCATCCGTAACACCGCATGTGTATTCATCATTCTTTTTTTTCATCAAGAACATCGAAAATAAATTAAAATCGACGGATAATATTGTTTCCGAAAACGACTGTCCGAAAACATATCGAGATACGTCTTTTGTATATGCATATCGTTTGACTGCCAAAAATGAAAACCAGTCAAACGTGACCTACCAAATACGCCATCAATATATAATTTGGTTGATATATTCTTTTAAAATATGATATTAAAATGCTATAATTCGCCAACAGATAATTAAAAATTCAAGATGGCGGACATCTACAATATTCGTAGACTTGTACGGTTTTTGCAAAGTACCGCAAATTGAAGAAACTGGGTAGATCCGCATTTTAAACGAACTTTGTCCAACAAAAATCGTCATTCAAACTATCGTCTTGTCAACATGATCGGAAATGTGAGGAAACGCGATATGACGCTAAATTAACACTAGAAATGGTTCAAAAGATGGATAAAAATAATATTTTTGAGTATTTTTAATTTTCCAAAGTTGCAAAAGTCACTAGCCTGATCGGGCTAGTACCTAAGGAAATTCAGTAGCCCAAAACGAAATCAACTAGCCCCGGGCTATCGGGCTAGTGCGAATTTCGAACACTTAGTCTTAATTAGATTAACAAACAACACTGACGACTGTTGTTCTCCACATTCCAGAAAATGTATTGAACTTATCAATTATGTAAATACATGTACAGAACCAATGTTTTCTGCGACATGTCCAGTGACAGTCATTTGTTGTGTACAGGAAGCCATTAACTAGTCACATCAATGATCACGTACATGAAACTCATACACAAGTTATTTAAACATCCTAGTACTACCATCAAGACATGAATGTAGAATTGTAGATACATGTATTTACCTTTTTTCTGCAGCAATGGAGCGCAGTGTTAGTTTAGGCTGTGCCTTTGTTGACTGCCATTCTCCACTCTTCAGTAGCGCTTCAAAGTGCAGAGGCAGTCCAATTTCTGACACCACAAGATTGTATGAAAAGAATCATTTCAGTGCTTAAGTAAACAAAAAGCTGTGCAACAAAGTCTTTAGTTTAGCAACATCCAAACTGTCCATTTAAAGTGATATTATTGGCATTGTTCACTGTTGAATTGAGCTGAAAAAAATAAACAGGTCAAAAGAGTTAGTTAAAATGTGGTTACTGACCAATTATCTGCAACTCATCTTGCTACCAGTTGTTTATAAAAAAATTATATTCCATATTTTACATGACTGTCCCAGTCCTCTAAGCAGAGCGGAGCTGTCTGTATAAGAATCGGAGTTAGTGTTCATGTGTCGTATGAATAGATATCATTGCAGGAAATTAAAATGATCTGTAAAACAAAATTGTGTCTTTGTGTCATATGAACGAATCTGCACTAAAACTAAATTTAGATTCACATCGTACATCGAATCATTTCTGTTGTCAGTTGTCAAAACGAAAGTATTGTTGATATTCAAATACATTATTTTTGTCTTTCCGGGATATTGTTTTAGTATATTGATGCTGCATTAACAAATATAAGTGTATATGAAGTGAAAACACCAAAAATAAACGAGCAAATTCGTTGAATTGATATCCCCCGCCATGCTTCTGGACACAAAAGTGTTATATTTGACACTCAAAAAAGCATTATTCCAAGATACAAAGGGCCATAACTCCGTTATTAACAGATGGTGTACAATGATATTTGGCGTGCATCATCCTCTTATCCATAAATATATACTCATTCCAAGTTTCAATGAATTCCGCCAAAGCACTTCCGAGATATGACTCTGGACTGACGGACGAAAAGACGGACAGATGGACGGACAACGCCAAAACAATATCCCTCCGCCTATGGCGGGGGATAACAACTGTTGCGATAGACACCTATATGCATTAGTGTTTTTCCCAGGAGTGCTAAGGGGCATGGCGCATTACTTTCAAAAAGGGCATTAAAGCGCGCAGTTTAGGCAAAAAGGGCAAAAACGTTCCCTGAATACCTGAATTACGGGGAAACATGTAATCGCATCAGAAGCAGTTGTTGAAAAAATAACATATAAACAAGCACATTTAATGGTAATAGATGTATTTAACTTACTATGATTTATATTAATATGTTTACCTTGCAATGTACATTTAAGTTCCATGCTGTTTCAATAAACTGTACAGCAAGACAAACATAATAAAGCAATATATGCATATGAATCTGATTATACACAGATCCACTAACATATAAATGAAACCATGTTTGTCTTATCCCATTTTCAGAAAATAATCTTGACAGATGTTTAAAATAACATTGCGAGTAAATTGATCGCTAATATACAAACACTCGTTTCCGTGACATACATCCACCGAGTAATTACAAATAAATAAATAATGTTGTTGCTATCTAAAACATTTTTATGCATCGTTGATTATCACAGACATTTCATTAATTCCTTCTTAATGTATAATCTCCATCGTTAATTCGATCGTTTACGACCTTATTTGCCATTTTTTCCGAGTCACAATTTAATTCTGTATAGTCCGCCATGTTGATAAAATGTCAAATGATGTACATGTAAGCTACAGGTGCGCATAGCAACATTAAATCGTATACACGATTCGCATTTTGTTAAATTAGTATACGTCTCAGTAATTATTTCAATAATTAGATCTAATTATCTTAAAGCGGGTATATGCGATTTTGTCAAATATTTATGAATTTATATAAACTGTGTAAAAAAACTTATTATATATATATTTCAATATAAATTAAAATAAAAGTTAAGAAGAACATGTGTCGAAAATGCGAAATAAGCCAGATATTTAATTCTGAAATTGAAAACGGCTGTACAGCCGAATTCGCCAGCATGTATACCATACATGTACGATGTGCATCTAAACTTACGAGGGGTGTTCCAGAAGTTTGTGGATTATCGCTAAAACTTTCATTTGGTAACATAAATGGACAAACAAATAGCATGCTAAGAATATTTCGTCCTTTCCAAATCTACTCTCCAAATATAATGGAAATACTTAAAAAATAAATATATATCAGAGATTTAAACATGTGCACAATGCGCACACCGACGCACGTGTAATGTTTCTGTTCAACGTCAATGACGTTATGAAGTTAACAACTGTCAAATCTTTTCCACATAATCACCTCCAACGCGAACGACTTTATGTGTCGGGGAAATCCACTTGTCAAAAGTGTCTCTATACCAGTCAGCGTCAAAAGACGACACGATTCGCTTTGCTGCAATGCAACTGTAAGTTCCTGTTTACTTGCAAAGCGAATACTGCGCAACTGTGATTTAACTTCCGGGAAGACGCGGAAGTCCATAGGGGCCAAATCCGGGCTGTAAGGAGGACTTAGGCGCTGTAACGTGAAATTTGCCGTAAATTCTGTTTATCAACGACATTTAAACCAAATTTAAATTCGCGTTACACTCATACTTATAATAAAATACACGCGTGCGCCGCATGTCGTTACTGAGGTCTCTATGGCAACGCGTTTCAAGCGCACTTTATGGAATTCATGCATTTTTAGCTTATATATAAAGTCCGTGATAATTGGTTTGTATAATATGTAACTTTCATTGACTTTTACCAGCAAACTCATAAGTTATAGCGAAAATCCACGAACTTCTGAAACACCCATTGTAGTTTAACGTTTTATAATACAAAGACGAATGCTTAGGTTATTGTAGGAAAATATGTACGTCACTATTGGCTCGGGGCGCTAATTTGTCTTTGCTGCATTTTATGAAATTCGGCTTTAATGTACATATTTTATCAATATATTACAATTAAACACATATAAAAAAATCGTATATACCGGCTTTAAAGACGAAAACGATAAAGAATAAATTTGTTTGTGATTTTAAATGTAATTATGCGTAAAAATATATGTTTTGATAAAACTGAACAATGCATGCAATGCACAATTGCCACGAGAATAACATTGAGTTTTTCATAAAAAGTCTCCGAAGTAATTATTTTATCGTGGAGGAGTACACATTGCCGACCGAAAAGTGCGCTTGGTATAACATAGCCTCTGGCATTATCGATTGATACTGACACGGGGTTATTCACGCATGACTAATTCACAGCTTTGGAGCAGTCAGTAAGACCTACCTATAAATCGAGCACTGTAATAGATAAAATCTGCTCAATTAATATAGTCGATTAGACGTTGACGTCTCTCGAGTAAATCAAGCACAGTCGGAGCGTCACAGACAATCAAGGACGCTGATTTTGCGGACCAAGTTAGGTCAAAAGGCAATAAAGATGTTATCGATAAGGGCGCGTGGCTAAATTTGCCTTTGAAAAGGGTAGAGTGGCTATCTGTGAGGGCGGCGTGGCTTTTCACCACGCTAATATGGCCTGGGAAAAACACTAAACATAGCATATACTGTTACATGTAGATGCGCATAACTTTACTTTAATGTAACTGATGATCAAGACTGAATCACAAATATGGCCTCTACAGTGGTAACAAAGTAAGTTCTAAGATTGACCTTATGACCCAGTTTTTTGACACACATGACCTCAATCTAATTGAATTCCAATGTGTGCATGATTTGATAAGACATAAATAAACCGGACAATAAACATCCACCAGATATATGATTTATAAAAGTATGTCAATGTGGAACTAGAAATGGCGCGGCAGAGGCCGACGCGTATCCCCACGCCGAATGTTTGACCTAGGTGTGCCCCAGGGTTGGTAATGGGGCCATGCATAGCTGAGATTGACCGTATTGTCATAAGAGAAGTTCATCATCAATTAGAAGTGAATTGGTGTAGAAATGAAGAAGTTATAGTAAAAGGCAATTTTGGGTGGGTGTGACATATGTGGGCAGGGCGCCCCAGGGTTGGTAATTGTGCGATAGTTGAGATTTACCGTATTGTCATAAGAGAAGTTCAGTATCAATTTAAAGTGAATCGGTGTAGAAATGAAGAAATTATAGTAAAAGGCAATTTTGGGCGGGTGTGGTCTATGTGGGCGGGGCCCCAGGGTTGGTAATGGGGCCATGCATAGTTGAGATTGACCGTATTGTCATAAGAGAGGTTCAGTATCAATTTGAAGTGAATCGGTGTAGAAATGAAGAAATTATAGTAAAAGGCAATTTTGGGTGGGTGTGGTCTATGTGGGCGGGGCGCCCCAGGGTTGGTAATGGGGCCATGCATAGTTGAGATTGACTGTATTGTCATAAGAGAAGTTCAATATCAATTTGAAGTGAATCGGTGTAGAAATGAAGAAATTATAGTAAAGGCAATTTTGGGTGGGTGTGGTCTATGTGGGCGGGGCCCCAGGGTTGGTTATGGGGCCATGCATAGTTGAGATTGACCCTTATGTCATAAGAGAAGTTCAGTATCAATTTGAAGTGAATCCGTGTAGAAATGAAAAAATTATAGTAAAGGCAATTTTTTGGTGGGTGTGGCCTATGTGGGCGGGCGCCCCAGGGTTGGGATTGGGGCCATGCATAGTTGAGATTGACCCTAATGTCATTACAAAAGTTCAGTATCAATTTGAAGTGAATCCGTGTAGAAATGAAAAAATTATAGTAAATGGAAATTTTTGGTGGGTGTGGCCTATGTGGGCGGGGCGCCCCAGGGTTGGGAATGGGGCCATGCATGGTTGAGATTGACCGTATTGTCATAAGAGAGGTCCAGTATCAATTTGAAGTGAATCGGTGTAGAAATAAAGAAGTAAATGTAAAATAACCTAAAAAAATGAGTGATAATTTCTGACGCGGCCCCACCCCAACCGCTATAACTTTTGACCCAGGGGTCAGATCAAAATTCCAAATAGTGCAGGGTCGCACATATCCTCATAGCTACCATGTGTGTAAGTTTCAAGGTTTTCAAAAAGCGTGGGGATAAAAACATTGAGCATTTTGAAAGCTCACAGTTTCTTATCTTTCTTTTTTTTATTAGTTGAAACACAAAGTTTCTCATTACTTCATGTATATTAGTTGAAACACTATCATTCTCAAATCAGTTCCTATTTCAGTTGCAACAATAGGTTTACTTTAGCCATTGAACAACTTTTAAGAGTTACACACCTATGTTACAAGTAGAACTGAAGTACCTCTTAAAACTTAAAACTTAAGAATGTATGCATAAGGTACCTTTTCGAATGTCTATCAAAAAAGATTATCAAAAGAGATCCAGAGAAAGAAGAATGTGGAAAAAAAAACATTATATAATACAGTACACTAATAGGTTTGCTTTAACATTTCAACCAGCTTCAGATGATGAATAAATTTGTCTTTATTTGAAATCAGTGAGTTGAAAGTCAGTCCAATAAGCAAACCAAACAAGAGCTGTATTTGTGAAACACAAATCCCACTACTGCGCTTTGAAGCCGCACAGCAGCTATTTCAGAAACAAGGTTATAATTTGAATGTAAAGGTAACAGTGATCTTGACCTTTGACACAATGACCTCAAACCATGTTTGATTGTAGATCTCAATGAGATGCATGCACATTTCATTTTATAAGCAAGGTTAAAGTTTTGGGACAGACACACACATACAATGTCAGACAGACAGACAGACAGGCAAGCCAAAAACAATATACCCTGTAATCATTCGATCTGGGGAGCATAAAAATGTTTACTGTTTAACTTGCCATGAATATGTTACTAAATGTAATATTTAAGAAGACAATTTGTTTGTTTTTAAGGTTGGACACAATTGTTTCCAAACGAAAACTTAAAAACTGAGTTTTACGTAAGCATAGCATCAGTCAAAATACTGTCTTTACTTAACATCATCAACACAGCTCCAGTTATCGCCTCATTCAGACAGTGTTCACAGATTTCTGTAGTCATAGATGTAGCAACCCCAATTTTGTATCAAAAAGAAAATTAAAACAAGAGCTGTCACCATAGGATGACTTATGCCCCCTATAAACGCTTGATAGAAGTTATGAGCTTTTTTCAAAACCTAAACGCAGATTTTGAAACCTAAACGTGGGCCCTAAGTTCAAGCTCAAGGTTACAGTGGTAAAAATTTGTGCCTATATTGCCGTCTTATCTATCCACAAGCCCAGTTTCATCTAGCATAAGTACTTAAATTTCATAGCAGGATCCATTTCTAAACTAAAAGATGAATGGATCTGCAGAAAACCAAGACTTCTTCCGGAGGGAAATGATGAGAAGATATCTTTTTTTTGTGGCAGTAAACGATAAACAATATATAATTTTCAAAATGGCAAAAGGTTTATAAAATGAACCAAGAGAGATTTAATTCCTTGAAAACTCCCGGAATTACAATATAATATTTATACTGCAAACAATAAACAGTGGACAGGTCAATGCTTACCTTGTGGGAATGAAAGAACAGGGTGATAAGATGGGTCCAGAAGCGACACTTTCTCAGTGATAGGCATGCTTTCTGCGTCCAGTTTCTGCATATTATTGTAGCGCCCACCACACATGGGACACGGCATAACTGGGGGGTAGCACTGACAGTTTACACTCGACAGTCGCGCAGCTTTGTGATTAAAGTGATGTAAGCCAGTCGTACGTAACAGTTTCCGCTTTCTATCAAAGCGAACAGGTCGGCACCGCGCAGCAACACAAGAAGCTTCCAATGCAGCACTATTGAGATCGGGAGATGACGTGGAACTATCCCCTGAGAAAGTCACAGAGGCAGAGATGATAGTTTGTGGTCTGTGAGAGGACTCTACATAGCCATTCAATGACTTTGCAGCGTCCTTTCCTAGTCGCGCACTAAGGGAATCCTGCTGAGGGGTGGCAGGTGAAAGACAAGGTCCTAGAGATTGTGATAGCTTAGAGGCTTGCTTGTTCACATTGATCATGAGAGATGCTATGTTTGCAGGTGACATATCAGAATTTCTGATAAACCCCATGTCTCCTGACGGTAAAAACGGCGTCTGGGGCACATCACACAAAGTCACAACACCTTTACTCGAGCGTATTGTTTTGTAAATTTCACTCTGTTGTCGAATCCGGTATTCCAAATCCGACACTTGAGCCTGGAGCCAAGTCCACCGGGCCACAATAGCTGCCCTGTCAACGGCCCATTTCCACTCTGAACGCTTGTACCTAAAAATACACAACACATATAAACCTTGCCTCTTTAAGTCCTATGCAACAAGTTTTCAGGGTCTAGTGCTCAAGTGATTTAAAGTTCTTCTTCTAGTGGGATATTTTAATACTAAATAACAGACTTAAAATCGATGTGGCGTAGTGGCAGTGTTTTTTTTCACCTATAGGGAAATGGTGTCCAAAGGGGAAAAACGCGTCGTTTTTTAGGAAAAGGGGAAAATTACAAATTCACTCTTTTATATGTAATGATATTTATTAGTGCTGCAACAATACGCCAAAAACCGTATTGCAATATATTGTCAGTTAAAAAACCCGTATTGCAATATATCGCAATATATTGCTAACTTGTACCAAAATTATAACTTGCCAATTACCCAATAATCCCATAAATTCCAATTTTAAAGCAAATTCTGGTAAATATTTACTATAAATGTGCTAAAGAATAATAAGAAACACAAACATTTGCAAATTTTCTTAAGTATCAAATACATTTTTGCAATTGTTACTATTTAAAGATGTGATGAAATAACGTCCAACCGGGGCGTTTTCCCCACTGAACACTCGTAATTCAGCTGACGTGATGTTCCCGTTTTTATACAACACAAAATACACCCATACTTTCCATGCGACGTTCTACATGTCTGTATAATTTTCGCGCGCTTTTTATTGAGACAAAGGATAAAGCACTTTGTAATTGACGCTATAATTTTTTATTGTCGCGTTAGCATTCAAATTTGGAAGCGTGTTTCCGAAATTCGGATTACAAATAATGCTCAAATCAGAATCGAACGAAACATTTACAGCTGTGCGCAATTAATTCAACGATAATCTGTTCAAAAGCATCGAATGAATGCTCCCATGTAACAACGCTACTCCGTATAATACACTTTTTAGAATGCTTTTTTTACGTAAAAAATAATTTACACTGCTTTGTTTTGTTTACCTTTTTATCATTATTTCGGATGGCTTTTCTGGACGAAATGTGAATGAATTTTTGTAAAATTTTCGTACCGGTATGATGAAAATCATATCGCAATACAATATGCGGATTGCGTATTGCGATATATACCGATATACCGGTATATTGTTGCAGCCCTAATATTTATTATATGAATACACATGTATACATGAATGCAATATTCACAGCTGAATGTCTCTGTCCTTTTTCTTAAATATATATCAATGATTGTTTCAACATTAGTTTCAGACAGTTCAGCCGTCATGCACAGTCTCAGTTTTCCTAGCCAATTTGAGTCTAATTGGAATTTTTTAATCGATAAAATGGCAAATTTGAGCATTTTTTTATCAATAAAATGGAGCAAATTGGAATGTTTTTACCAACAAATATCGACACAATATAGGTACATCAGGCCTTTTCCTGGCCATTTTGGGAAAAAATGAAATTCATGTGAAAAGTGACCATTGATTTGGGAAAAACTAATTTAACTCTTTATGATAATTCAAAATTTTTTTTTTACTTCTGGAGGGGATTTTTTCTACAAAATAGGGGAAAAATATATACTATTTTTTAGGGGAAAGGGGCCGAATATCGGCCTCGAAATTGCCATAAAAAAACTCTGAGTGGATATGATGTCCGCCTAGCGTTCGGGAGGTCACGGGTTCGATCCCCACTGTGAGAGCGTTCTTTAGATCTCCCCAATAGACAACAAGGAAACTGACTTGAGAGCGTTTCATATAAGCTTAGGCTTCAATGCCCCAGATAATTATTTGGGAAATAGGGTTTTCACCCATCGATTTTAAAAAATAGGGTGATTTCATTTATGAAATAGGGTGAAATGATTAATAAAAATGCATACCAAAATCATTGTTGCTTTACTTTTGTTGAAGCTGTACACTTGTATTAATTCAATAAAACTGTAAACTATCATAATTAACTTTAATAAACATAAGTTTCATAACATCTTTAATCCTTGAAACTGTCCTAAATATAAACTTTAAACTTAAAAAAAATCGATAACATGAATTATTCTGCACTTATTGGCTTATTGACGTCTTTAACCTCTCTTAAACATTTTGATTTCGCATCCTAATAGAAACTGAAAGTACAAACGCTTTACAAATACATGCACACTGAGCGACGAATTATGTCAGATTGAAATCGCATGTATGTCTTCGTCAATTATTTGGTCAGACGCCTTTTTAACTGTGAAGTCTAGTCCGCAAAGCGTTTTAATAATTTTGACTGCTCCGTTATCCGTGCGCTTGCTGAATGAAAGCGTCGCCGTGTTATGATTATAATTCAAAAGTTAAGAGAATATTCCGAAAACGAGCAAAGCATTTTCGATCGAAGCTATTACATCGTACGCATCAGATTTGACGAATTTGCGTGAAAGTCAAAATGGTTGCGTTTTTAATACGCATGATATTGTATTTCTTTGCGTTTTAAAACATTTTAATAGGGTGAAAGACGCAGATAGGCAGCTTATCTGGGGCACTGAGGCTTGTTATGCAATCAAGCTTAAATAAATAGGTTTAAAAAATAAAATGAAAATAACAGACTTGTGTGACCTTACAGTTGGTTCCAGGAGTGAATAACTCATAAATGGAAACTCAATGAAGAAGTGCATCAAAATCAAATAATAGCAGCGATTTTCCTCCTTCTTTATAAAGTACCGGTAAACGGTACTTTCCCAATCGAACGAAAATTCCCAAATTCCCAAAAGGGTACTTTCCCAATCGATCGAAAATTCCCAAATTCCCAATCGGCATCTGGAAAAATCCCAATCAGCGTCCGAATTTTTTCTCAAAACGATAGAAAGTTTCGTAAAAAGACCAACTTTCGGCGAGCGAACAAAGAAAATCGTATAGTTGTGTGTAACCACGCGCTCGATTAATTTCGGATTTTATTATTCAGCGCATTCAATCAATAGAGTTGTTACTGTTTCCGGTTCTTTTGCCAGGCAGCCAGCGTACTGTTTTACGTCGGTTTGTAACCTTATCGTAGTTTGAAATGAGTCATAATAGCAAATATTATGCCAAAAAAACAATCGGAACCATCTATCACAGGACACATTGACAGCAATAATGATGCTGTGCAGGGAGGGATGCAAGCAACTGAGTGATGATCAAACATCAAAGATTGTTGAAATTTTCACAAAAATGAAAGAGAGAGACATTGCTTTAAAAGAGATTAAAACAACTAGTAATTGATTTGGTGTGTTCTTTATAATATTTTGTTATTTATATAAACTTTATAACTTAATGGTCATTAAGGCATGCCTGCAAATGATTATTTAAATGGGTATGTTCAATTAAGTATGAACTGTATGATGTATTCAATAAGACCCAAACTTCACGACGGGATTTTCCCAATTTCAGGATTTCACGACTCTATTTTTCCCAATTTTGAGGTTTTCACGAGTCAATTTTTCCCAATCGGACCGGTACGGGTACTTTTCCCAATTGGACAAGGAAAATCGCTGAATAGGCATTTTTACCCCCCTTGAAAAGCAGTTAATGATTAAAGGTAACAATGGAAATTATGGTGACAGGGACTCCTAGAGTAATAAAATTGTACTGAAGTCAACTTAAAATAGTGAAAAGCACTAGAAGGCTCAGGACTGGGGTATTATACCAGTGTGTACTGGCAGGCATCATGCTGTGCTAAAGATGTAGAGGACCCTTATCAGCTGATTATCAATACACTTGGTGCAAATTGCTATTAGGGACATCTAACACAGCTGAGACAAATCATCACTGATACAGACATTTTATGGTTGAGTCTTAACAATTACACTGATTGAAATACTCCCTGTCCGGCCAGACATTCCTTAAACTAGGCCTTTCAACTTAAAACTTAAAAGCCAAGATTTTTCCACCTCAAATAACTCAAGACTGAACGCCTATTCCAAATTGACAATGCCTTAATAGACCTGCAGCTTTCCCCTACATCAAAACTTATAGCAGCTTGTTAAGAACCCTAATCAGCTATTTTTAGCAATAATTCTTCCCTCATTCAATAGGCTAGGGCATATTGCCACAGAGAAGACAAAAAACCTGAAAGCCTTAAATGCAGTTCCAGGTCTTGATCAGGAGACTAACTTTTTATACTTTTTTCTTGAAATTGAAAATAATTTATTATTCAGTGTTAATATCATAAACAGGAAAACAAATAAACATGGTTTTACACAACTGACAAAGTTCCAGTCCAAAAGTCTAAACCATTTGGTCATTACTTACAGAGGAATGGGGGCCTTCTTGTCAGACATAACCGGGCAGTCTTCCCATTCCTCACAGCTCTCTCCACCAGAGCTGCTTTCAGTCGCTTCCTCATCCACTGCATCGTTCCAGTGCCTAACATTCATTCTTAACTGACCAGACTTCCTTTCTGACTCGGAAGACACAGACTTCTCCATCACAAGTACACCTTTACGATTATTTTTCTTTGCAATGTCATGTAGAGGTTTGGGTTGTGATGCCTGCAATTTGCGTACTAAAGTCACTAGATTTGAAGTGGATAAATTTTTAACGTCATTGCTATTAAAGAAACTATTGCTAACACCTTCGCTCCATGGGCGAATGGCTTTGGTTGCCACAACTTGTAAGTTCTGGTGTTGAAAATGAACAAATGACTTCAGCTGTGATGAAACCTGGTTATCCAGCTGTCGACCTTGCAAACGCCGCAATCGGCGAATGAGAAACTGACTTTTGCGTTCCAACATGTGCTGCTTTCGGCTTGCATCTTTCACTAGATCAGCTGGTGTTGGATCGGTCTGTTCAGTCTCTTGCACTTTTAGATTTGACTCTATGAATATTTTAACACCACTTCCTTTCAATGCTAAGTCATTTCCTCTTTGTTGAGAACTACTTGCAGCGGCAAAAGCTGGTTTTCCACTTCCTGAATCTGTTATCTGACACATGTTTGCACTTTTATGTTGTAAGTTTACCAAAGATGTTTCACCGTTTGATCCAATGTAGTTCTTACCATTTACATGATTTAGTCTCTTGGTAACATTCCTATCTTCACAATTTTTAGCAGCATGTCCGTTTAACGCCTTTTCTTCTATCAAGGAAGTCTGCTTCAGAAACCTTTTTCCAGTTCCGTTCGGTCCATTTTCATTCGAGGGTTGGTTCATCTTTTTCAAAACAAAACTAGGGTAAATTTTATCAGCTTTCTTCTCAAACTGACGCACAATGTCTGGAATACTTTGAAGCCAGTTGTCCTGTAATCCTTTATTAACTTTACCGTTAATGTAAGTCTGCTGTTTAAGCAATGGTGCCAAAACACCATGCGGTGTTTTGGTTTCACTTGTGAAAGACGGCGAACTAGATCTAACTAACGAAATGTCAATTTTCTTAGAGTATTGGTAAAAACCGTTCGTATCAGTGATATTGTGATTATTGTTATTTATAAGACTGTCAGATATTGCTGTTGGAGTGCTACCGGGCAGCTGTATACATGACTGACCTGTTGTTTCTGTAAGAGCGGGAGCCATTGCAAGTTAACAACATAGTCTCAAGGACAATTGGGCTGACATTTACATCATTTCGTCATTCAACCTCTCCTCCAAGACAAACAGTCGGAAAGTATGCTTCTACCAATCAATATCAAAGTTAAAACTATCTCAAAACACTATCCTCTAACAGGTGTTAGTAAACATCTGATGTACAATGTACACAATTGTGACCCAAACAAAAACACGTGACTTTATCGTATCGACTATTGGCTATAAACTTATCAAGACGCTTTCTCGATGCATATCATTTTGCAAGAATGACAAGCGCTGCCTCTTCCGCGGAAAGTCTCATGTTTAACAACAGTCAATAAATCACAAGATGTCATTGAACGCATTAGTCGAATATTTAAACAACCTTGAATAATTCCAACTTTTGCCGCAAACCACGTGACCAGGGCCACGTCCCTGTACGTTTGTTTTCCCGATATTTTGTCAGTTCCTAACGAACATCGTTTCGATGAAAATATGTTTTACACTGTTAGTAAATGCCATTTAGCACGTTTCTTATCGAAGAAAAATATCTCGTTGTTTGATAATCCAACAATGAATGTTACTTCTTACACCGTTCTTGCAAAATTACGTCCAAATGCAATAACATTTTGTCGGCTACACCTTTGTCGTAATGGCGTATGGTGGTTTTCACCGACCTCATAGGCCTAACAGAATGCAAGCAATTTGCAGCGAATACAACTACAATTACATCGATCCCTCTGGTATGCTATTTGCTGATTGGTGAATAGAGGCTGTTGAATCGCACAAACTTACGTATAGATATATTCTAATATCACAACAAAATATTGTAACAGACACATTGCAACTAACCTTTCGATAGCCTGTTTTATTAAATAAAACCATTTTAGATGTCTATAGATTTTCGCATGACTTTAATATCGAGGATTTCTTTGTAAACCCGGAAAGTTACAAAGAAAATGTAAGCAATTATTTGAGCGGTTTAACAGAAGAGCGCGCGTCTAATATTAGCGGTGAAACGATGAGGAAACAGGAAAACGCGATCTCTAAATTAGTCAATAATTCTAGTGGCGTATTTTATGCTGGTTTCGTGATTTAATATGTAAAAGTCTATTGGAATCGTTTATAACTTCATTTATTCAATCTTTAGTTTTACTGTCATTCATAACGAAATGAACCATATAAAACCATATAAAGGGAGACCATTCCACAATAATTATTGCATCACTTACGACAGGTTATCTCTCTTCATGGTATTTTACACATGACTATGAGTCATATCCAAAAATATTTTAAGCGGGAAATTTTAATTTGAAATTCCTCTGGACGCTCATGTGGCCCTTCCCCAAATTTGGAAAATCAGAATTAAAACACACCGTTTAAGAACTTTATTTATGCAAATATCTCAAGTTATTGAAATATATTTGCAAGAATCTTTAGTGTATAATATACAGTTTTCTTGCAGTTCATGCCGATATCGTAAGATTTAAGAATACATCACTGGATACGTCTGACACGGTGCCAAAATTTCACGTTTCCTACAGTATAACTGTATATGAGTGTTACATATACCGAATTTTTGGACAAGAATTAGAGATCTAAATAAATTAATACTGATGTTTTTTCACATTTCATCAAGCCGCATAAAAACTTTTTTTATGCACTCGTTGAAATTCTTCAGCAAAATTATTTTTAAAAGTTCGCCTATTTGAAAATAGCACCACTTACCGGTGTGTTTACTGTCATTAACACCCATTTGAGAACCCCATAAAGTCACGTGATCCTACACCCTGCAAATGGAAAAAAGGATTGAACAAAATGAAATATGTAGATTAAAGTTATTTTTGGTATGCAAACTCATACCCGTAGCCCGGGGGGGGGGTGCGTTGGGTGCGTTCACACCCAATGTTTTTTGACGAGTAAAACAATATTTGAACTATAAGATGCACCCAACTTTATTCAACGCAAAAACGATTTTTTTCCCGGAATCCAGTGAGTCTTCGTATTTAAGCGTTACAATAATGTTGAATTCAATATGCTACCGACAGGAAAAAGAACATTTTAGATTATTATTAACGGAATGTTATGCCAGCTTCCGAAAATGACGGAAATCAAAAGACACCCGTCGACTATTGCCGAAGACTAATGAATCATTGGTTAAAATTTTGCATTATACCACGATTTATAACAATTAACGATTGTACACAGCATTTTCGACAGACTGCGTTGTCTTTTCGTTATATCCCCGTACAACCATTTTCGGATCACTTTAAGGGTTTTCAGACAAATTATATCAGCTATGCAGGATAAATTTGTGTTGTTGTATGGCAAGACAACAAATCATTTCTACAAAGCAATGTAGCGTTTTTGTAGTTTACCAATACCTTATGGCATCTGTTCTGCTCCACATACCGAACTGCCCACAATATTTTAAGTATGTCAAACTTGACACTAGGAAATTTGCCATACTCTGAAACAGTTGTTATAATGAATTTAAAACGTTACCACATATATGATCAGGTGGACGTTAACGTTACATGTTCATTAACTGTGACGGATCTTGAACATACGGGCAAATAGGCTAAGTCCATATTTTTTCTTCAACGTCCTGATATACATTTATAAGGGCTTTGAGACGAAAGGACCAGTAGTTTGTGGCTAAAGGGTGTTTATGAAGCCTTAATTGTTGTACTCTGAAATTCGTTGGGAAAATGATATCTAATTTGTTAAAAAATAATTTCAAAAAATACAAGTAACAAGTTATACCATTTTTATTTCTGTTTAGTATTGATGCATATTAGAGAAGACTCAGTTTTGTTTGTTGTACAAAAAACTATTAGCATGTTTAGAGCAATGCTAGGTCTCGGGTATTATCCATAGTAGCAGACAAACAGCTGTTTTGAAAAAAGTCAAATTTGTCCTTTTACTTTGCTTGATTTAGAAATGGTAGAATTTTGGATTGGTAAAATACACCAATGTTATTAACATTCCTATAAATAATGATATTGTATAGCGTTCTTATTGTTGATTTTATATTCTATCAATATGTTGTTGCATATATAATTACAACTTCTGTCACATTCATATGAATACTTCATTCTGATTGGATAATTTGTTCACGTGACCGGTTTTTCATTTTCCGATGAACCAACTTCGTATGCAAATTTAAACATGAATATTCATGTACTACTTTCTGGTAACAAACAAGTTGCCAAAATGACGTTATGTTTTGTTTTTTTATTGGTCAATAGCGAAATGACGTTATATTTTTTGCGCGAACTTCAACGATATACCCGTTTGACGGAGATGAAACCGAAACTGAAAATAGATTCATACGCTAGATTAAAAAGGACTTTTATGACCCTTACCACGATAGAATTTCAGCTTAAAGATCATTTTGTGTTGTAATTATAAGAATTGAATAGCATTTTTCTGCATTTCATCGGTGTATGAACTGTCGGGGAAAATACACCGACGGCGTTTATGCAAATTAGGCGTAATTTTCCCGACAGTTCATACACCGATGAAATGCAGAAAAATGCTATTCAATTCTTAAGTAAAAAAAGTGTGTACGCGTATACTAGCTTCGGGTATAAAATAATGTATTTCCGTGACTGATAAAAAAAGGTGGTTATTGAAAAACGGCAGTGGTATATTATATTCATGTCGATCAGTCACTAGGCTATAGTCAATGCATGTGAATTTTCATATAAAAATGCTCTATAACTTCAGTCTCTGAATTCAGATAAAAAACCACCAAAATGCAGGATTTTACTTTTCATTTTCAACATTTTCTAGAGGGAGGACGTCCAAACCCCCGATTGCAGGAAGGGGACAACCCTTTCCCCACCTACCGCTTCGCCACTTCGTTGCTCAATAACAATCGTTGAAGGGAAAATTCGCACCCCCTTTTTATGGAATGATTTATATATTGACGCCATCATTTGATGACGTTCAATTGAACCAAAGACCTATAGATAACAATCTTTATCTATATCTATAGGTCTTTGATTGAACGAATGATAATGGCGACTAAATTTCGTTAAGCTCCGGCGTCTCACTGCGATTTGATCCTCTAGCAAACTGGTCCAATACGTTTGCTGAAATTTGACATCTATATGGATCAGAATGTGATCTACCTGTTGGCGTATTAGTCATGTCTGGGAAAATCCAGTTTTTGATAAAATGACGAAAAAGTGGTGTTTTTTATTGCGCAATCGCTTTGAACATGTGACTTGGCCGGAAGTACATGTAGCGTTAATAGCAACCCCAAGACAATTCACCCCCAGGAGACAATTCACGCGCAAGACAATTCAATTTGATTTTAGATAATTATTTTTCGTAACCAAAATATTTCGGACCCATATATTTTTCGTACCCGATTTTTTGTCTTACCCATTTTTTTCGTACCCAAATTTTGTCGTACCCAATTTTTTTCGTAACCATTTTTTTCGTACCCAAATGTGTTTCGTACCCAAATTTGTTCGTCCAAAAAAAATCGTGCCCATTTTTTCGTACCCAAATTTTTTCGTACCCATTTTTTTCGTATTCACATTTTTTTCGTACCCAAATTTTTTCGTAACCAATTTTTTTTCGTACCCATTTTATTCGTACCATAATGTTTTTCATACCCACATTTTTTGTACCCAATTTTTTGTTCGTACCCGTGTTTTTCGTACCCATTTTTTTTCGTACCCAATATTTTTTTCGTACCCAAATTTTTTTCGTACCCACATTTTTTTGTACCCAAATATTTTTCGTACCCATTTTTTTCAAACTCAATTTTTTTTTCGTACTTATTTTTTCCATAGCCAAATTTTTTCGTACCCAAATTTTTTTTCGTACCCATTTTTTTCATACCCAAATGTTTCTCGAACCCATTTTTTTTTATAAATAATCGGTTTTCAATTTGATTTGATCTCACCACTCATTCCATCCCGCGAAACCGTTAAGGTGTCGCAACTCTAGTAAAACTCTGGCTACGGGCCTGAAACTAGTCACAATAAAATACAAGTGTTGCCCAAAATCGCAGAGTAGATCTATATAAAATGCCCCTGTTTAAGGCACGACATTTCAAACGACGATTAAGTAAAACTGTCTTTAGTAGTTTATTTGCTGCTTATATAGTTTGAAGAATACAAATATTATAAAATAAATGCATTTTAAAAGAGGAATATACAGGATACCGGTATTTCAAATCTGTATTTCAGGAAGGACATGGTGCATAGGTTGCACACGTTAAAATTTGTGTATTTGTTACGGCATTCCCCTTGATTAAAAATAGCGGTATGTCTGTTGAACCTGCATTCTTAAAATGATACATTATACGCGGGCTAAATGCTATTTTAAAAAGTCCATATCATATTGTTTTCCACGCCGTTCTGTGCACGTGTTTTTCGTCCAGACAAATGCAGCTATTTTTCTTGAGAATTAACTGTTAAACGTTTTGCTATGCACAAGGATGTGAATTTCAAACCTGGAAATAAGTCACACAAATATTGCAGAGCAAGAAGTTAGTTATTGCGATGGTAACAACCAAAGAAACTGTTTACAGGCCCGTACATAGTTCTTGAACATTCTAGGGCTGATTGTATGTGCGAAAGGCGTATAACAACCGGAAGATTTTTTAATGGCGATATAATACACGGCTTTTTATGATTTTTTCTCTACGAAAAGTAGTCCGCCAACGAACATATTGTGGCTGATATCAGATGGAGACATCTGTGGTGACAATATCAAGCAGTACAACATGTCTTCAGGTTGATCATAGTTGAATCAATGATATGTACTAGTATCAGATAATACAGATTTGTGTGATATCAAGCAGTACAACATGTCTTCAGGTTGATCATAGTTGAATCAATGATATGTACTAGTATCAGATAATACAGATTTGTGTGATATCAAGTAGTACAACATGTCTTCAGGTTGATCATAGTTGAATCAATGATATGTACTAGTATCAGATAATACAGATTTGTGTGATATCAAGCAGTACAACATGTCTTCAGGTTGATCATAGTTGAATCAATGATATGTACTAGTATCAGATAATACAGATTTGTGTGATATCAAGCAGTACAACATGTCTGCAGGTTGATCATAGTTGAATCAATGATATGTACTAGTATCAGATAATACAGATTTGTGTGATATCAAGCAGTACAACATGTCTTCAGGTTGATCATAGTTGAATCAATGATATGTACTAGTATCAGATAATACAGATTTGTGTGATATCAAGCAGTACAACATGTCTGCAGGTTGATCATAGTTGAATCAATGATATGTACTAGTATCAGATAATACAGATTTGTGTGGCCCACTTATCTTTTAAGAAATTTAAAAGTTCGAGGTTTGGAACATCCAATTCAATATAGTTTTGATTAAATAATAAAGCAGTATTTAAGCAATTACATTAAAAGACAGAGGGTTGTACAGGCCGTTTTCGTTACTCTCGTTCTTCAATTAGACTGACAGCAATAGTCCGCCTATTCTTTAAGGCTGCGTGATACTGTATCCAAAGTAACGTGACACTTCGTGTACTGGTTTATTGATCGTGATTTTGTAGCCCCGGTTCCAGTTTAATTGCAGCCGCTGGCCTTTTGTCTTTACAGCAAACAAATATTTTCGAAAATATAGTTTTTTCTCCGTAAACTAGTGTAGCCTCTACAAGTGTGTCTGTGGCCCCTTCTCAGATGCACCTGCTTTACCTTTAAAGCATATCATGCATGGTTACTAGTACTTCTTGAAGATTCCAACATAAAAGTTTAAACAGCACACAAATCTACCAAATGATTGGAACTAACCAAACTAAAATGCTCAAATCATAATTTAAGTTTTATTACAACGCTTGATACAATAATCGCAGATTGTACCTTTCAAAGGCTTTAATTCATACATAAACGGATTCTTTTTTTTTTCAATTATTGAGACGCAGCCTTACGCAGTTGGGGTAAATTTTTGAATTTATCCTTCAACCGCAGTTTCCAGCCCGTATGAGTAACTCGTGCAGTAAGACTTGTCTTTGGCTTTATGATACGCGCCTCTTCCTTGGAAAGCTGCGCTTTATGTATGTACGTTAAGAGACATACCATATTAGCCTGAGCAGTCCGCACAGGCTAATCAGGGACGACAATTTCCGCTTTAATGGTATCATTTCGTTTAAAAGAAGTCTCCTCTTAGCGAAAATCCAGTTTGGGTGGAACGTGTCGTCTGCTAATCTGGGCGAAGCTTAATTTTTTTTTATTCAGCCCAGTTTTCCCCGAACAAAACATAAATGCTAATGCAGGCATCGCACATTTGTAAAAAAAAAAAGAGCACCACACGCTCCGGTAAGGAAACAAGCGCAGGTCGATGGAACTTTATGTTAAGCTGGAAGCGTTTATATGTAAGTCTCCCATTCAATTGCCAGTTACTACATTTTTGGAAGGCAGAGAAATGAGAGCGTACGCACCCGATTCTATCAAAATGATTAGATTTCTTAAGTAATAAAATATACATGTATATTGATGGTGAGTGTATACATGAATAACTTCACGTACACATTTCATAATTTAATACACACGTGAGTAAATTACTTGCTCGTTAAGATGGGATTCGCATCGAATTTGAAAAGTGTTTGAAAAAAGCTTACTTGCAATAATCTTTGACATATAGGCCTTCACAGATGTATATGGTAACGACAATATATTCGATTTCACCAAAACCGATTGAGAAAAGCATGTTAAAGTCCCATTTTTTAAAGAAACGAGCAATATTTTATAAGTCAACAAGGGATATTAAAAAATCATGTAAATCACATATTAATTTTTTTAACATTATATTCACCCTAAAAATTTAAGAATTCATGTCGTGTTGAGCTTTACCGTTCATTGAAAAATGACGCTAACCGATTAAACCATTGGCTTTTCTCCTTCGTTTAATTAATGCGTCTTTAACCAGAATAGTATTCGTTTATCGTAATGTAAGATTACCCCTGACTTTGGTCATAAAAGGTGTTCAATTAATCTCGGATGAGTCACTACGAAAAACTTATCGGTATAAAACAAATGGCGTAACTTCCGATGTCGCTCTTTAATAGCTCAGGAATTTAATCTCTTGCTGTTGACAATCGACGACTGCTGCAGTGCTTCGGCATCTTTCATTACACAATATGTTTAACTTCCTATGAACATGGAACGATTCCCGGAGATTGGTTCATACGGACAATTGATCATATGATAATTTTGACAAAGACAGCTAGACTTTTGTTCCCACGTTATTTTGACAAAGCGGTAAATAGTTCTTACGTTTTTGCACTGGATCATACATTTGATTACCATCCCGGACATTTGTTCCTAATTTATTTCTGCCCCGCACACTACTTCCTAAGGAACATAGGTTGGTTAAAGAAGTCCACTTCCAAAGTAATGAATTTCGGGACGGACTTTTAATTAGATAATTAGTCAATAAGCGAATAAAAATACACGTGTCAGCTCATCGGGAATCATCTAACTGTTAAAAAGTTAGGTAAATTGAATTATTTGGCAAAAGACATGTTGATAGCCTTTGATCAGCGTCATCTTTGTTGTTAAGTCTAGCATCTGATTGTATGAACCGATGCCGGGCCGTCAAACTAACGTAAGAACCATTGTCCGGCTTTTAAAAAGAACGTATGAACAAAAGTTCTGGTTTTAAACACACATGTAGAAACCAATCTCCGCCTGTGTCAAAATTAGCATTTGAACTATTGTCAGCAAGAACCAATGTCAGGAAAAATCAATTTTGGCAGAACTCTTCCACGCGTTTTGTATATAGATCTCCTTGCTGTCGATCTCGTCATCTTCGTTATCTCTCTGCTACCGATCACTTTATCTTCTTAGATCTCTGTGCTGTCGATATCGTCATATTCGCAGATCTTTCTGTTGTCAATCTCGTGATCTTTCTGCTGTCGATCTCGCCATCTTCGCAGACCTCCCCGTTTGTTAACCTCTTCATCTTCGTAGATCTCTCTGCTGTCGATCTCGTTAACTTCGTGTATCTCTCTGCTGTCGATCACGTCATCTTCGAAGATCTCTCTGTTGCTGATCTCGTCATCTTCGCAGAAATTTCTGTTGTCAATCTCGTCATCTTCGTAGATCTTTATGCTGTCGATCTCGTCATCTTCGTAGATCTCTCTGCTGTCGATCTCGTTATCTTCGTAGATCTCTGTTCTGTCGCTCTCATCTTCGTAGATCTCTCTGTTGTCAATGTCGTGATCATCGGCGATCTTTCTGCTGTCGATCTCATCATCTTCGTTGATCTCTCTGCTGTCGATCTCATTAATTTCGTAGATCACTCTGCTGTCGATCTCATTATCTTCGTAGATCTTTCAGCTGTCGATCTCGTCATCTTTGTAGATCTCTCTGCTGTCGATCTCGTTATCTTCGTAGATCTCTGTTCTGTCGCTCTCATCTTCGTAGATCTTTATGTTGTCAATGTCGTGATCATCGATGATCTTTCTGCTGTCGATCTCGTCATATTCGTTGATCTCTCTGCTGTCGATCTCATTAATTTCGTAGATCTTTCTGTCTCGATCTCGTTATCTGCGTAGATCTCTATGCTGTTGATCGCATTATCTTCGTAAATCTCTTTGCTGTCGATCTCGTCATCTTTGTAGATCTCTCTGCTTTCGATGTTATCATCTTCGTAGATCTCTCTGCTGTCGATCTGTCTTCCCGTCATCTTCGTAGATCTCTCTGCTGTCGATCACGTCATTTTCGTAAATCTTTCTGCTGTCGATCCCGTTATCTTCGTTGATCTATATGTTTTCGATCCCGTTACATTCGTAGATCTCTCTGCTGTCGATCTTGTCATATTCGTAGACCTCTCTGTTGTAGATGTTGTCATCTTCGTAGATCTCTCTCCTGTCGGTCCTGTTATCTTCGTTATCTTCGTAGATCGCTCTGCTGTCGATGTCGTCATATTCGTAGATCTCTCCGCTGGAGATCTCGTCATCTTCGTATATCTGTCTGTTGTCGGTCCACACAATGCAGGATCTCCTCAGGACGGATTAAACATAAAGAAGCATTGCAGAATACTTTCTGAATATGCCTAGTCAACTTCGAAGTGCCCGAATGATTGCCGAACATTCCAAACCAAACATATGCACTCCATGTATTAATTAAAACTTGGATCAGCCACTTGTTTCGCTCGCGATTAATGTGCTTAATCGATATATTATCTGTTAATATGTCGCATATTGACTTGTTTCATATCTGATGTTCACTATCTTGTTTATGTAGTTTTACATTTAATACGTTTCTTAGAAGATCCCGCCATTACACACCACGTAATGATGGTCAATTAAAGTATTATTCTTATAAAACATAAATGGTAACTTCATTTTCTTAAACATTTTGTGACCTCAAACAATGTATAAAATGACTTCTGTGTGAACAATTTCACTAATTTTCAGAGTGAACTAGTCTTAGTATACTAAAAAAGTTATGAACCGATAAATTCAAACAGAATAATGGGGATTTCCAAACCGTGCACATTCATTGCGTTAAAAACTTAAAATACACAAAATAGTTTCTTTTCACTTCTTCTGTTGACACTTGCTGAATACAAGGCGAACAATTTTTTGTTATGCTCAGTTAAGGAAATTTAACATATTCGAAAATTATATTTATTCTTTTGGGCCTTTGTGTGGGAGTTTCTATCGACATTTTACTGGATATTCGCGAATATGAAAAATTTGGCTTCACTGCTATTTCGAAAAAAGCCTCAATCATACGCCTTCACACTAGAATTTCGGAAAATTACGCATAACTAATAATTATATAATAATCTTATAGTGCTACTAAAGAATCATGTGCATTGTTCGCCATCGCTTTCAGTCAGTTACTAAAGATAATTAGACATGGCATCTAGCAAGCGACGCAAACAATGAGACCATGGACATCTGTATGTGCGCAGACCGCTATATAACGAACGCATACCTCTTACTTAAATTTCATTTGAAGCATCGTAGAGTTATTACAACAATGTTTATTATTATTATTATTGTTTGTTTGTTTAGCGTCTAACCATGTGGGTATGAATTCGTAGATCAAGCACCAATGCACACACCTGTATGATGTTTGGCTACTTTCTGTTGTTGTTGTTGTTTTTTTCATCTGCATTTTGCTGTCTGCTTACTCAAATTAGTTCAGGTTTCTGTTCATGATTTGAATGTCGGTTATCGTGTGTTGTTGTGTATTTAAAAACATATCAATGCAAAAGCACCTTTATAATACCGAAGCTATAAATTGCGACCCTGTAAATCATTGGTTATCTAGCAGTACTTTCAAGCACAGACAAGTAGCACATTGAACTTAAATTTTGTTTGGTAATGTTAACAATTTGTTGCAGGGTACATGGTTATGTTCGCTTATTTCATCCCTATGTTAGAATCTGCACTTAATCATTCAAAAAAAGAACACATACGAGTTGCTCACTCACTTAAACACGTTTCAAATATTTTTTGACCACATACTATATATGCGCTAGACAATAGATTAAAATGCACCACTGACTGAAGTGCGTTTAGAGATGTTCACTTATGTAAACAGTCGTGTTTGGACTGCAATCGTGCACTTCTTTTGAAATTTTCCAATATTTGGGATTAACATGTATTCTACATTAGCTGGCATTACACGTTATATATTTATCAAACAAACAATACCGTAGTTTTGAAATGTTGCGTTATAAAATAGGAAAATATGCAAAATTTCTTTTGAACGAGTTATATCGTCAGTGTAGATTATAAGTTACACAAAATACTATCTTACGACCACGAATTTTCCCATTTTAGTTATCCAATACTGTACTCAAGATTTTCGCCACGGAAACATTTGCATTCCACGTAACAACGCAAGAATAACACATACTCTATAATGGAAACATAATACATGTTATATAATTATCTGCGTGACAGGTTCAATCTTCGCGTATAAAAGGAGTCCGCATGAAGCAAATATCTATTACTTTCGTGATCCCGCATTCAAATAAGCAAACAAAACAGACGGACTATTTTAGAATGAATATAAGTCATGTAGTCCAGACAGAATGAGATGAATACTCGATAGATACCAATAGAATATTCTATACTTTAGACGACTAAAGTAGTTCTTTAAACGTACGTTTAATCTTCTGAAGAGTTCGTCATTTTATTTTCATTTCCGTTCTCACCATGGATACGTGATAGCCCTTCCATGAGAACCAGTTCAGCCCCATGCCGTAAGTGGTGTTATTATAGACGCCGTTGAGATTGGACGAATGGCAGGTGTCGTACCACCAACCTCCGCGGTACAGGGCCGGACATCCGGCCGTGGAATCCATGTCCTTGGTGGAGAACACGTAACCGTTGTGACGAAGACCACCTAAACTATCTCCAGCCGTGCCGCTGTAACCGGAAATGTGAAGTCGATACCTAGACTGGAAGTTTTCGATTTTAAACGAGCTATATCGAGCGTAAGCCGTCTGTCCATCAGGCGCCGTAAGATCTATTCTAAGTGAGTAGTTTCTGGTACTTGTCAGCGCCCAGATGTTCTCATTTCCGAGCCAGAAGTTTTGCGGATCTCCAAAGCCGCTCTGGTACTCTGACCAGGTCTTGTAGAAGTCTGTGTCTGACACTCGCCTCTGTAGGACCGTCCAGCCCCCGCCATCCGTGGCCATGTCGCACACAACCTGTCAAACAGATTTTGTTTTAATAAGACAATAAGAATCATGAAAAACAAACTAATAACATATGCCAGTTGTTATGCCGATAAACTTGAATTTTGCGTTTAATAATTTGTATATGTTATTAGATACAAGTTATAGTAAACATACATTTATTTTAACAATTTCGCAAGAAATTTAAAGACTGTTTCTTTAAAAATTAAAGTGTACAGCAACCTGTTACTCACCTGTGAAGCCTTAATTGCCATAGGATAGATTGTGTAGACCCCAGTCGTCCGATCACCGTTGTGGTACACTTCCCTGCAGTCTCTTGGCGTGGCACTCAAGTTCCGTTGCTCTGCGCATGCGTTACACCTGCGATTGTACTCTTCCGAAAGAAACGGACTGACACCTGCAAGCGTCTGTGCCAGCTGATCCGAGCGGAGAAGATGCTTCCAACCGGTAGTGCAATTTCTACTTCCGTTACATCCTTTCACTACGGATAAAGACCTGTGACATTGTTCTGCGTGAACAATAACAACCAAGAACAAAGCAACATAGCGAAATATGTCTACATTTTTAGCCGTATACATTATTAACTAATGTGTCTGTGAGCTGATTTCCCAATAAGATTTTATAAATTTGACCAGATATCGGAAATAACGTGAGCACTTGGTGTCGCTGCATACTTCGCTTACTCGCGATGCTGCAATAAATCTAAGTAAAGCCGGAAGAGCATGTAAGCACAGACATGCTGATAAAGATGCCATTCATAATTTATGCCTTTGCCGTCTTTGGTGTATTAGATTTAGTAAACAGCTAGTCGGTTGTATATACTCTATCATAAAGCATAGGTGACAACAGGATTTCGGCTTGCATGCGTCGATATTTTTGTAGAAATGTGTGTCGATCTTCAGGTGCTTTCGATTGCAATGTTACCGCAACAAACTGAGACATACGCGAATGTATAAAAAGCAATCTTGGGGGGTAACGTGCGATGAACCTACGGCCATTCATCGTTTCTTTCTTGGAACATCGCATGCAATAAGCATTTACGGCCTTACCGCTTCTTTTCAATGTACGCAAATGAACGCAACGGCACATCAATAAAAAGTATAATATCTCACATTTACTGCAAGGCGCAATGTAATTGATATACTAGTAAATAACCATTATTGGTCACAAAACACTAAGAGCTGATTTCAAAATATTTTATATCCTCTCTAGTTAAACTTATTTATCATTTTTAATTATGTTGTGTTGCTACGCCAGAGGCCCTTGAACGCTATCTTGCAGCTTCTTTGAGGTGTTCAGCGTTTGATCTTTATTTTCGTTCTTGTCATAGATAGATTTAAATCATGTTGACCAGATCATTCTTGTGTTCGTTTTGCTACTTTAGAGACCGTTAAGATTCGAGTCATGCCAGCTACTGCACCACAATGCTCCGAGATATAGGCGTGGACATCCGGCGCTGGAAGCATCCAAATCCTTTTTTGAGAATACATGACCGGCACCCCTTAAACATGCCGCTCTTACTCGGATAAAGGCGAAACTGCGAGTTTTTGATTCGAAGTAGCGATATTTAGAGCAAGCCTTTTGTCCATCAGGCGCCGTAAGATCTTTTATAAGTGCGAAGTTTCCTGTACTTGTCAGCACCCAGATGTTCTCATTTCCGAGCCAGAAGTTCTGCGGATCTCCAAAGCCGCTCTAATACTCTGACCAGGTCTTGAAGAAGTCCGTGTCGGACACTCGCCTCTGATGGACCGCCCAGCCCCCGCCGTCCGTGGCCATGTCGCCCAGTACATAGTGCGCACGATGTTTTTATAGAAGAAACCGATGAAACGATACAGCACATGCAACCAGTCTTGGAATGACATGTATTTTAAATTGATTTTCATTGAATCAATTCATCACTTCTTGAACTATTTTGTAAGAGGTTTTAGTGCTTTAATCGATATCATAATTGATTTAAAATAAAAGTATAAAATAATGTTTTAACATTAACAGAGATGTTCGCCAATGGATGAATTATGTAAACCCCAGATTTTCGATCCCCGTTTTCGAATACTAACTTGCAGTTTGTGGCGTCTCTCTTAACTTACGATGTTTTAAACATGAACAGAGATGTTCGCCAATGGATGGATGGTGTAAACCCCAGTTTTTCGACCCCTCGTTTTCGAAAACTGACTTGCAGTTTGTGGCGTCTCTCATTAGTTCCGATGTTCTGCGCAGGCGACACAACTACGACTGTACTGTGCTATTAAGAGTTCGGATTTGTGATAAAAATACAAGTGTCCGAAAATAAGTTATAAATAAATAAAGAAAACCTGTGTCCAAAAAACTGGAGTCTCAAAAAACGCAGACTGCAGAGGTTAGTTTCGTGAATCTTTTTATTGGTAATAAACATACTATCTTACATTTTAAAGTTAAACGGGCACTGTATTTTACAGATAAATGATTGGATGATTTTTAATATGAACACAGAAAATTCGTTGAATTAAGTACGCTGTCTTAAGAATCTGACTAACTTCATAACTCAGTGGCCAGGATGGAAATGGAGAAATAAAGAGGATTTGTCTAATTTAACACTGTGTCTGCCCATCTGCATATGGTGTTCATTTGATTAATGATAACCATTAATACTTTTCAAACGCACATAGATGAGATAATCCTGGGTACGATTCCTTGGAGACATTTGTCTCCGAACTTCAACCATGGTTGATTTAACTATGGGTTCACATTTTAAACAACTTGATTTCGTCGTTGAATTGATTATTGCTGCCTTATTATACTTGAATTCATTATTGACAATCAAGGCATCCACTGTATACTGAATCATATTATGCATAGTTAACATTCTAGGAATTGACAAACAAAAATTGTGTAAATATTTTGTTTTTTATTCAATAAACCACATACATAAATAACAAGGCTTTGACAGTATCGCATGCAATACAGGAGTCCCCTATTGTCGGGCGAAAATATACAAAAATACACATGTATGGTACCTTCACATTGCACATTTTCTGCACATTTTATCGTTTTGTAAGGAAATCCAAATTCCATTCAGCACAGCAATATCACGATTAGTTTTCAACATTCACCACACTTTAGAAAAAAGGCAGTGCATATTACCATCACATTATTGTTAATGTGTATACCCAGTTTCATGATTATATCTTATGTATGTACATTTTTGAGTTTTTACAATTGATAGTCTTGTTATATTTTTAGAAACAGCAAACTGACCTTTAACCTTGTTGAAAAGGGAGGGCCATGGGTCATATGGCGCTCACCTGAGACCAAAAGAAACTAAACTATTTTGAAAAGGTGGAGCTAAGAATAATTACGAAACTTAAACAATAAATTTCTAGGCACATTGTCATTTTCAAACTCTGCTGAGATTTCATTTGAAGAAATGTTTTGACCAATTTTCAAGAAGAATTGACTTCTAAAATGTTACCACGCTTTTTAAATATTTGACCTAGTTTTTGGCCTAATATGACCAAATTTCAAAAACAGCTGATTTTGTATTGAAACAAATGGTCTGACCAAGTTTTATGAAGATTGGACAATAAATGTGACCAATAGAGCGTTAACAAGGTTTCACAATAGCCATATTAGAAAAATCCCCCCCCCCCCCCCCCCCCCCCCGCGACTGTTTTTGGACGAACAACAACCGTTTGCGAACTCCATCTGGCTATAATTAGAACAAATGTTCTGACCACGTTTCATGAAGATTTGCCAAAAAATGTGACTTAAAGACTGTTTTAAAACAAGGTTTCACTAGAGACAAAGAAGCAAAACTGCCATTGAACAGGAAACATGTTCGAAGTCAACCGAGACACCATAAGAACAAATGTTCTGACCAAGTTTTGTGAAGATTCGACAATAAATGAGTCTTCTAGAGTGTAAAGAAGCTTTTTCTTGAATTTGACCTTATGATTAAGTTTTTGACCTCAGTTTCAGACTCTTCCAAGATATCATTGGGACAAATGTTCTGACCAAGTTTCATAAAGTTTTGACAATAAATGTGGTCTCTAGAGTGTTCAATAGGTAAATATTGACAACGCAAATGTATAAAAGGCAAACACAAAAGCTAACCATGAGCACATTGCGTTCAGTTGAGCTAAAAAGGTGCGTGCATAAGTTTGACATTGCCCTTTATAAGGATGAATTTATCCAAGTATATTAATTATTTTTCAAAAAATGCATGAACAATTTTGCCGCAGGATGGACCCTTTAATTTAATATAGTTTAAAGTCTTGTTCTATTTTTAGTAACTGGAACATTACCTTTTACCTGTAGGTAAAAAAAAACAATGATAGACAGTGCATTACTACAACTATGAAATTAAGTTGTAGTAATGCACTGTCTATCATTGTTTGTTTTTTTTGGTAATTCACACATCAAAAATAACAGATCAAATGACAATTAACAAATACAGAATAATTTTGTCCGGCAGTACTTATTGTTTTAAGAGTCGCATTCTGGCAAAACTAGTCTTAATGCGAAACAAATGTGCCCCAGTTTACCCTTTGCAGTTGCCACAGGCTCACTAAAAACTAATTTTCAACCCTGTTAAGTCTGCAAGGACTGCACATGCCAATCTGGGAGGACACTCAATGCATATGCCTTAAGCTAAGTTTTTCCAGAATGCTGCTAAACTGACTACACAATATTTCATCAGACTGGACATTTATGAAGAAGCCAGTCCCAGAGCACTTTCACATTTCTTCAGCTTTTCCTTCACTACCCCAATAAGCGATCTGCAACAATAAACATAAATGTGGCATAAAATGTTGTTCTATTTTAAGAAGCTTAGACATGGTAAAAAATGTCCTTAATCATAAGTGATAAAACTAGAGCTTTGTCACAAACATGATGTATACACCCTCATGCTGCATTGACACAGAATATTTTGCATGCTGTCTTCACAAAACAAGAGAAGCTAATTTATGGCGATTTTTTAAGAATCTAAAGATAAATGACATAGTTATGGTCCGGACAAACTTTCGGTTTAAAACGCACTAAGTGACCCCGTGACCCAGCATGACCCATATTCAAACTTAACCTAGATATCATCTAGATACAACTGCTGACCAAGTTTGGTGAAGATCGGATGAAAATTTTGGGACAGACCGACAGACAAAGTAACTCCTATATAGCCCCCATTATATTTGGGTTAATTGTGTCACAAAATTACATCACCAGGTCAAATCTTATGCACAACAAGAGCTGTGTTTTTGAAACACAATGACCCCTACTGCGCCGCTTTGAAGCCATATATTTGATCTTGAAGGAAGGACCTTTCACTACTCAAAATGTGCAGCTCCATGAGATACACATGCATGCCAAATATCAAGTTGCTATCTTCAATATTGCAAAAGTTATGTCCAAGATTAAAGTTTGTGACACATGCAATGACAGACAGACAATGACAGACAGACAGGCCAAAAACAATATGCCCCCGATCATTCGATCCGGTGCATAAAAAACAAATTATAACTCTAGAGGCAACAGTTTTGCCGCAATCTTAATCAAACATGGTATGAATGTTTATCTTGACAAAAAATCAAGGCCTAGTTTGAACCTGGGTCAAGTGCGGTAGAAAAAACTATGTCACTAGGTAATTTTTGTGCAATTGTACCTTGAACTCAAATGAGAACTTAAGCGCCATCATGGCTCTTTAGTTTGATCAATTTGTCTGCCAGAAAATTAAGTCGATCCAAAAACAGAAGAGAAAGATAATTTAGATTTCATTATAAAAACAGTTTTACTGTTCAGAAGGAAATGCACAAGCAAATCTAAGTTTAAAATAGGTATGGGAACACATGAGTGTTCACAAGTGTAAGGCTTAAATGTCCTACATATTCCAGTTCTCCAGCTTGTTAATCAATCAACATTGGTAAACAAAAGAGAGATCTAACTAAGATTTTAAAACATTCAAAAATTGATACTTTTGCAAAACAATAGTTATAATAATGAAACAAGAGGGCCATGATGGCCCTGAATCGCTCACCAACTAACCTTGCTACATCAACTTAAATTCTATCAGACCCATATACAATCCCAAGCCAGATTTCATTAATCAATACATTCTGACAAAATTTTATTAAGACATGATGAAAACTGTGACCTCTTTCATCTACACAAGGTTTTACTAGAATTAGCCCGGTGACGTAATTTTTGACCCCAGATGACCCATATACGATCCAAAATCAGATATTATTAAGATAAACATTCACACCAAATTTCATAAACATCTGATGAAAACTGTGACCTCTATTGTCTACACAAGGTTTTTCTATTATTTGACCTAGTGACCTAGACTTTGACCCCAGATGACCTACATACAACCCAACCCAGATTTCATCAAGATAAACATTTTGACAAAATTTCATAAAGATTGGATGAAAACTGTGACCTCTACTGTCTACACAAACAAATTGTTGACGGACACACGCACACACAACGGACATCACACGGTCACATAAGCTCAACATGTCACTTCGTGACAGGTGAGCTAAAAATAGCAGTGCTCTGCAAAAGTCAGGCTTAATGCATGTGCATAGAGTCTTAGAGTTTCCTCCAAGATAAGGGCTATATTTTCGTTTAGAAGAGAATTCTTACATAAACATTTATTTATAAAATAGGAAAAGTGTTGTCCCTGATAAGTCAGTGCGGACTGGTAGGATTATCTGGGAGGACACTTTATTCACATGCATTAAGCATCGTTTTCCCAAAGCCTACTCAATTATTTCTAATTACTTAATATCCTCCGTCTCTTCCTCCGACATTTCAGCCAGCAGTCTGGGCATCTGCCTGTCTATATGATCTAAGATTCCCCTCAGGCCAGCTGAATCAATCTTTCCTGAAAAATTAGATGTCAGAGCATCACTCTGAGAAAGCAACAAGCAAATTCGTTGAATTGATATCCCCCGCCAATATGCTTCTGGACACAAAAGTGTTATATTTGACACTCAAAAAAGCATTTTTTCAAGATACAAATGGCCATAACTCCGTTATTAACAGATGGTGTACAATGCCATTTGGCGTGCATCATTCTCTTATCCATATATATACACATACCAATTTTCAATGAAATCCGCCAAAGCACTTCCAAGACATGGCTCTGGACAGACGGAAAGATGGACGGACAATGCCAAAACAAAATCTCTCCGCCCATGGCGGGGGATAACAAGCTACCATGCATATCTTTATGCATCAGCTCTGAGAAATGTGACTTCTTTCATTACTGGAGCCTCAGCCTGGGAAAACTGGGCTTAATGCACGAGCGTAGTGTCAACCCAGGTTAGACTGTCCACACAGGCTTATCAGCGATGCCACTCTCTGCCTTGACTTGATATTTGTCTAACTGAGACTTTCATAAAATGAAAATTCCCTAAAAGGGCACGGCAGACGCAGAGGCTAATCTGGGACAACATTTTACCCACATGCATTAAGGCCTGTTTTCCCTCGGCGAGGCTCGCATAAAGGTGTATTTTACTGGTAATGAAAGCTTCAACTTACATAGAATCCTGCTTTTTGATGCAAGCAAACGGCAAATAAAAATATTCAACATTTATGAACACAGTTCCTGTGACAACATTTGAACTGTTAATACAGGCTTTGTCAATTAACCCGCAGATGTTTATGCTGGCTATTTGATTCCTATTGTTCAAGATCTACTGAAAACTATGATAATATATATCTTCATGAGCTTTTGTAATTTTTGTAGTACATACTTTCATGCGCTACAGCCAAAACTAGATGAAGAATGGCATCAGTTTTGTACATGTCTGTTACTATTCCCGTGTCACAAATTGCTTTCAACTCTTGTGTGAATTCCCTGAAAAATGTATCGGTATGTAAATATAGTTCAAAATTGTTGAATTTATTGTACATACGTACAAACATATTCACAAATCTGTAAAAAAAAATACAAAAGTTATTTTAATGTTTATGTTTGTTATATTGTCGTTGCTTTAAATTAACTTTTTACTGATAGATCAGGGTATTGTTTAAGCATTAAAGTAAACTATTGGTTGGGTTTTGGCAGTGTTAACACAAATTAAATTTGTAATTTGTCTCAGGTACGGTCAATGTTTTTTGGGTTGTGAAAATCAGTGATCCACGAATTACCAATTCAAGGATTTTTCCAGCATTCAACAAGAGTGCCAAACTGTCACAAGATACGCCCGTTCGGAGGTTTTGGACACCATGCTTAATGCTTGAAATGCACTAAGTGACCTCGAGACCTAGTTATTGACCCGGCATGACCCATATTTGAACTTGACCTAGATATCATTTAGATGTAACATCTGACTAAATTTGGTGAAGATCAAATGAAAACTACTTCAATTAGAGAGCGGGCACCATGCTAAATGCTTGAAATTCATTATGTGTCCGATCGTGACCTCGTTTTTGACCCGGCATGACCCATATTCGAATTTGATCTACATATCATCTAGACTCAACTTCTGACCAAATTAGGTGATGATCAGATGCAAACTACTTCAATTCGAGAGCGGACACCATGCTAAATGCTTGAAATGCACTAAGTAACCTTGTGACCTAGTTTTTGACCCGGCATGACCCATATTCGAACTTGACCTAGATATCAACTAGATGCAACTACTGACCAAGTTTGGTGAAGATCGGATGAATACAATTTGAATTAGAGTCCGGACAAAGTGGCGCCGTTGAAAATGCACTAATTGACCCTATGACCTAGTTTTTGACCCGGCATGACCCATATTCGAACTTGGCCTATATATCAACTAGATGCAACTGCTGACCAAGTTTGGTGAAGATCGGATGAATACAATTTGAAATAGAGTCCGGACAAAGTGGCCCCTTTGAAAATGCACTTATTGACCCTATGACCTAGTTTTTGACCCGGCATGACCCATATTCGAACTTGGCCTAGATATCAACTAGATGCAACTGCTGACCAAGTTTGGTGAAGATCGGATGAATACAATTTGAATTAGAGTCCGGACAAAGTGGCGCCGTTGAAAATGCACTAATTGACCCTATGACCTAGTTTTTGACCCGGCATGACCCATATTCGAACTTGGCCTATATATCAACTAGATGCAACTGCTGACCAAGTTTGGTGAAGATCGGATGAATACAATTTGAATTAGAGTCCGGACAAAGTGGCCCCTTTGAAAATGCACTAATTGACCCTATGACCTAGTTTTTGACCCGGCATGACCCATATTCGAACTTGGCCTAGATATCAACTAGATGCAACTGCTGACCAAGTTTGGTGAAGATCGGATGAATACAATTTGAATTAGAGTCCGGACAAAGTGATGCCTTCCGCCCGCCGCCAAGGGGTTTCACATAATACGTCCCGTATTTTATACGGGCGTATAAAAATCATCCATGACAGAAATCTTTTATTTAGGCTGTAAATACATATTTATATTAACAAGTACATGTTAAAAGTCCAAGGTTCGAAGTACACCGTGTACTCACTGTAAGAGGTGCAGTTTCCTGGCCAGGATGTCCAGGAGCCAGGCTGATATCGGGGGCAGAGTGGCGAGAGTGGCCTCCTCCTCCAGGTCATTCTGTGGGCAAAAATTGAGCCTTGTTTTGGTAAAACTGGGCTTAACTAGAGCTTTGTCACAGACGTGACGTATACCCCCACATGCTGCATTGACACAGACTATTTTGCATGCTGTCTTCACAAAACAAAAGAATCTAAATGGTGATTTTTAAGAATTATTATGCCATTATTATTTATGGCCATTTTGACCTTTGAACTCTTGAATTCTTTCGCATGACACGCTGTCCAATGACTGTGAACAAAATTAATGTACAGAGTCATTTTAAAATCTCACAATGAATGACATAGTTATGGCCCGGACAAGCTCATTTATGGCCATTTTTCACTTTTGAACTCCAAGTGCGACCTTGACCTTGAAGATATCGACATAATTCTTTCTCATGACACATTGTCCAATGATTGTGAACAAATGTACCAAGTAATTTTAAAATCCCACAATGAATGACACAGTTATGGCTCGGGAAAGATCATTTACGGCTATTTTTGACCTTTGAACTCACAGTGTGACCTTGACCTTGGAGATATCGACAAAATTCTTTTGCCCGACACACCGTCCAATGATGGTGAACAAATTTGCCAAATGATTTTTAAATCTCACAATAAATGATAAAGTTATGGCCCGGACATGCATTTGACCTTTGAACTCCAAGTGTGACCTTGACCATTGAGATGTTGACCAATATTTTTTACACGACACACCGTCCCATGATGGTGAACAAATGTACCAAGTTATTTTTAAATCTAACGATTAATGACATAGTTATGGTTCGGACAAACTTTCAGTTTAAAACACACTAAGCGACCCCGTGACCTAGTTTTTGACACAGCATGACCCATATTAAAACTTGATATTATACATCATCTAGATACAACTTGTGACCCAGTTTGGTGAAGATCGGATGAAATTTCGGGACAGACCGACAAAGTGACTCCTATATAGCCCCCATTACCAATGGTAATGGGGGTATAATGAATATGCATCATCTTGATTAGCCTGTGCATCTGGGCTTAAAAAATATACGCAAAGCATCATCCAGATTAGCCTGTGCGGTCAACATAGGTTAATATAGGACTGCAATGTTCACCTATACTGGATTTATGTCTAGAAGTGAGTTCCTTTAAATGAAAAATCCATGTAAGGGAACAGTGTCATTCCTGAATAGCCTGAGCCAACTGCACAGGCTTATCTTGGATGACATGTTACTTATTAAGCCTAGTTTTCTCAGAAGGCAGCGCAATCAGTACATAAAATCAACAACAAACTCAGTGCTTCTAAAAATGTGATTTTGGTAATACACTATCTCCATTTTTGGCTTCACCAAAACTTAACTTTTAAATAGATCCTGTAATGTTACGTCATTTTTTTTGCACACATTTCTGGGACGTCACTTTACGCAAATGCATTTAGCCCAGTTTTCCCAGAATGAAAATCATGTATTGAAATGCAATTTGAACCTGTTTACTGGAGTGGTCCATTTCCGCAAACACAGCGGCCAGGATGGTGGACATCACTTCATGCGCAACCGTCTCATCCAATGAGACTCTAGAGTAAACTGTCTTGAGAAGTTCACTCATGTGCTCCTTGACACTTGATAGCACCTGAAACAGCATCCATAAATATATTGAAAATGTCCCAAAGATTTCAGAAGCTGTAAGGCCTTTGTCCGACATTTGCTTTGCCAAATCACCAATTTGTTTATTCAGTTCAGTCCTTCTGGCAGAAATACTGTTTTGAGTTAGTAAAAATGACACAAAAGAAACGGTTACCGACAGAAGAAAGGACAGACTATGAAAATCTACTAAAATAGCTTTTAAAGTGGAGTCATCAAAAGTAACAAATTCCCACGCAATCAATGACAGGCTTGAGTTCTTAAGTTGCATATGAATTGAAAACAAGAGCTGTCACCATAGGATGACATATGCCACCTATAAATGCTTTGATATGCTTGTCCATATTCACATGCATACCAAATATGAAGGTTATATCTCAAGGGACATAGAAGTTAAGAGCATTTTTCGAAACCTAAACACACATTTCGAAACCTAAACGCGGACCCTAAGTTCAACTTCAAGGTCACAGGTGTCGAAATTTTTGTGCGTATGGAAAGGCCTTGTCCATATACACATGCATACCAAGTATGAAGGTTATATCTCAAGAAACATGGAAGTTATGAGCATTTTTTGAAACCTAAACGCAAAGTGTGACGGAAAGACAGACGGACGGTCCGATCACTATATGCCCTCCTTAGGGGGCATAAAAACACACAAATTTATCCTCAGCTAAAGTATGTTAAAAGATCCTCCCCCAATTTATTTGTATCTTGCTTGCACAGCATTGAAACTAACTAAGTTTTACCACAATAAATATAAATTCATGTCATCTTATTTCATTCTTAATTTTACTGGCCACATTTTTTTCGACACACTTGACTTGATCCTGAGTTTATTTGTCATCTGCTGCGGGATTAGTCCCAGTAGTTGGGGTAGGCAGCAGGCGGCTATAGCGTCTAAACCCTGATTTCCACGCTCCTCTGTTCTGTGGGTCAGTGTCACCCATGCCACAGGTGTGCACTAGCCTTAATACAGTCAGACCACGATTTTCTTGGTCTCCCTCTACCTCTAGCACCAGGAATGGCCATCTTTGAGATTGAATTGATGCAAGAGGTGGCACGCTCGACATGCCCATACCACCTCAGGCGTCTGGCTCTCAATGATGCAG
Source organism: Dreissena polymorpha (assembly GCF_020536995.1). Lineage (NCBI taxonomy): Eukaryota > Metazoa > Mollusca > Bivalvia > Myida > Dreissenidae > Dreissena > Dreissena polymorpha. The sequence goes on along the minus strand of NC_068369.1, from coordinate 25,516,201 downwards.
TGACTTCTGGTAACCCTAGTTTGCCATACAGCATGTCAGTGTGGACTCTGTCATCAGGTTTGATGCCGCAAATCCAGCGTGCCATTGCTCTGTCGTTTCTACGAAGTCGTTGTAGATCAGAAGTGGATGGTGCCCACGCTTCACTACCATGTAACATGGCAGAACGGACACAAGCATTGAACACGTTGCCACGGATTTATAGGGAAACATGCTTCGACGTCAGTATTGGTAGGAGCTTCTTAAACTTTACCCAGGCAATGCAGCATCGGGTGATGATGGCAAGTTCGCAGCCTCCCCCAGCACATAGCGTGTCACCCAGATAGCAGAAGCTGGCCTCAACATCAAGCTGTGAGCCATCAATGACCACCTGGGTAACAGGTCTTCCATCAATTGGGCGTGCCTGGTCCATGCATCTCGGGCAAACGTAGTCCGGGTTGCTGGTGATTCTTCCCTTGATGCCACTGCACTTTTTGTGCACCCACAGTTTGCACTGGGTACACTCAATCGAGTTCACTCCCACTCCACTCCTACATACCGCACAGGGATATGCTCCCGCATCGCGCAGAAGATTCAGTCCAGGGCCGGTGATCAAGAGCTTTGTCTTCTTCATATTGACCCTCAGCCCCTTGCTTTCCATTCCATCCTTCCAACCTTTCAATCTGGAGAGACACTCCTCCAGTGAGTCCGCGATCACAGCAAGATCATCAGCGTAGAGGAGCTCCCATGGAACCCCGGCGCGAAATTCCCTCGACAGAGCCTCAAGCACTAGGATGAAAAGCAGGTGACTAAGAATAGAACCCTGATTCACCCCTACTTCGACTCCAAATTCCTCGCTATATTGTCCGTTGACACGCACACGGCACCTGGCGCCTGTGTACATACCCTGTATGACACGAACTGCCCATTCCTCAACCCCTAGACTCCTCAGAGCCCACCAGAGGACCTTTCTTGGAACTCTATCAAATGCTTTCTCAAGGTCGACAAAGGCAATATACAGTGGCTTGTTTGCTGCATTGTATTTTTCCTGTTGCTGGTGTATGATGAAGATTGCATCAGTCGTACCTCTACCAGGAACAAAACCAAACTGCATACCATCGATATGGACCATCTCGCGTATGTGGGTGTCAAGTACACGCTCAATCAGTTTCATCGTCTGGTCCGTAAGCTTTAACCCACGGTAATTTCCTCTGTCTAGAGCCTCTCCTTTACCTTTGTAAAGGTTAAGGATGTGGCTCTCCTCCCAGTCCTTGGGGATCACACCATTGCTGAAAACGACCTCAGTCAGCTGTCTCAGCATTTCTTTCCCTCCTCACCAGCTGCTTTCAACATCTCGGCAATCACACCTGACGGTCCAGCGGCTTTGCCGCATTTCATCTTGCAGAGGGCTTTGCGAATTTGTTTTACTAAGACACAAACAAACCATGAATAAATATGAACAAGTTCTCATCTTAAACTGTAAACCCAATTAGGTCGCCATGGCGTAGTAAGGTTGCCTTTGCGTAGTGGATATGGGGTCCGCCTAGCGACCGGGAGGAAATGGGTTCGATCCCCACCCTGGGATCGTTCTTTAGATCTCTTTCAAAGACACCAAGTACTGGTTCTAGTCCAAGGAAATAGACTCCAGAGCATTTGAATTAAGCCTTAGGCTTTCAATTCAATAGAGCTAAAATAAATAGGTTTACACTAAACCCCATTGTGTGTTTATAGAATTCTCTCCATGTTCTAACAAAAGTTTTGATAGTAGTTGTTCACCAAATATTTGTTGTGTTTGATGACATTAATTCTCAAATGGTATATACTGAGCACTTGGCAAGTTTTTATCAGATTATATGCATGCGTCTAAACACCTATTATGTAAAATTTAAGGCAATATGTCTTATTTAATAGACTAATTTATTTGTTTCAGCTTATTATAAGCAAACAGTTTATACATAGCATGACATCTTTTTCAAACATTAATATTAAAGTGTATACTTTAAGTCTATACATGTCAAACTTATGATATCTTAGTCATTGTGAATTCATAGCAACTTTTAGTTAACGAAGTTCAGCAGTATGTTCAAGGGCAAATAACTCAGGCATGTGGGATAAATTCAAAAGTGTCTTGCAGATCTACAATTAGTGGAGATTATCTTTTTGAAGTTTCATTAACTTGCTAGAGAATTGTGGAAATAATTCTCTCCTCACCCTTACAACTTTTTATTTAATTTATGAAGACATCCAATAAACCCCCTTCCTGTGGAATGATAATAGAATTGGAAGGGGCATCATAATGTTAACTCCATATGAGCATGCTCTTAGAAAACAGGGCTTAATGCATGTATGGTGTCATCCCTGACTAGCCTGTGTAGTCAATGAAAACGAAAAAAAATCAAGCCGGAAGTGTCATCTCTGCTCATTCTGTGCGGACTGCACAGGCTAATTTGGGACAACACTTTACACATATGTATTAAGCCCCATTTTTCCAAAGCCTGACTCACTACACATGCCTACCTTCATGCTATCTTTCGGATGATGCTTCACGTATCCAGCAATATTCAGGAAGACCCTTGCCAGGGCGCTTGACAAGGTCTGAGGTGTGATCCACATAGCATCACCCTGGTACCTGGAGAGCTCCACCACCTGGTAAAGGCTCAGCAGCACCACCGACAGCAGGCCCAGATCTGGATCTGATGGGTACACAGCATATTGTTAACGTTAACCTTGTATTGTGTATGTTAACCTTGTATTGTGAATGTTAACCTTGTATTGTGAATGTTAACTTTGTATTGTGAATGCTAATCTTGTATTGTGAAGTTAACCTTGTATTGTGAATGTTAACTTTGTATTGTGAATGTTAATCTTGTATTGTGAAGTTAACCTTGTATTGTGAATGTTAACTTTGTATTGTGAATGTTAATCTTGTATTGTGAAGTTAACCTTGTATTGTGAATGTTAACCTTGTATTATGAATGTTAACCTTTTATTGTTAAGTAAACATTGTTTTGTAAGTAAGCCTTGTATTGTTAAGTTAACACAATTATTTATTTTTTTAGAAAGAAGTGTCTTATAATTATAATATCTCAATTTTATATTACATACATTTTACCAAGTATATACCTTTACTTTATATGATTTTGTTCTCATAGTTAGAATTCTTATAAAGAGTTATATTAAATTAGTTTTTGCCAAATCAGTGGACTTTCCATGTGAAGTGCTTTTTTCTAAAAATGCCCAAGACAGGGCCTGATGTGTCAATATTTGTTGATAAAAAAATCTCAATTTGGTTCATTTTTTCCATAAAAAGTTAAAAAATTCGCCATTTCATCAATTTATAAAATCTAAATTTGACTTGATTCCGTTCCCCCACAATGGTTATGAAAACCCTGCTCTGCTGCTCTGTTTCACATAAATATGGGCCTTGCTCTGGGAAAACTGGGCTTAATGCATGTGCACAAGTGTCATCCAAGGTCAATCAAAGACAAAACTTTTCGCTTTTATGGAATTTTTTGTTAAAGGTAAATCTCTTCTAAATGAAAATCCAGTCTAGGTGAAAAGTGTCATCCCTAAATAGCCTTAACAGGGTAATCTGGGACCACACTTTACTACGCACATGCATAAACCCAGAGCCGGCTAATATAACAAGAAACGGTCGGAGACGGGTGATGCTCCCCAAAGTTGTTTTTTGTCACAATATTACACTATATATTCAGATAAAAGGAAACATCTTGAGGGGCATAACTTTGGAAAAAAAATAATACGATGGATGGTTAAGCAACTTAAAAATTTCAAAGGGCCATAACTCTAAATAAATCATCTAACCAGAACCCACTAATAACATGCGCATCTCCTCAAGGTAGTTAAGCTTCCCATAAAGCTTCATTGTATTCCAGTCAGTAGTTGGGGAGAAATATCCCAGACAAGAATTGCACTATATGTACAGTTTATAGAAAATTTCGAAGGGCCATTACTCTGTGAAAAATCATCCGACCATCACCGGCTGATAATATGCACATCTCCTGTTGGTACTGAAACTTCCCATAAAGTTTCATTGAATTCCCGTAATAAGTTGCTGAGAAATAGCTCGGACAAGACTTGCACTATATGTACAATGGAAAATTTCAAAGGGCCATAACTCTGTGAAAAATCATCATACGAGAACAGGCTGATAGTAAGCACATCTCCTCTTGGTAGTGAAGCTTCCCATAAAGTTTCATTGAATTCCCGTAATAAGTTGCTGAGAAATAGCTCGGACAAGACTTGCACTATATGTACAATGGAAAATTTCAAAGGGCCATAACACTGTGAAAAATCATCATACGAGAACAGGCTGATAGTAAGCACATCTCCTCTTGGTAGTGAAGCTTCCCATAAAGTTTCATTGAATTCCCGTAATAAGTTGCTGAGAAATAGCTCGGACAAGAATTGCACTATATGTACAATGGAAAATTTCAAAGGGCCATAACTCTGTGAAAAATCATCCGACTAGAACTGGCTGATAATATGCACATCTCCTCTTGGTAGTAAAGCTTCCCATAAAGTTTCATTGAATTCCGGTCATTAGTTGCTGAGAAATAGCCCGGACAAGAATTGCACTATATGTACAGTTAATGAAAAATTTCAAAGGGCCATAACTCTGTGAAAAATCATCCAACAAGAACCGGCTGATAATATGCACATCTCTTGGTAGTGAAGCTTCCCATAAAGTTTAATTGAATTCCGGTCATAAATTGCTGAGAAAAAGCCCCGACAAGAATTGCACTATATGTACAGTTAATGGAAAATTTCTAATGGCCATAACTCTGTGAAAAATCATCCGACCAGAACCTGCTGATAATATGCACATCTCCTCTTGGTAGTGAAGCTTCTCATAAAGTTTCATTGAATTCCGGTCATTAGTTGCTGAGAAATAGCCCGAACAAAAATTGTGCACGGACGGACACACGGACGGACGGACAGACGAAGCGGTGACTATATGCTTCCCCCAAATTTTTTTGGGGGAGCATAAAAATGTTAGCTGATTAGCTATAATTTTTATATATAATATACAATTTCTAGCATATACAACCCATGCGAAAGACATCGGACCTCGGACATTTCTGATGAAATTTGCTGAGTTATTATTCCTGAAACTGGCTGACCTTGTGTCAGACAAAAAAACAAATGTAAAACTTTTTTAATTATAACAAAACTAGGAATATGTCAAATATACAGATAGGTTTATATTAATTTTACTTCCATAGATTGTTAAACGATAAAATAAAAACGCTTTTACCAATCAGGCGAACTTGCTATCTCTGCTTGTGACGTAACAAACTCCAAGTGCTATTATTAGAATCAGTCAAATATTGCACCTTGATTCGTGACGTAGGCAACATAACAAGTTTTGATTGGTAAAATTGAATTTTACTGGTTTCAATCCTTGTGATGATAGTTAATCTGCACTGGGAACCACACAACCTTTTTTTTTTTTTGAGGGGGGGGGGGGGGGGGGGGCAGGGCGGGGGTTCGGGGGGGGGGGGGGGGGGGGGGGGGCGGAGGTTCGGGAGGGCCGGGCGCGGCGCCCTTCGATTTAGGCCTAGCTGGAGCACTGTTTAACGATGCAAACAAAATCGCAAAGCTTTCTTTACTTTTGATTGAAAATTTTACCATGTGTGTAAACAAAACAGTTTTAAATTTAGGTGCTTTTTTTATTGTATTAAGAATTGTAAAACATTGTAAACATAATACTGACAGAAATAAACTCTATAAAGGGTATTTTCTATTATTTGGTTAAAGAAGAGCAAGGTCCAGTAAAATCTGGAAAAGTCCGGTACATTTGTAAAGTTATTGGACCTCATGTCCTTTTAAGATTTTTGTGTCTTTTGCATGAGTGATAAATTATAAGCTATTGCTAAGTCTATTGACTGGTGCCCATTTGATCTTACTTACCATTAGCGAGACAGAGAGTGCAGAAATCAATTACAGTCAAACCCAGCTCTGCTCCGACCCCAATCAGGAACATATTGCTCACTATCGTCAGCACATTCTGTCAGATAGAAACAATGGTTCAGTATTATTTTCAACCAATTGTTTCCATACCGTCTTATTATGTTAATAGGGAAAGCGTCAAATCGAAAATTGTTATTCAAATATTTACATTTTCTGTATTCAATAAAATATTCAAAGATTCACACAATTGCTATTGGAAACATTACACTGTCTGGCCAAGAATGCACTTATTATTTTGTATTTCAGTACAAACTATCTAACATCATCGCATATGGATTTGCAACTTGTGTTAATGTACGACTAACGAAGCCAAACTACCAAACCCTTTTGTAAAATGGTTACTCACCGTATGAACAAAATTCCCTGATTTTTCTGCTGGAAAATAAAAATTCCAGGATCATAATCTTACCTATTTCTTGTTTTAGACACCTGCGATAAATAGCAGTTGCAGACAATCACAAAGTACACTAAGCTACATGAACTGGAAAAAGTGAAAGTCTTTTTCCAGGTTTTCCCTGATTTCCAAATTGGCTGGAAACCCTTTTACTACTACCCGTAACCAAGTATCCTCACCTGTACAATGATGTGTGATAGCTGTGCCTGCAGGTTACTACTACCCAGAATCCCTACCTGTACAATGTTGTGTGCTAGCTGTGCCTGCTGGTTACTACTACCCAGTATCCACACCTGTACAATGTTGTGTGCTAGCTGTGCCTGCTGGTTACTACTACCCAGTATCCTCACCTGTACAATGTTGTGTGCTAGCTGTGCCTGCTGGTTACAACTACAAAGTATCCACACCTGTACAATGTTGTGTGCTAGCTGTGCCTGCAGGTTACTTCTACCCAGTATCCTCACCTGTACAATGTTGTGTGCTAACTGTGCCTGCTGGTTACTACTACCCAGTATCCTCACCTGTACAGTGTTGTGTGCTAGCTGTGCCTGCTGGTTACTACTACCCAGTATCCTCACCTGTACAATGTTGTGTGCTAGCTGTGCCTGCTGGTTACTACTACCCAGTATCCCTACCTGTACAATGTTGTGTGCTAGCTGTGCCTGCTGGTTACTACTACCCAGTATCCTCACCTGTACAATGTTGTGTGCTAGCTGTGCCTGCTGGTTACTACTACCCAGTATCCTCACCCGTACAATGTTGTGTGCTAGCTGTGCCTGCTGGTTACTACTACTACCCAGTATCCTCCCCTGTACAATGATGTGTGCTAGCTGTGGCTGTAGGTAACTACTACCCAGTATCCTCACCTGTACAATGATGTGTGCTAGCTGTGCCTGCAGGTTACTACTACCCAGTATCCTCACCTGTACAATGATGTGTGCTAGCTGTGCCTGCTGGTTACTACTACCCAGTATCTTTATCTGTACAATGTTGTGTGCTAGCTGTGCCTGCTGGTTACTACTACCCAGTATCCTCACCTGTACAATGTTGTGTGCTAGCTGTGCCTGCTGGTTACTACTACCAGTATCCTCACCTGTACAATGTTGTGTGCTAGCTGTGCCTGCTGGTTACTACTACCCAGTATCCACACCTGTACAATGTTGTGTGCTAGCTGTGCCTGCAGGTTACTACTACCTAGTATCCTCACCTGTACAATAATGTGTGCTAGCTGTGCCTGCAGGTTACTACTACCCAGTATCCTCACCTGTACAATGTTGTGTGCTAGCTGTGCCTGCTGGTTACTACTACCCAGTATCCTCACCTGTACAATGTTGTGTGCTAGCTGTGCCTGCTGGTTACTACTACCCAGTATTCCTACCTGTACAATAGTGTGTTCTAGCTGTGCCTGCTGGTTACTACTACCCAGTATCCTCACCTGTACAATGTTGTGTGCTAGCTGTGCCTGCTGGTTACTACTACCCAGTATCTCTACCTGTACAATGTTGTGTGCTAGCTGTGCCTGCTGGTTACTACTACCCAGTATCCTCACCTGTACAATGTTGTGTGCTAGCTGTGCCTGCTGGTTACTACTAACCAGAATCCTCAGCTGTACAATGTTGTGTGCTAGCTGTGCCTGCTGGTTACTACTACCCAGTATCCTCACCTGTACAATGTTGTGTGCTAGCTGTGCCTGCTGGTTACTACTACCCAGTATCCCTACCTGTACAATGTTGTGTGCTAGCTGTGCCTGCTGGTTACTACTTCCCAGTATCCTCACCTGTACAATGTTGTGTGCTAGCTGTGCCTGCTGGTTACTACTAACCAGTATCCTCACCTGTACAATGTTGTGTGCTAGCTGTGCCTGCTGGTTACTACTACCCAGTATCCTCACCTGTACAATGTTGTGTGCTAGCTGTGCCTGCTGGTTACTACTACCCAGTATCCCTACCTGTACAATATTCTGTGTTAGCTGTACCTGCTGGTTACTACTACCCAGTATCCTCACTTGTACAATGCTGTGTGCTAGCTGTGCCTGCTGGTTACTACTACCCAGTATCCTCACCTGTACAATGTTGTGTGCTAGCTGTACCTGCTGGTTACTACTACCCAGTATCCTCACCTGTACAATATTGTGTGCTAGCTGTGCCTGCTGGTTACTACTACCCAGTATCCCTACCTGTAAAAATGCTCTGAGCTAGCTGTGGCTGCTGGTTACTACTACTACCCAGTATCCTCACCTGTACAATGTTGTGTGCTAGCTGTGCCTGCTGGTTACTACTACTCAGTATCCTCAACTGGACTATGATGTGTGCTAGCTGTGCCTGCTGGTTACTACTACCCAGTATCCTCACCTGTACAATGTTGTGTGCTAGCTGTGCCTGCCGGTTACTACTACCCAGTATCCTCACCTGTACAATGCTGTGTGCTAGCTCTGCCTGCTGGTTACTACTAACCAGTATCCTCACCTGTACAATGCTGTGTGCTAGCTGTGCCTGCTGGTTAATACTACCCAGTATCCTCACCTGTACAATGCTGTGTGCTAGTTGTGCCTGCTGGTTACTACTACCCAGTATCCTCACCTGTACAATGTTGTGTGCTAGCTGTGCCTGCTGGTTACTTCTACTACCCAGTATCCTCACCTGTACAATGTTGTGTACTAGCTGTGCCTGCTGGTTACTACTACTACCCAGTATCCTCACCTGTACAATGTTGTGTGCCTGCTGGTTACTACTACTACCCAGTATCCTCACCTGTACAATGTTGTGTGCTAGCTGTGCCTGCTGGTAACTACTACTACCCAGTATCCTCACCTGTACAATGTAGTGTGCTAGCTGTGCCAGCTGGTTACTACTACCCAGTATCCTCACCTGTACAATGTTGTCTGCTAGCTGTGCCTGCTGGTTACTACTACCCAGTATCCTCACCTGTACAATGTTGTGTGCTAGCTGTGCCTGCTGGTTACTACTACCCAGTATCCTCACCTGTACAATGCTGTGTGCTAGCTGTGCCTGCTGGTTACTACTACCCAGTATCCTCACCTGTACAATGTTGTGTGCTAGCTGTGCCTGCTGGTTACTACTACCCAGTATCCTCACCTGTACAATGTTGTGTGCTAGCTGTGCCTGCTGGTTACTACTACCCAGTATCCCCACCTGAACAATGTTGTGTGCTAGCTGTGCCTGCTGGTTACTACTACCCAGTATCCCTACCTGTACTATGTTGTGTGTCAGCTGTGCCTGCTGGTTACTACTAACCAGTGTTCTCACCTGTACAATACAGTGTGCTAGCTGTGCCTGCTGGTTACTACTAACCAGTGTCCTCACCTGTACAATGCTGTGTGCTAGCTGTGCCTGCTGGTTACTACTACCCAGTATCCTCACCTGTACAATGTTGTGTGCTAGCTGTGCCTGCTGGTTACTACTACCCAGTATCCTCACCTGTACAATGATGTGTGCTAGCTGTGCCTGCTGGTTACTACTACAACCCAGTATCCTCACCTGTACAATGTTGTGTGCTAGCTGTGCCTGCTGGTTACTACTACCCAGTATCCTCACATGTACAATGTTGTGTGCTAGCTGTGCCTGCTGGTTACTACTACCCAGTATCCTCACCTGTACAATGTTGTGTGCTAGCTGTGCCTGCTGGTTACTACTAACCAGTGTCCTCACCTGTACAATGCTGTGTGCTAGCTGTGCCTGCTGGTTACTACTACCCAGTATCCTCACCTGTACAATGCTGTGTGCTAGCTGTGCCTGCTGGTTACTACTACCCAGTATCCTCACCTGTACAATGATGTGTGCTAGCTGTGCCTGCTGGTTACTACTACCCAGTATCCTCACCTGTACAATGATGTGTGCTAGCTGTGCCTGCTGGTTACTACTAACCAGTATCCTCACCTGTACAATGTTGTGTGCTAGCTGTGCCTGCTGGTTACTACTACTACCCAGTATCCTCACCTGTACAATGATGTGTGCTAGCTGTGCCTGCTGGTTACTACTTCCCAGTATCCTCACCTGTACAATGATGTGTGCTAGCTGTGCCTGCTGGTTACTACTACCCAGTATCCTCACCTGTACAATGTTGTGTGCTAGCTGTTCCTGCTGGTTACTTTACTTCTACCCAGTATCCTCACCTGTACAATGATGTGTGCTAGCTGTGCCTGCTGGTTACTACTACCCAGTATCCTCACCTGTACAATGATGTGTGCTAGCTGTGCCTGCTGGTTACTACTACCCAGTATCCTCACCTGTACAATGCTGTGTGCTAGCTGTGCCTGCTGGTTACTACTACCCAGTATCCTCACCTGTACAATGTTGTGTGCTAGCTGTGCCTGCTGGTTACTACTACCCAGTATCCTCACCTGTACAATGTTGTCTGCTAGCTGTGCCTGCTGGTTACTACTATCCAGTATCCTCACCTGTACAATGTTGTGTGCTAGCTGTTCCTGCTGGTTACTACTATCCAGTATCCTCACCTGTACAATGATGTGTGCTAGCTGTGCCTGCTGGTTACTACTACTACCCAGTATCCCTACCTTTACAATATTGTGTGCTAGCTGTGCCTGCTGGTTACTACTACCCAGTATCCTCACCTGTACAATGTTGTGTGCTAGCTGTGCCTGCTGGTTACTACTACCCAGTATCTTTATCTGTACAACGTTGTGTGCTAGCTGTGCCTCCTGGTTACTTCTATCCAGTATCCTCACCTGTACAATGTTGTGTGCTAGCTGTGCCTGCTGGTTACTACTACCCAGTATCCCCACCTGTACAATGTTGTGTGCTAGCTGTGCCTGCTGGTTACTACTACCCAGTATCCTCACCTGTACAATGTTGTGTGCTAGCTGTGCCTGCTGGTTACTTCTACCCAGTATTCTCACCTGTACAATGTTGTGTGCTAGCTGTGCCTGCTGGTTACTACTACCCAGTATCCCCACCTGAACAATGTTGTGTGCTAGCTGTGCCTGCTGGTTACTACTACCCAGTATCCCTACCTGCACTATGTTGTGTGTCAGCTGTGCCTGCTGGTTACTACTAACCAGTGTTCTCACCTGTACAATACTGTGTGCTAGCTGTGCCTGCTGGTTACTACTAACCAGTGTCCTCACCTGTACAATGCTGTGTGCTAGCTGTGCCTGCTGGTTACTACTACCCAGTATCCTCACCTGTACAATGCTGTGTGCTAGCTGTGCCTGCTGGTTACTACTAACCAGTGTCCTCACCTGTACAATGCTGTGTGCTAGCTGTACCTGCTGGTTACTACTAACCAGTATCCTCACCTGTACAATACTGTGTGCTAGCTGTGCCTGCTGGTTACTACTACCCAGTATCCTCACCTGTACAATGCTGTGTGCTAGCTGTGCCTGCTGGTTACTACTACCCAGTATCCTCACCTGTACAATGCTGTGTGCTAGCTGAACCTGCTGGTTACTACTACCCAGTATCCTCACCTGTACAATGTTGTGTGCTAACTGTGCCTGGTGGTTACTACTACCCAGTATCCCTACCTGTACAATGCTGTGAGCTAGCTGTGCCTGCTGGTTACTACTACCCAGTATCCTCACCTGTACAATGTTGTGTGCTAGCTGTGCCTGCTGGTTACTACTACCCAGTAAATCTACCTGTACAATGTTGTGTGCTAGCTGTGGCTGCTGGTTACTACTACCCAGTATCCTCACCTGTACAACGTTGTGTGCTAGCTGTGCCTGCTGGTTACTACTACCCAGCATCCTCACCTGTACAATGTTGAGTGCTAGCTGTGCCTGCTGGTTACTACTACCCAGCATCCTCACCTGTACAATGTTGTGTGCTAGCTGTGCCTGCTGGTTACTACTAACCAGGATCCTCACCTGTTCAATGTTGTGTGCTAGCTGTGCCTGCTGGTTACTACTACCCAGTAATCCTACCTGTACAATGTTGTGTGCTAGCTGTGCCTGCTGGTTACTACTACCCAGTATCCTCACCTGTACAATGTTGTGTGCTAGCTAGCTGTGCCTGCTGGTTACTACTACCCAGTATCCCTACCTGTACAATGTTGTGTGCTAGCTGTGCCTGCTGGTTACTACCACCCAGTATCCCTACCTGTACAATGTTGTGTGCTAGCTGTGGCTGCTGGTTACTACTACCCAGTATCCTCACCTGTACAATGTTGTGTGCTAACTGTGCTTGCTGGTTACTACCACCCAGTATCCCTACCTGTACAATGTTGTGTGCTAGCTGTGGCTGCTGGTTACAACTACCCAATATCCTCACCTGTACAATGTTGTGTGCTAGCTGTGCCTGCTTGCTCTGCTCATCCTCCTGTTTTAGGCCCAGTACAGGCACCACATGCTTGTCTGCCCAGGACAGCAGCTTGCCATACTCTGACAGGCAACTCAGCGTACGCTTGTCCTACCAAAAACAGAAGAAATCTGAATCTCTTGGGTCTGTATTCACCATTCCAATCTCAGATTAAAGAATAGACTTTGAACCAAGAAAAATACTTCAAGCACACCAAAAATAAGGGTAATATCTTTCTGAAAGCGTTTCTGTTTTTTTTCCGGAAAGGTGCTATTTTTAAGAAATTTCCTAAGTCAATTGACTGGAACAAAACTCAAACTTGATCTGTAAGTCAAGAAGATAGACTCACGCACCAAATATCAGGTAAATATCTGCTAGTATTGAGCAAACAAGTCCTGAAACCTATTATTGTCGAAAAAATTACAAGGCCCATAACATTGTCAAAATCAAGAAACCGTCAGAGAGGGGTGATGCTCCCCAAAGTTTTTTTTGTCAAAATATTGCACTATATATTCAGATAAAAGGAAACGTCTTGGGGGTACAGTAGTTGGGGGGACAAGAATTTTTTTACATAGAAAATTTCAAAGTCTATAACTCTGTGAAAAATCATCCGACCAGAACCCGCTGATAATATGCACATCTCCTCTTGGTAGTGAAGCTTCCCATAAAGTTTCATTGAATTCCGGTCATTAGTTGCTGAGAAATAGCCCGGACAAGAATTGCACTATATGTACAGTTAATGGAAAATTTCAAAGGGCCATAACTCTGTGAAAAATCATCTGACCAGATCCCTCTGATAATATGCCAATCTCCTCTTGGTAGTGATGCTGCCCATAAAGTTTCATTGAATTCCGGTCATTAGTTGCTGAGAAATAGCCTGAACAAAAATTGTGCCAGACGGACAGACAGACAGACGCACACACGGACAGACGAAGCGGCGACTATATGCTCCCCCAAAATAAATTTTGGGGGGAGCATAATAATTGGAGCTGAACAAAATTATTATTTGATCTGAAGGTCTTGCAGGTAGACTCGCATACTAAACAAGAGCACCGCATAACGGGTGCCACGCTCGACTGCAGGTGCAGTTTTTAATAAATGAAAGCTTGTCAGATTTTTTTTTTAAGAGGTCACAGTGACCTTGACCTTTGACCTAGTGACCAAAAAATGGGTGTGGCATGCAGAACTCATCAAGGTGCAGCTACATGTGAAGTTTCAAAGTTGTAGGTTGAAGCACTTTGATTTAAGAGCCAATGTAAAGGTTTAAGCACGACGCGGACGGAGGATGACGAGCTGGCTATGACAAAACCTCGGGTTTTCTCCGAAAATAGCCGAGCTAAAAATAGGTAAACAACTCAAAGCATTTTGGAAAAAAATCCGAAAAGTATTATTTTAAAGCCCATTTACTACCGTAATTGCTCTATGTTTTCGGACACTTAAAAATAATTAAAAAAATTCGTGTCCGAAAACTTAGATACAAAAAATATTAACAAAATACAGGTGTCAGAAAACTAAGAGTCGAAAATGGAAGTGTCCGAAAATAGCGTCAATTGTATCAACGACTACCGGAAATAGCACGCGCTTGTAAAATACCATGCCGTAAAGTATAAATTACAGTTATATATGTTTGCACTGCATTTTAAATAATTGTAAATGCTTAATTTATTTGACAGAAAGTTACTTCAAGGTTGTACTTTGACCAAGGAGTTCAAAAATGAGCATGTGATGTACCGATACACGCTTGTATGAACCTGTAATTAATGCAATAAAAAAGCAAACTATGAATTCTTTGTTTGTTCATTTCTGATAGTTGTTGTGTAACACCTTCCATTGTTCATAAAACTTGTAATAGGGTGCATCACAATTTGAACCATTTAGTATTTGTCACATTTATTTTACTGAGAAGGGGTAGTACCATTGCGGTAGATAATTGAACTGTTAATTGGCACTACCCCTGGTAATTGTCATAACGCTTATGCTATCGGGCGAAACCATTGTTTAATACCGGTTTACAAGGTCATTTACCCAATAACACAAATGTAACGGTCCATTGCCCTCAGGCATGCACCCGCAATATTTTATGATGTTAATCTGGTTGTAAAACCCCATGATCGAAGTGTCATTGGATATCGGAAACAGGTTCGAAATTTGGTAAAATAGCGCTGTAAAATATACTGTCCGAAAACTTAGAGACATAAATAACGGACGAAAACTCGTGTGTCCGAAAATAAAGAGTAACGAAAAATAATTATTTTTGCTAAAAAAGGGGGTGTCCGAAAACTTAGTGTCCGAAAACATAGAGTAACTACGGTACTCAAAATCAACGAAAATTTCGTACAATATTTCGTAAAATAAAGTTAAACAATTAAAATAAATGGTAAAATAGATGTTTGTAGATACAAAATGCTAGTTTTTATTATTGTTTTGCGTATTTAATTCAATTTTAATTTCCCGCAACAATATCTATTCATACGACACATTAACACTAACATGGTACCATTTTAGTGTTCGTGTGTCGTATGAATAGATATATTTGCGGGAAATTAAAATGGGATTAATTGTGCCACAAATAAATAAAAACGAGCATTTTGTATCTACAAAAATCTATGAATCATACCATATCTAGCGTTGAAATTGTGACTATTGCTATAAGGAACACAGATTGTTTAGGTGTTAAATGTTATTTTACGAAATACTTTACACAATTTTGTTGATTTTAAGCGTTATAGAGGCTTAAAAGAAAATACCTAAGCCTGAGGCCTATAACTTTGCTTAAAGTAAATTGACCGGAACGAAAGTCGAACTAGATCAAGATCTAGCAGGTAGACTAAAGTACAAAAAAATCTGGTAAATTCTCAAGTTCTAGGCACCTAACTTAACAAAAAATCAATGGACTAGTACGAAACTCAAACTGGTTCTGAAAGTCATGTAGATAAGACTCAAAACTTAAAGAAACATTTTACTGATTCATTTCTCGAAGGAATGTAACATACAGTATTTTACTACCTGTGCATGTAGAAGTAATAGCAGCTTGCAGTAAATGTTGAATGCTTCCAAGATAATGTTGCTGTCAGATTTCTCATCTGCTTTGCCTTCCAACATCTCAGTCAATTTCACCTAAATGAAGAAATTCCTAAGCTGACTATAAGAGCCTCATTCTAGGTAATATGTGCTAAATGCATGCACAGTCTGCAGAGGCTACTCAGGGATAACACTTAATGCATGTGCAGTCTGCACAGGCTACTCAGGGATAACACTTAATGCATGTGCAGTCTGCACAGGCTACTCAGGGATAACACTTAATGCATGTGCAGTCTGCACAGGCTACTCAGGGATAACACTTAATGCATGTGCAGTCTGCAGAGGCTACTCAGGGATAACACTTAATGAATGTGCAGTCTGCAGAGGCTACTCAGGGATAACACTTAATGCATGTGCAGTCTGCACAGGCTACTCAGGGATAACACTTAATGCATGTGCAGTCTGCACAGGCTACTCAGGGATAACACTTAATGCATGTGCAGTCTGCAGAGGCTACTCAGGGATAACACTTAATGCATGTGCAGTCTGCAGAGGCTACTCAGGGATAACACTTAATGCATGCGCAGTCTGCAGAGGCTACTCAGGGATAACACTTAATGCATGTGCAGTCTGCACAGGCTACTCAGGGATAACACTTAATGAATGTGCAGTCTGCAGAGGCTACTCAGAGATAACACTTAATGCATGTGCAGTCTGCACAGGCTACTCAGGGATAACACTTAATGCATGTGCAGTCTGCAGAGGCTACTAGGGGATAACACTTAATGCATGTGCAGTCTGCACAGGCTACTCAGGGATAACACTTAATGCATGTGCAGTCTGCAGAGGCTACTCAGGGATAACACTTAATGAATGTGCAGTCTGCACAGGCTACTCAGGGATAACACTTAATGCATGTGCAGTCTGCAAAGGCTACTCAGGGATAACACTTAATGCATGTGCAGTCTGCAGAGGCTACTCAGGGATAACACTTAATGCATGTGCAGTCTGCACAGGCTACTCAGGGATAACACTTAATGCATGTGCAGTCTGCACAGGCTACTCAGGGATAACACTTAATGCATGTGCAGTCTGCAGAGGCTACTCAGGGATAACACTTAATGCATGTGAAGTCTGCAGAGGCTACTCAGGGATAACACTTAATGCATGTGCAGTCTGCACAGGCTACTCAGGGATAACACTTAATGCATGTGCAGTCTGCAGAGGCTACTCAGGGATAACACTAAATGAATGTGCAGTCAGCACAGGCTACTCAGGGATAACACTTAATGCATGTGCAGTCTGCAGAGGCTACTCAGGGATAACACTTAATGCATGTGCAGTCTGCAGAGGCTACTCAGGGATATCACTTAATGCATGTGCAGTCTGCACAGGCTACTCAGGGATAACACTTAATGCATGTGCAGTCTGCACAGGCTACTCAGGGATAACACTTAATGCATGTGCAGTCTGCACAGGCTACTCAGGGATAACACTTAATGCATGTGCAGTCTGCAGAGGCTACTCAGGGATAACACTTAATGCTTGTGCAGTCTGCACAGGCTACTCAGGGATAACACTTAATGCATGTGCAGTCTGCAGAGGCTAATCAGGGATAACACTTAATGCATGTGCAGTCTGCAGAGGCTACTCAGGGATAACACTTAATGAATGTGCAGTCTGCACAGGCTACTCAGGGATAACACTTAATGCATGTGCAGTCTGCAGAGGCTACTCAGGGATAACACTTAATGCGTGTGCAGTCTGCACAGGCTACTCAGGGATAACACTTAATGCATGTGCAGTCTGCAGAGGCTACTCAGGGATAACACTTAATGAATGTGCAGTCTGCACAGGCTACTCAGGGATAACACTTAATGCATGTGCAGTCTGCAGAGGCTACTCAGGGAAAACACTTTATGCATGTGCAGTCTGCACAGGCTACTCAGGGATAACACTTAATGCATGTGCAGTCTGCAGAGGCTACTCAGGGATATCACTTCATGCATGTGCAGTCTGCAGAGGCTACTCAGGGATAACACTTAATGAATGTGCAGTCTGCACAGGCTACTCAGGGATAACACTTAATGCATGTGCAGTCTGCAGAGGCTACTCAGGGATAACACTTAATGCATGTGCAGTCTGCACAGGCTACTCAGGGATAACACTTAATGCATGTGCAGTCTGCACAGGCTACTTAGGGATAACACTTAATGCATGTGCAGTCTGCACAGGCTACTCAGGGATAACACTTAATGCATGTGCAGTCTGCACAGGCTACTCAGGGATAACACTTAATGCATGTGCAGTCTGCAGGGGCTACTCAGGGATATCACTTCATGCATGTGCAGTCTGCAGAGGCTACTCAGGGATAACACTTAATGAATGTGCAGTCTGCACAGGCTACTCAGGGATAACACTTAATGCATGTGCAGTCTGCAGAGGCTACTCAGGGATAACACTTAATGCATGTGCAGTCTGCACAGGCTACTCAGGGATAACACTTAATGCATGTGCAGTCTGCACAGGCTACTCAGGGATAACACTTAATGCATGTGCAGTCTGCACAGGCTACTCAGGGATAACACTTAATGCATGTGCAGTCTGCACAGGCTACTCAGGGATAACACTTCATGCATGTGCAGTCTGCAGAGGCTACTCAGGGATAACACTAAATGAATGTGCAGTCTGCACAGGCTACTCAGGGATAACACTTAATGCATGTGCAGTCTGCACAGGCTACTCAGGGATAACACTTAATGCATGTGCAGTCTGCACAGGCTACTCAGGGATAACACTTTGTCTACACTGGATTTTCACTATGAAGAGACTTCCTTTAAACAGAAATACCGTAAAAGCAGAAAGTGTTGTCCCTGATTAGCCTGTGTGAACTGCTCAGGCTAATGTGGGATGACACTTTACTCATATGCATAAGACCCAATTTTCCCAGAACACAGCTAAATATACTCAAAGAAAAAGCCATCAAATCAAATTGTACTTCTTATCTCCATTAATTTGTTGTTGTTTTTGAAACACCTTTTGAGGAATTAATTTTCAATTAAAATTTGGTTATTAGTTAGTTTAAACCTATTTATTTTAGCTCGATTGCGTCGAAAGCCTTAGGCTTATATAAACGCTCTCCAGTCCGTTTCCTGGGCCTAGAACCAGTACTTGGTGTCTTTGGGGGAGATCTAAAGAACGCTCCCACGGTGGGGATCGAACCCGTGACCTCCCGGTCGCAAGGCGGACACCATATCCATTACACCACGGCGACCTTATTTGGTTATTGAAACCATGGCTTGCATGGTGTTTGTACTGATAAATCAATGCAGAAAAAGGAAAGTTGGAGACCTGTGAAAACCAGTCAATACTATGAAACATGGGTTATTTTTCTCTATTCAAACTCAAATACATTGATCGCACAATATGTTTAAAAATTATCTGAAACAGACCAACAAAAAAAAAATCATTTGACTTCTTAAAAAAAACTTATAAAATAAATACCGCTTTTTTGACGATGCTGCGAAGCATCGTCTAAGTTATCATATCATGAAAACATTCTTCACAATGGCAACCTATGTAAAAGACCGAGCCAGTCTGATTGAGATAGCTCGATTTTTCTAATCGGCATACCTCGCTGATTATCATTGATAAAGGTATAGGAAGCTCAGCTATAAATAGGACAGCATATTCTGGGAAAAGATTTAATAATAGTTTGAAAACCTTAATTTTAAATCAGTTATATTCAATCCATTATATGTTTATAGATCAATGAAACAACTATGCATTTTCTGTGTGTATTGTATTTGACATTTGTCGTGATTCAGTAAATAAATTGCGAATCAAAACGTGTATAATTAACTATCAACGCGATCATTAGTGTAAAGAAAATGAATTATTTCGAACCTGCCATTTGTAAACGTTGTAGCGACTATGGTATATAAATAGCATAATAGCCGTATCATATTTGTGATACTCGCTCTTCTGCATGCTTTCTCATTTTGCATATTTAATAAACTTTTCAAACATAAATTACAGAGCCACATCAGTGCACATACTATGTTTGACAATTCATTCGTTTGTTGGATATTGTTTGCTGTTTTAAACACATATTAGGTCATATCGCGGAGATTTAGTTAACCTTACCATGCATTCATGGGTGAACTCACGTATTCAAGTGCTCTTACGACTATGTGCTCATACATACCCACTTTCGATCGAGAATCATCATGAAATTATTGCCGTACTTAACGAACAAACATGCCTAAGCTTATTGAATTAGAGAAAAAGAACAATAATCAAAAGAGAAAAATTACGTGTTCATGCACATGGGATTGTGAAATCACGTCCGTACACATAGCATCATTAACTTAGGAAAGGAAACAACGAAATATAAAGTTTGGTATGATATACATGTGAAATTAAAGAGCATGGTTTAATAAAAGAGCATGTAAAGTTTTGAATTTATATGCTGAAACATAATGTTATAACCCACAAACGTTTTACTGTAACAGACAGTTTTTTAAGATAAGTGGTACAGAAAATACACGTCGAATACCTTTTTAAAGATATTTCTTGTTATATTTGATCGAGAATGTAACCCGCCTCCCAGTTTCGCTGAAAGGATCAAGTTCCTCATGGGTACTACTTCACCGTACCCCCAATTTTGTTTTTGCACCCTACATTTTTCGTACCCAATTTTTTTTCGTACCCAAATTTGTGCTCGTAACCAAATTTATTTCGTACCCAATTTGTTTCTTACCAATTTTTTTTTCGTAACCAAATCTTTTAAGGTACTTATTTTTTTTTGCATAATTTTTGTACCCAAAATTTTCGTACGCATTTTTTCCCTACCCAAAATTTTCGTACCCGCATACACAATTCTTGTGATGTAGATAAACTTAAATAGATGCTTTTATATCAATCCTCTTCAAAGGCATCGTCACACCAGTACTGTCAGTACTTTGATCTCAGGGCTCATTTTAAGTGTCTCAAAATGAATAAATTGTTTTCTGAAACATGAGCAACATGACTGTTCCTACAACCTTTTAAAAGAGTTTTTATTGATTAGCCAATAGCTTTTCTTGCAACCTTACAGAGGTGGTTTCTTTTAACGACAGTGAATTTTTTTTTTAAGATATGGAAGCTATGAAACAAAAATACTTGTAAGTCACATTAAGTGCCGCCCCTGGATTTAAAGTTTCTTCATCAAAATTTTGCCTAGAATATAGAACACTGGACATTCTGACAGATGTGGTTCAGAGATAAAACATTTAAGTCAATTTCAAAGAAAAATATGCAAGCTTCACTCTTGGAAAATGAAGCTTAATGCATGTGTGTTAAGCGTTTTCCCACACTTGCAAGGATCCTGCACTGACTAATTGAGGATAATATATTCTCCTTTAATTGTATTTTTCTTTAAAAATAAGTCTCTTTCCAGCATAAATCCAGTAAAGGTGGGAAAAAGTAGTCCCTGATTAGCCTGTGCAGACTCCACAGGCTTATCTTGAACGACACTTTAAGCAAATGCATGTAGCACTGTTTTCCAATAGCCCAGCTCATATGCTAATTTGTAGTAATTGGCTAATTTGGCGACAGTCGGAGGTTTACCACTGAGTTAGCCAGCAGGTCCCTGATAGCGAGGTTGCGTGTCACATGCTGCAAAAGTATCCCCTGGGTGAGGGTCTGGGTCAGCATGTGGGAGAGCAGGGCCAGGCCCAGACCGGGCTCTGGCACATGGGTTTCCACAAACTTTACACGCCCAGAGTCCGGCCTGCCACGCCCAGTCTTTTGTAGGGGCGTCACATCTAGACATGTAATAGAATAGTCTAGAATTATGGTGTGTTCAGAGTGCAATGTAAAGAGTAAATGTTTAACTAATATTCAATCACTTTAAACAACTTCAGTATATTTTCAAGTATTTCTTATTATAAATAGCTAATTATTTATTAAAATAAAAATAATTTGTTAAAAAAGAACTTTATAACTTTTAGAATTTTACTGTTGCATGCAATTTATTTACTTTACAAATATAAGGCAATACTATAATCTTTACTTCAGTCTCATAGTTGGCAGTGCATAAAAGTATTTACATATCATATGAATCGCTGTCACTATGAAGTTATTATCGTCCAAAACTCAGTTGTGGTATTACAAACATTTACTGTATGCACTTGAAATATGGCAGCTTGTTAAAACTATTACAGTGAAATTTAAGTTGTCATTGCTGGCACGGGCGAAGTGGGCTGAGGACAACAAACTGTTAAGTAAAGTGGCTTTTTGTTTGTGCAAAAATGAGTAGCTGTTTGGTCTTATTGCAAGATCTGACAAGAAGCAAATGGTTCACATTATAATTATGAAGATTGTGGTTTGTTCAAATCAAGTAGTATGCCACAAGTCTTCAAATCAAGTAGTATGCCACAAGAAAAATTGAGTTTAACAGTACAGTTATGTATTACTTGACTTGACAAGGTTGTGCCTTTAGAACAGCAGATTCAAATGCATCAAAGGTTAAAACAAACTTGATGAATCAATCTGCGTACCGAGGGCCGGCTGTATCCATTCTGTCACCAACTCCAGAACACTCTCCACCTGACCGGTCTTACACAAACACTCTACCAGGGGCCCATAGTCTGACACAGTATTGGCAGAGGTCATCTTGCGTAGCTTTGGCAACCATGAACGACTAAACATATGAAAGGAATTAAAAGCGCATTACTCTGTGAAAGAGGGTTTGATGCGTGTGCGTGAAGTGTCCGCACAGGGTAATCAGGGACAACACTTTCTGACTTCATTGTATTTTTCATTAAATTGATGTCTCTTCTTAGCAAAAGTGCTGTCCCTGATTAGCCTGTGAGGACTGCACAGGCTAATCTGGGATGGCACTTTGCTGACATGCATTAAACCCCCTTTTACCAGAGCAAGGCTTATTATATTTTTTAAAACGTTATTCATGGCAATAATTATAATGCAAAGACAGTTAGTAACAAACATTCTAACATGCTTTGACAATCAATCATCTAAATTGAGCCACGCTCTGGGGAACTGGGCTTTATGGATGTGGATGAAGTGTTGTCCCAGATTAACCAGTCAGTTTGCACAGGCTAATCAAGGCAACACTCTTTTTCGCATAAATTTTATTTTCACTACTGGTTAGCGAGTATTTGTCGGACAGCAGTATTTACCAGACGTTCTATTAATTTCGTGTATTGTAATGCTGCAACGCAATTTACTTCGTCAGATAGTTACAGATGTTTGTTTTCTTGAAATTGACAGGAACAAGAGCTGTGTTCGTGAGACACAATGCCCCTACTGCGGCCCTTTGAAGCCATATATATGATCTTTGACCTTGAAATATGACCTTGACCTTTCACCACTAAAAATGTGCAGCTCCGTGAAATACGCATGCATGCCTAATATGGAGATGCAATCTTCAATATTGCAAAAATTGACCTTTACCCTTGACCTTGAAGGATGACTTTAACCTTACAACCTTTAACCTTACACCACTCAAAATAAGCAGCTCCATGAGATACGCATGCATGCCAAATATCAAGTTGCTATCTTCAATATTTCAAAAATTGACCTTGACCTTGAATGATGACCTTCAACCTTCTACCACTGAAAATGTGCAGCTCCATTAGGGTCGCATGCATGCCAAATATTGAGTTGCAATCTTCAATATTGCAAAATTTGACCTTTGACCTTGAAGGATGACCTTGACCTTTCACCACTCAAAATGTGCAGCTCTATGAGATATGCATGAATGCCAAATATCGAGTTGCTATCTTCAATATTGCAAATTTAAACCTTTGACCTTGAAGGATGACCTTGACCTTTCACCACTCAAAATGTGCAGCTCCATGAGATACACATGCATGCCAAATATCAAGTTGCTATCTTCAATATTGCAAAAGTTATGGGCAATGTTAATGTTTTCGGACGGACAGATTGACTGACAAAGAGACAGAGGGACGGACTGACGGACAGTTAAACAAGGGCTGTTTGTAAAACATGCATGCCCCCCTATATGGGCTATAAGTAGTAGTAGCAGCCATTGTGTGAATACGTTTTTTGTCACTGTGAACGGTGGTGGTGGTGGTGGTGGTGCAGTAGTAGTAGTAGTAGTAGTCAGGGTTTTTTTTAGAAAAAGGGGAAGACGCTGGACGCTGGGTAAAAGGGGAAAATTGAGCGCGAAAGAGACATATTTGGGGAAAAAATAAAAACTGTTCATTTCAATGTCTATAATTCGCCTACAGACTTCAGGGTTTTTTTTTTAGAAAACGAGGCATGTCTCTGACCTTTTTGTTCTAAAACACATGAACAAGTATGATATTAAAGTCAAAGTCCTAAATAAAGTTGCAGGGGTAGATCTAATAATGGGAAATGTTTTCAACTGGGGCCGGGGAACGATGTCAATATTGTGATTTCAATTTCATGATGAATGGGTTGACGATCTAGATCTGCGGCAGTATTGGAAGGGAAAGGTGCGGCAGCTGCCGATTGTCTACTTTCACTTTCACAAAAATCCGACAGTATTAATCGATGTTGATTACATGTACCTCCGAATCCTGCTGGGTTTCAACGGTTTTTGATGATTCATTCTTAAAAAATGCGTCAACGCAATTAATATTTTCCGAGTCCGAACGATTTATTTTGTTCGTGTATGAACGCCAATTGTGAGACTTTTTTCTGTTTTAACGTTTATATCTTGGCTTTCACATAACCCGGATGAAAATTCAACTGGTTTCCGGTCATTAATTTACGAAACACCTTTCTCGCGCAAGACCGGAATCCAGTAAAATAGTCACATGATTAATACGATTAGTTGCCCGGTTTCCTTGACGTAATTAAAGAGCTATATATAGAATCACTGGGATTCCCAGATTTGAGCGTTCGTCGGGAGAGAGAGAGAGAGAGAGAGAGAAGAGAGAGGAGAGAGAGAGAGAGAGAGAGAGAGAGAGAGAGAGAGAGAGAGAGAGAGAGAGAGAGAGGAGAGAGAGAGGAGAGAGAGAGAGAGAGAGAGAGAGAGAGAGAGAGAGAGAGGGAGAGAGAGAGGAGAGAGAGAGAGAGAGAGAGAGAGAGAGAGAGAGAGAGAGAGAGACAGAGACAGAGAGAGAGAGAGAGAGAGAGAGAGAGAGAGAGAGAGAGAGAGAGAGATATCGTTGTACATGGTACAAATTGGATAAGTGTCGACTTCCCAAAAGAAAAAAAAACCATTTCTTTGAGGGTAAAATATTATATTTTGGTGAAAAATGATATTTTTGGAGGGGAAATGGTAGTTTTAGGGGGAAAATTCTGGTAGGGTAAGACGCCGAATATCGGCGTCACTTTCTTAGTAAAAAAAACCCCTGGTAGTAGTAGTAGTAGTAGTAGTAGTAGTAGAAGTGGTTGTAGTAGTAATAGTAGTAGTAGTAGTAGTAGTAGTAGTAGTAGTAGTAGTAGTAGTAGTAGAAGTAGTAGTGGTAGTAGTAGTAGTAGTAGTAGTAGTAGTGGTAGAAGTAGTAGTAGTAGTAGTAGTAGTAGTAGTAGTAGTAGTAGTAGTAGTAGTAGTAGTAGTAGTAGCAGTAGCAGTAGCAGCAGCAGTAGCAGCATTACAATACCAATACTTAAGAATGATCAAATGGGAAAAGGTAACCTAGCACTGGCAGTAAATATGGGGCTCATTTACAGGTCAGATTCGGAATCTCTGCTGTAAAATGAGATTTTGAATGAATTAAAGGGAGGCAAAAAAGTAGTAGTAGTAGTAGTAAAAGTAGTAGTAGTAGTGGCAGTAGTAGTAGAAGTAGTAATAGTAGACATGGTAGAATAAGTGGTGGTGGTGGTGGTGGTGGCTGTAGTGTAGTAGTAGTAGTAGTAGTAGTAGTAGAAGTAGTAGTAGTAGTAGTAGTAGTAGTAGTAGTAGTAGTAGTAGTAGTAGTAGTAGTAGTAGTAGTAGTAGTGAAGTAGTAGTAGTAGTAGTAGTAGTAGTAGTAGTAGTAGTAGTAGTAGTAGTAGTAGTAGCAGTAGCAGTAGCAGCAGCAGTAGCAGCATTACAATACCAATACTTAAGAATGATCAAATGGGAAAAGGTAATCTAGCACTGGCAGTAAATATGGGGCTCATTTACAGGTCAGATTTGGAATCTCTGCTGTAAAATGAGAATTTGAATGAATTAAAGGGAGGCAAATCTGTAATAAAAAGAACATGCATAAACCGTAGTTGTTTCCCTTGTTTGAACCATGCTAAATCCTTAAAATGCCTATTTCCAGTAACTGTGACCTTCACCTGTGACCTTGACCTTTGACCTAGTGACCTCAAAATCAATAGGGGTCATCTGCGAGTCATGATGAATCTACCCATGAAGTTTCATGATCCTAGGCGTATGCGTTCTTGAGTTATCATCCAGAAACCATTTTACTATTTCGGGTCAACGCGACCTTGACCTTTGACCTAGTGACCTCAAAATCAATAGGGGTCATCTGCAAGTCATGATCAATCTACCCATGAAGTTTCATGATCCTAGGCGTATGCGTTCTTGAGTTATCATTCAAAAACCATTTTACTATTTCTGGTCACCGTGACCTTGACCTTTGACCTAGTGACCTCAAAATTAATAGGGGTCATCTGCGAGTCATGATCAATGTACCTATGAAGTTTCATGATCCTAGGCCCAAGCGTTCTTGAGTTATCGTCTGACAACCACCTGTTGAAGGACCGACCGACAGACCGACATGAGCAAAGCAATAAACCCCCTCTTCTTCAAAGGGGGGCATAAAAACTATATGCCACCCTTGTTATGGCATATGCTAAAGTTTTCATCAGACAGACAGATGCCATATATTTGACCTTCGACCTTGAAGGATGACCTTGACCTTAAACCTTTCAAAATGTGCAGCTCCATGAGATACACATGCATGCCAAATATCAAGCTGCTATCTTCAATATTGAAAAAGTGATGGCCAATGTTAAAGTTTTCAGACGAACGGACAGACGACATATAATTGACATTTGACCTTGAAGGATGACCTTGCACTTCACCTTTCACCACTCAAAATGTGCAGCACCATTTGATACACATGCATGCCAAATATCAAGTTGCTATCTTCTATATTAAATAATTATCTCCCTTTAAAGCTTATTACTTCCCTTGGATTTGTATTTTCGACCTCAGACCTTAAAGGATGACCTTGACCTTTTACCACGATGTGTTTGTCAGAAACACAATGCCCCCTACTGCGCCACTTTGATTTATTTAAAGAAAATATATAATTTGGCAGGTCAGATAATTATCTCCATTTAAAGCTTATTACTTCCCTTGGATTTGTATTTGGACCCTAGACCTTGAAGGATGATCTTGACCTTGAAAATTTACGACTCTAAATGTGCAGCTCCATGAGATACACATGCATGCCAAATATCAAGTTGCTATCTTCAATTTTGCAAAAGTTATGGCCAACGTTAAAGTTTTCGGACGGACGCACAGACTGACAGACGGACAGTTCAACTGCTATATGCCACCCTACCGAAGGCATAAAAATGCGTTAAATGCTTGTATTAAAGTTAAACAAGTGTGATGTTTTCAAATTTCGTCGGAATGTAATGCGACCTCCATGCAGGGGATATTAATATCCTGCGCATGCTCAACAGAAATCCCTTACTGAAACCCGAACTGTCTGCTTGAGATTTTCGTTCATCTACTGTAATAGAGCAGGTCTCAATAACTTGTATTACAATCTCTTATTTTACGTAAAACTGATGTTTTTCACACGCACACATGATTTAAATTATAGATTTTTTACATTATAATTCCACACAATTTGCTGTATACATACAGTATATCTGAATTGCTCACAAAATGTACTAAGTAAACAATTAAATATAAAAGAAACAATCTGATTTAAAATTATAAATTTACTGTTTGGATTTTCTCCCTTGAAAAATAATAATCTTTTCTCCACAAAGATCTATAAATAAACATGCTTATTTATAGATATTTGTTAGAACTGATATTGGAAAAAAATTATTAATCTATTTACACACTCAGGTGGCGACATATTTCACTATCAAATTAATGTATTTACGTCATTTTAATGTTTAAAGTTTTATTTAAACTTATTTGTTTCAAAATATTCAATTTATATGTCCTTTAAATACTTCTGTAAAGTGGAAAATTACCTCCCTTTAATGACCCCATATACGGCCCTCGTACATACGCAAGCGCACATCAA
Source organism: Dreissena polymorpha (assembly GCF_020536995.1). Lineage (NCBI taxonomy): Eukaryota > Metazoa > Mollusca > Bivalvia > Myida > Dreissenidae > Dreissena > Dreissena polymorpha. Next base: position 25,488,332 of record NC_068369.1, on the reverse strand, counting down.
AAACTATTTTGTTTACATTCGCTTGTAGATAATAAACCTAGGATGTATCAGTCATTTTTTTATTAAATGTTTCATATTATTTTGTAAGTTATTAAATAAACAAGAGGGCCATGATGGCCCTGAATCGCTCACCTGACTCATTAAGATCAGATGAAAACTATGACCTCTATTGTCTACACATGTTTTTCTATGATTTGACCTAGTGACCTAGTTCCTGACTCTAGATGACCCAAATACAATCCTAATCAAGATTTCATCAAGATAAACATTCTGACCACAGTTCATAAATATTGGATGAAAACTGTGACCTCTATTGTCAACACAAGGTTTTTCTATTTATTTGACCTAGATTTTTACCCCAGATGACCCAAATACAATCCCACCCAGATTTCATCAAGAATTCTGACCAAATTTCATGTCTACACAAGGTTTTTCTATTATTTGACCTAGTGACCTTGTTTTTGACCCCAGATGACCCAAATACAATCCCAAACCGGATTTCATCAAGATAAACATTTTGACCAAATTTCATAAAGATTGGATGAAAACTGTGACCTCTACTGTCTACACAAACAAATTGTTGACGGACGGACGCACGGACACACGCAGGCACGCACAACGGACGCCGGACATCACACGATCACATAAGCTCACCGTGTCACTTCATGACAGGTGACCTAAAAATATGTGTCGGAGATAAACATGAACAGTTTTGGTTAAAATCCCATAGAAACAAGGGCTGTTTGTAAAACATGCATGCCCCCCTATATGGGCTATAAGTTGTAGTAGCAGCCATTGTGTGAATACGTTTTTTGTCACTGTGAATGGTGGTGGTGGTGGTGTAGTAGTAGTAGTAGTAGTAGTAGTAGTAGTAGTAGTAGTAGTAGTAGTAGTAGTAAAAGTAGTTGTAGTAGTAGTAGTAGTAGTAGTAGTAGTAGTAGTAGTAGAAGTAGTAGTAGTAGTAGAAGTAGTAGTAGAAGTAGTAGTAGTAGTAGTAGTAGTAGTAGTAGTAGTGGTAGTAGTAGTAGTAGTAGTAGTAGTAGTAGTAGTAGTGGTAAAAGTAGTAGTAGTAGTGGCAGTAGTAGTAGAAGTAGTAATAGTAGACGTGGTGGTGGTGGTGGTGGTGGTGGTAGTAGTACTTGTAGTAGTACTAGTAGTAGTAGCACTAGTAGTAGTAGTAGTGGTAGTAGTAGTAGTAGTAGTAGTAGTAGTAGTAGTAGTAGTGGTAGTAGTAGTAGAAGTAGTAGTAGTAGTAGTAGTAGTAGTAGTAGTAGTAGTAGTAGTAGTAGTAGTAGTAGTAGTAGTAGTAGTAGTAGCAGTAGCAGTAGCAGCATTACAAGACCAATACTTAAGAATGATCAAATGGGAAAAGGTAACATAGCACCGGCAGTAAATATGGGGCTCATTTACAGGTCAGATTTGGAATCTCTGCTGTAAAATGAGATTTTGAATAAATTAAAGGGAGGCAAATCTGTAATAAAAGAACATGCATAAACCGTAGTTGTTTCCCTTGTTTGAACCATGCTAAATCCTTACAAGTTTGGAAAGAATTGGATGAAAAATTTGTACTTTATTGCATAAACAACCATTTTCTCAATTCAAGGGGAGGTAATTCTGTACTTCATGGACCAATAATGCTTATTTTTTGTAGGGTTCGTGTCCTCATTGATATAAAGACACTGTGCAAATTTGGAAAGGATCGGACAAAAAATGTGGAAGATTTTTGAAAGTTTTCACAAAATAGGCAAAAACGAATAAACATGCAAAGTTCAACGAGCTCCTGCGGCCATGTTTTTTGACGAATCAAATTTCTTTGAACAACTTTTTCAGGGGAGCCCTCAAAGGTCATCCCTGTGAAATTTTTTGAAAATCTGATGAGCGGTTTCTGACAAGAAGATTTTTTAAGGTTTTTACCATATATGGTCATGGCGGCCATCTTGGTTATGCGATCAAATTTTTTTTAACAATTCTTTTTTCAAATGACCTAGGGATGCTCCACATGAAATTTAGTTGAAATTGGCTCAATGGTTTAGTAGAAGAAGATGTTTACAAATTGTTTACAGACGGACGGACGGACGCCGGACGCTGAGTGATCACAATAGCTCACCTCGAGCTATCGCTCAGGTGAGCTAAAAACGTAACTTTCGTCCGAGAAATACTCACTGACCAGTAAGTAGAGACTTAATGAAACAAGAGATGTGTTTGTCAGAAACACAATGCCCCCTAATGTGCCGCTTTTTTTGTTGACCTTTGACCTTTAAGGATGACCGTGACCTTTTGCCACTTAAAATGTGCAGCTCCATGAGATACACATGCATGCCAAATATCAAGTTGCTATGTTCAATATTTCAAAAGTTATGGCAAAACTTTACTGTAAGGTTAAAGTTTTGGGACAGAATGACAGATTGACAGACAGAGAGGCCAAAAACAATATTCCTGATCATTTGATTCGGGGGCATAAAAAGTTATGTAGTTTTATTTTTTGACCTTGAAGGTTGACCTTGACCTTTCACTACTCAAAATGTGCAGCTCCACGAGAAGTAAGTAAGAGATTGAATGGAGAAATGAAAAATATTTTTTTTTATTTTTGACCTTTGACCTTTAAGGATGACCTTTACCTTTCACCACTAAAAATGTGCAGCTCCACGAGATACACATGCATGCCAAATATGAAGTTGGCTGTGTTCAATATTAAACAAGGGCTGTTTGTAAAACATGCATTGCCCCCATATGGACTGTCAGTTGTAGTGGCAGCCATTGTGTGAATACGTTTTTTGTCAATGTGACCTTGACCTTTGACCAAGTGACCTGTAAATCAATAGGGGTCATCTGCCAGTCATGATCAATGTACCTATGAAGTTTCATGATCGTATGCCAAATTATTCTTGAGTTATCATCAGGAAACCATTTTACCGTTTCGAGTCACTGTGACCTTGGCCTTTGACCTAGTGACCTGAAAATTACAAGGGGTAATCTGCGAGTCATGATCAATGTACCTATGAAGTTTCATGATCCTAGGCGAAAGCATTCTTGAGTTATCATCCGGAAACCATTTTACTGTTTCGAGTCACTGTGACCTTGACCTTTGACCTAGTGACTTGAAAATCAATAGGGTTCATTTGCCAGTCATGATTAATCTACCTATGAAGTTTCACGATCCTAGGCGTAAGCATTCTTGAGTTATCATCCGGAAACCATTAAACTATTTCGAGTCAGTGACCTTGACCTTTGACCTAGTGACCTAAAAATCAATAGGGGTCATCTGCCAGTCATGATCAATGTACCTATGAAGTTTCATGATCCTAGGCGTAAGCATTCTTGAGTTATCATCCGGAAACCATTTTAATGTTTCGAGTCACTGTGACCTTGACCTTTGACCTAGTGACTTGAAAATCAATAGGGTTCATTTGCCAGTCATGATTAATCTACCTATGAAGTTTCATGATCCTAGGCGTAAGCATTCTTGAGTTATCATCCTGAAACCATTTAACTATGTTGAGTCAGTGACCTTGACCTTTGACCTGAAAATCAATAGGGGTCATCTGCCAGTCATGATCAATGTACCAATGAAGTTTCTTGATCCTAGGCCTAAGCGTTCTTGAGTTATCATCCGGAACAGACCGACCGACATGTGCAAAACAATATACCCCCTCTTCTTCGAAGGGGGGCATAAAAAGCTATGAAAATTTATGTTTTTATATTTTGACCTTTGACCTTGAAGGTCTACCTTGATCTTGACATTTTACCACTCAAAATGTGCAGCTTCACAAGAAGTAAGAGATTTAATGGAGAAATGAAAATTATTATTTTTATAATTTTTGACCTTTGACCTTCAAGGATGACCTTGACCTTTCACCACTCAAAATGTGCAGCTCCACGAGATACACATGCATGCCAAATATGAAGTTGCTGTGTTCAATATTAAAAAAGTTATGATAAAACTTAAGCGAAGGTTAAAGTTTTAGGAAAGAAAAATACAATGATTTTTTACCTTTGACCATGAAGAATGACCTTGACTTTTCACCATTCAAAATGAGCAGCTCCACTAGATAAAGAATGACAGACAGACAGACAAACAAGAGCTTGTCACAGTAGTGCCAAATCCCTGCCGAAATGTGTTTGCTTGTATGACAAAATATGTTTTAGAGAGTAGAATAAAATTTGTAAAAACAAATAAAGGGAGATAATCAGTGATTTTTTTTCCCAATATTACCGCCAATATTCGGCTGCTTCCCAATTGCAAAAAATGATGTTTTTTCCCAAAAATCTTACCAAAATTTCACAAAAAATGACCGAATTTTCCCAATAAAGCCAATAAGATTACAATATTTGCGTTAATTTCGTGAAAGGAGTGCCAATCGAGCTTGTCTAGTCGCCGCCGAACGACAACTGACTTACGTTGTTCGCAAATGTAGCTGAATACGATTTTACGTTGCTATCCACACATCTCTCTCTATATTGCGGAGGATACCGACCATAGTCGATGTATCCCGCTTGTTATGGCCTGTTTCTACACACGTTTAAGATGGCGGCAAGCAGACGAGAAATTTGCAATGAGCAGCAATTTCAAATTAACTACGGATATCATATGGTTATTAGGGAATAATTTCATGCGTGTGTCATTTAACGCAAAATATGACGTTTGAGATAAAAAACAACCAATGTTTATTAGAAATCTTCACAGTGAATGTGCGGAAATCAGTGTTGGGAAATAGGAGTTAGTCTACTCACAAAGTTCAAGCATTTAAGATTAGTAGCGTTCGAAAAGGAAAAGAGACAAACATGATTTAGGATCTGTGTATAATCAGAGTCATATGCATATTCTGCTTTATTATGTTTGTCAAGCTGTACAATTTGCTAAAATAGCATGGAACTGAGGATGTCAAGTGCAAGAAATTGAAAGGTAAACCAATGAAATATATTATTTAAACTCTATTTAATACATCATTTACACAGCAAGAACACTAAAGCGTGTTTGTTAATATTTGCAAATGTTTTCACCATTATATGTTTTTTTTGTTAATGCTGAATTCCATTCATACTCTTAAAGAGGTTATGATTAAATGGTATATTTCAGAATTTATAGATTATTGCAAGTTTAATATGCATGTGGAAGCATATTAACTAACTTGTATTCATTGTAAGAAGAAAGACATTAAAGCAACACTTTATAATATAACAAGAGCACCGCCTTGCGGGTGCAGACCGCTCATCTATTTTCTTTTTAAAGGTGAAGGGACTCTCATTTTCAATCACAAAGGAGGGAGGAGTGGAGTGAAGAGGGGTGTATAGTGTGGGGTTGTGGACATTTATTACATTATCTTACAAAAAAGCGAAAAAAAAAAAAAAAAATTCGGGGGGGGGGGGGGGGGGGGGGGGGGGGAGTTTTGGGTTCGATGGTTGGACGGTATTTCAAACATAACCGTTTTAAAAAAAAAATGGGGGGGGGGGGGGGGGATAGTGTGAGGGTTGTGGTGATAATTTGTGAGATGATCTTAAAAAAAAAAAAAAAAAAAAAAAAAAAATCAAAAAAAAAAATGGGGGGGGGGGGTGGGGTGGGGTGGGGGTATAGTGTGAGGGTGTGGTGGTCATTTGTGAGATGATCTTAAAAAAAAATAAAAAAAATTAGGGGGGGGGAGGGGGGGGAGGACACGGGGATGGTTGGGTGAAGTCTATTGTGGTATGTCATGTAAGAGTAGTTTCATCAAAGTATCAATCAAATCTAATCATAAATAAAGAAGTTATGGCAATTTTAGCAAAATTTAATAATTTGACCTTGAGAGTCAAGGTAATTCAAAGGTCAAAGAAAAATTCAAGTTGCCAGGTACAGTAACCTCATGATAGCATGTAAGTATTTTAAGTTTGAAAGCAATAGCCTTGATACTTCGAGTGGATCGAAACACAAAATTAAACCATATATTAAAAGTTACTAAGTCAAAAAAGGGCCATTATTCCGTAACAATGACAACCAGAGTTATGCAACTTGTCCTTTTACTGTACCCTTATGATAGTTTGTGAGTGTTCCAAGTATGAAAGCAATATCTATGATACTTTAGGGGTAAAGTGGACCAAAACATAAATCTTAACCAAATTTTCAATTTTCTAAGTATAAAGGGCCCATAATTCCGTCCAAATGCCAGTCAGAGTTACATAACTTTGCCTGCACCGTCCCCTTATGATAGTTCATAAATCTTGCAAGTATGAAAGCAATAGCTTTGATACTGTAGGAATAAAGTGGACTTTAACACAAAACTTAATCAAATTTTCAATTTTCTAAGTATAAAAAGGGCACATAATTCTGTCAAAATGCCAGTCAGAGTTACATTACTTTGCCTGCACAGTCCCCTTATGATAGTTAGTAAGTGTTGCAAGTATGAAAGCAATAGCTTTGATGCTTAAGGAATAAAATGGACCTAAACACAAAACTTAACCAAAATTGTCAATTTTCTAAGTATAAAAAGGGCACATAATTCTGTCAAAATGCATGCCAGAGTTATCTAACTTTGCCTGCTCAGTCCCCTCATGATAGTAAGTAAGTGTACCAAGTTTGAATGCAATAGCATTGATACTTACTGAGAAAAGTGGAACTAAACGCAAAACTTAACCAAAATTTTCAATTTTTTAAGTATAAAAAGGGCACATAATTCTGTCAAAATGCACGCCAGAGTTATCTAACTTTGCCTGCCCAGTCCCCTCATGATAGTAAGTAAGTGTACCAAGTTTGAATGCAATAGCATTGATACTTTCTGAGAAAAGTGGACCTAAACGCAAAACTTAACCGGACGCCGACGCCAACGCCAACGCCAACGCCGACGCCGACGCCAAGGTGATGACAATAGCTCATAATTTTTTTTCAAAAAATAGATGAGCTAAAAATGCTGTCAAACATGAACTTAGCAACTTTAATTCTGTTCTTATAATCATATTTATTAGGGATGCAAGAGGTTAACCTGTTAACCTACCGAAACGACCACTTAACCTGTTATATTTTCGGGAAAAGGTTAACCTGGAAAAAATATTTGATTATGTTTTTTTTCATGGAATAAATCATACGATTTTACTTTTGCGTGAGACATACTGCCAACTTGCGCTGGCTACTAGTTAAAACAACATGTCGCACCATCGACGGTAATAAATAACGTGTCAACAATCAAAGTAATAAAAACAATAAATCAATATCTTTGTGATAACAAATAGGGGGTACGTTTTAATAACTGACACTATTGTTTTGTTTAACTCGCGAAAATTTAACTAGCGAATTGCGGGGAGTCGGAGTAATTAGCGAAGACGTAATTGGCAAGTTTATTGAACTCGCGATAAAAAAAACAGTTGAAACATTGGACGGTGTTTTGTTAACCAATATCCAACACTGATTGCTCGCGAAAATTTTGTGTTAATAAGTAATAATTTTATCAAGAATTGCATACATAGTTAATTTTTTGTCGAGTTGACATCGTTTTTGTTTATCAGAAATCATGATTATTGTTATAATTTACGTCCAAGGATTCCACCATTACCGTCCAATGCAAGTGTTATTTATCAAAGCAAATTATAAACTTATTAAATAATTAAACATATATTAAAAATATTTAAACAAAATAAAGCCTGAAAATTTAGTATTTGTGTAATTGATTAAAATTTGCGCGCTATGGTACGTTAACAAACATACGTAACTATCAGTATTTGAGATCATTATACTTAGCTACTTCGCTATTAAATAAATGTACTGATTAATTGAAAGGGCAAAGCACATTTCTATATTGAGAAAATTTGAGTTTAAAAATTGAAACAGAATGAACAAAGGAACACACCATTTTTGTGAGCGATACGACGCGAACGTAATATAAGCGACCCAACCAAAAACAGTTAATAACACAAAAAAAATGAACATTGTGTAGTTATTTAATTTGTTACTCCTTTGCAGTAACGCAGGAAAATTAAATCAAATATATAGCATACATTTACACAAGAGTTCCGCGGTCGGAGATGACCGCATTGAAGCCGGATTTTTGATTTAAATGACAGGAAAGTACCTTTCGTGTTTTTGTCAATGCAATACTTAAATTACTGAAATATTGTTCAAAGGTCAAAATGAAATGTAAGTACTTTTCAAGGCATGAGCAAACCTTGTGTTATGTTTTGAATGCATGCATAAGAAAGTTATACCATGAAATAAGAATTTTAACATTTTTACATTCAAGGTCACGGTGACCTTGACCTTAAAATGACCAGTGGTCATCTACTAGTTCTGGCCAACCTTCATATCAAGTTTGAAGACTCTAGGTCTAAGCATACCAAAGTATTAACAACTTTAACATATTTACATCCAAGGTCACAGTGACCTCGACCTTCAAATGAATGACCTTGAAATGACCAGTGGTCATCTAAGTGTGCTTGCAAACCTTTACGTCAAGTTTGAGATTCTAGGTCCAAGCATACCAAAGTTACAACAATTTTAACATTTTAACATTTAAGTTCACAGTGACCTTGACCTTCAAATGAATGACATTGAAATGAATGACCTTGAAATGACCAGTGGTCATCTAAGTGTGCTTGCAAACCTTTACGTCAAGTTTGAGATTCTAGGTCCAAGCATACCAAAGTTATAACAATTTTAACATTTTAACATTGAAGGTCACAGTGACCTTGACCTTCAAATGAATGACATTGAAATGAGCAGTGGTGATCTTCTAGTACTGGCCAACCTTTATGTCAAGTTTGAAGACTCTAGGTACAAGCATACCAAAGTTATAACATGGAATAAGAACTTTAACATTTTTACCTACCAAAGTTATAAGAACTTTAACATTTTTACATTCAAGGTCACAGTGACCTTGACCTTAGAATGAATGACCTTGAAATGACCAGTGGTCATCTAAGTGTGCTTGCAAACCTTCATGTCAAGTTTGAAGACTCTATGTCCAAGCATACCAAAGTTATAACAATTTTAACATTTTAACATTTAAGGTCACAGTGACCTTGACCTTCAAATGAATGACATTGAAATGACCAGTGGTCATCTTCTAGTACTGGCCAATCTTTATTTCAAGTTTGAAGACTCTAGGTACAAGCATACCAAAGTTATAACATGAAATAAGAACTTTAACATTTTTACATTCAAGGTCACAGTGACCTTGACCTTCAAATGAATGACCTTGAAATGTCCAGTGGTTACTTACTAGTTCTGGCCAACCTTCATGTCAAGTTTCAAGACTCTAGGTCCAAGCATACCAAAGTTATAACAACTTTAACATTTTTACATTCAAGGTCACAGTGACCTTGACCTTCAAATGAATGACCTTGAAATGTCCAGTGGTTACTTACTAGTTCTGGCCAACCTTCATGTCAAGTTTCAAGACTCTAGGTCCAAGCATACCAAAGTTATAACAACTTTAACATTTTTATATTGAAGGTCACAGTGACCTTCACCTTCAAATGAATGACCTTGAAATGACCAGTGGTCATCTGTTAATCCTGGCCAACCTTCATGTCAAGTTTGAAGACTCTAGGTCCAAGCATACCAAAGTTATACCATGAAATAAGAACTTTAACATTTTTACATTCAAGGTCACAGTGACCTTGACCTTCAAATGAATGACCTTGAAATGACCAGTGGTTACTAACTAGTTATGGCCAACCTTCATGTCAAGTTTCAAGACTCTAGGTCCAAGCATACCAAAGTTATAACAACTTTAACATTTTTTATATTGAAGGTCACAGTGACCTTGACCTTCAAATGAATGACCTTGAAACGACCAGTGGTCATCTGTTAATCCTGGCCAACCTTCATGTCAAGTTTGAAGACTCTAGGTCCAAGCATACCAAAGTTATACCATGAAATAAGAACTTTAACATTTTCGAGCACGCCGCCACCCCGCCCGCCCCCCCCGCCCGCCCGACAACATCAATCTATAAGCCGAGATTTTTTCGAAAAAAATCCGGCTAAAAATTGTTAAAATAAATTGTATAATACATTTTATAACAAAACTGGCATGTTATCAACACAAGCGATTGAAAATTACTTTTGTTTCTACCAAGCGGTGCGAGCGGTATGACATTTTTGACGTACTCTTTAATCATTTTAACTACGCATAAGCGTTACAGTAAACCGGTTATGGATCAAGTTTAACCGGTTAATGATTTTTGTAACCTCTTGCATTCCTAATATTTATGTTTCCCAATGTCATGGTTTATCACGTTATTTTTCCCAATTTCATGGTTTATCGCACTAATTTTCCCAATCCAAATGACACAGGCTGTAACAAAAAAAGAAAAAAAAGTCACTGATAATTCATTATGCTCCAGACAAACATTTACTTTGAAATTAAATAAAGGGATATAATTCAACCACTAAGGTAGATAGAGTTATGGTTCTAAGTCACTGCACTTCTCCTACTTGCCATCTGGTTAAATTTGAAGTTTCAAGGAAATCCCTTCAGTAGATTTAGAGTTATGCTCCGGACAAAAATTTACTTTAAAATTATAAAAAAGGGGTGATAATTCAAAAACTAAGGTAGATAGAGTTATGGTTCGTGGTCACTGCACTTCTCCTAGTTGCCATCTGTTTATATTTCAAGTTTCAAGTAAATCCCTTCAGTAGATTTAGAGTTATGCTCCGGACAAAAATTTACTTTAAAATCATATAAAAGGGGAGATAATTAAAAAACTAAGGTAGATAGAGTTGTGGTTCTTGGTCACTGCACTTCTCCTAGTTGCCATCTGTTTCTATTACAAGTTTCAAGTAATTCCCTTTAGTATATTAAGAGTTATGCTCCGGACAAAAATTTACTTTAAAGTTACATAAAAGGGGAGATAATTCAAAAACTAAGATAGATAGAGTTATGGTTCTTGGTCACTGCACTTCTCCTAGTTGCCAGTTGTTTATTTTCTAAGTTTAAAGTAAATCCATTGAATAGATTTGGAGTTATGCTCCGCACAAAGTTTTAGCCGGACGGACAGGACCAATTACTATATCCCCTCCAAAAAATTTTCAGTGCAGATAAAAAAATACCAAAAAGCTGAAATTGTCTTGTGGAACACCACCTTATGCACATGCATTAAGCAACCTTTTCCTTGAGCTCGGCTCATTTGCCACAGCTTTTTATGTTTTATAATGGCTTTTCTATATGTGAAGCATAATCAGGGCTCGCACTGTCGTTCGCCATTTGCGAAAAATATTGAGAATTTGGCTCAAGAAAGCATTGAATGTATTGATAATCAGAAATGTCTATTTGTTGTGACCCAAGAATTAAGTCCTACCTTTGTTAATTTTGTCATAAGACCCTTGATAAAGCAAGGCTCCAAACCCCAAATCAATCCTTATTTAAGGGAATAATTGCATATTCATCATGGCTACCTGACAGTTGGGATCCATTTCGGAGGCAAATATCCTGCTATCTGTAACAGCACTGCAATGATTCTGCTGTCCTGAAACGTAACATAACATATACCTTGTGATTCTACCTATTCAGAATACGTTAGATTCTTGTCATCTCAGGTGAGCTCTTAAGGGCCATTGGACACAAACACACTTTATAAGTATAACCTATTGCCTCTTTATAAAAAAGAAAAGCTGTGTTTGTGAAACACTATGTTGCTACTGCACTTTGACGATGCAGAGCAGCTATATCCCAATTGATAATTCCAGAAAAGTGCTATTTAAGGGAAAATTTCTAAGTACATGTACAAGACCCATAATTTTGTGAAAAAATCAATGGACCGAACGAAACTCAAACTTGATGTGTAAGTCATGTCTGTCTCAAACACCAAAATTCAGGTAAATATTGAAAAGCGTTAAGAAAAACTAATGAAACCGATACCAGATGGACAGACAAACAGTGTGACTGCTTTATGCCACCTTACTGGTGGCATAACAATTATTTGAGGATTATACCTCGTTGCTTGAGGGCCAGAAGTGATAATCGGCCCTGGAGTGAATAAGCGCCCTCAGGCCTACGCCAGAAGTGATAATCGGCCCACAGAGTGCTTTTTTGAACTTGTGTATGTTCGGTATAGATTTGTGATGCATTAACTTTGAATAATATTTTTATATGAAAAAGGTACATAAAATTGAAAAGATATCTATTACACTGTAGATCGTCAAGAGGCCTTTTTAAATGCAAAACCTTGAAAATGTTGAAATATTGCACATCACACAGACACAAAATATTGATTGCATTTTTTTCATTGCTTGAAAAAAACTACCTCCATTTCACAACTAACAAATGTCTTTTCATTTAAAGATGGGTTTTCATTGTATGTTTCTGTAAATTTGAGAATTAATTAATATTCACTGATTCACGCTTTATTGTGAGATTTTTTAACGAATGGAAAATATGGTCATTGTCTGATCGTATACTACTTAAATGTACCCCAGGATCTCTTAAGTTTACTTAAACGTACCCCGGGTACGGAAAATAAAATAACATGTATCAGCCAATTAAGACTGTACCTGAGTTTTATTCCCACCCAAAGTCTGATGTTGTAAAATGTGCTTCAGAATACAAAACAAAATTGTCTTTGAACCAAATCAGCCTCAACATTTCAGTAGTACCCGAGCCGACAGTGACCAATCTAGCAAAAATATGTTGAAAAACATATATAACCTAATCACCCTGTAGATTTCTCCATGTAGTTTAAAATCTGTTGGTCCTTCAACTAACCTATGCTGTGTATTAATGTATCTAAAAACAATATGTGGCACCTGTAGTGAATAAATAAATATTTGTATATAAGGATAACGCCTACTGTGAAACGATTATATATCGTAAGGCATTAATTTTTGTATATTTCGTCAGTCGACTGATTGACAAATTCAAGATCCTAACGAACAATTATGTCCAATATTTGAACAAATTAAGACTGAATTCCCAAAGGCATGAGGCACTAAAATCCAAACGTAATCCACGCATACATACTCCGTCTGTTACGTAATCAAGATAAATCCGGTTTTGACACAAAAGGGTGTAGATTACACTGTGTACTTAACTGACACGTGACTCTGCTCTAAAACGCGAAAGCAGTACAGCTGTATCGACTGCGTTGACTTCGTTTAGGTAGAATTGTAATGATAAGGGCTAATTGTTAATAACTTTATTACCCATTGTGTGTATTGTGTTTTTCAGTGTTGTTGCAGAAGATTATACAGCCGCCACGCACCGGATTAGATCCGGATCAAAGACAATAAACAAAATTAAAAGATGGTGATGTATATACTTACCGTATACATTCTCCTCATTGATTACAAATAAATACAGAACATTTTGATTTGTGTTTGGTTGTTTGCGTTTAACTACAATACAAGTGTAAAAATAGCTTGTGCTTCGTTTTATGGGCTACCGATCTTTTTAATCATTGACATCTTTTACAAGTTTTACGATACATGTTTCAAATAATTTTTACTTGTAGCAATTGAAAACGTAACAGGTAAAGAGAAATTATCAATCATGACGATAAGTTCCATCCAAAAGTAGGGAAATTGTTTTCAAAAATTGACTTTTATTTTTGCGCGATTTCCATGAAATCCCCAGAAAGCACGTATTTCGGATGACTGAGTATGACGCAATAAAACATTGCTTTGTATCCTATTGCATTCAATCTAATTTAAACTCACTCGTCCATTGGTTGTTACAATTAAATCTGAACTTTGCCCTATGAAACCGCTGTCCCATAATGCACTGTTAATTTTACACTTCCGAAAATTATTATACTTAAAGTGATCAAATATTCTTGATGCAAAACTCTTGAAACTTTGTTAAAAACTGACCAAACAGTTTGCTAACACTACTTTTAACAAATAATCTATACATCTACTCTAATTTGCGCCGATAAAGGTAAGATTGTTATTAGTTTGGCCATTATAATAAATGAACAGGACAAATTGGCAACTGGCTTCACTGTTTCAAACCCGGGTTACAAACACTCGTTTACGGTTATTTGGTCCCACTAATCCGCTAATCATAATAATGATACACTAATGGGGGCAAATTACTGGTCACTGATAACAAAAGACTAGTATATTCCCATGTGACAAACAGGCCCCACCTCCTGCAAGTGTCCTCCCTCTTTCCCCACTACGACTTTTTCGCAACCGCGATATATTTCGGACAAACAAATCGGATATTGACTGAAGCATTGTTTTTTCAAAGTAAGGAATTGGTGAATTTAAGTGCTGATGAGAAACGTCATTTTTATACAAGAGCACCGCCTTGCGGGTGCAGACCGCTCATCTGTTATCTTTTTAAAGGTGATTGGACTCTCAATTTCAATCACAAAGGAGGGAGGGGTGGAGTGAAGAGGGGTGTATAGTGTGGGGGTGTGGACATTTATAACATTATCTTCCAAAAATGCGGAAAAAAAAATATGAAAAAAATAAAAATAAAAAAAATCGGGGGGGGGGGGGGATTCTTCGGTGCGATGGTTGGACGGTATTTCAAAAATAAAATAATAAAAATAAATATTTGTGTTTTTTAACCGTTTCAAAAAAAATAATTTGGGGGTGGGTGGGGGGTATAGTGTGAGGGTGTGGTGGTCATTTGTGAGAGGATCTTAAAAAAAAATAAAAAATTAGGGGGGGAATTTGGACTGAGTCAATTGTGGTATGTCAGGTAAGAGTTGTTTTGTCAAAGTATCAATCAAATCTAATCATAAATAAAGAAGTTATGGCAATTTTAGCAAAATTTAATAATTTGACCTTGAGAGTCAAGGTTATTCAAAGGTCAAGGTAAAATTCAACTTGCCAGGTACAGTAACCTCATGATAGCATGAAAGTATTTGAAGTTTGAAAGCAATAGCCTTGATACTTTAGAAGTAAAGTGGATCGAAACACAAAATTTAACCATATATTCAAAGTTACTAAGTCAAAAAAGGGCCGTAATTCTGTAAAAATGACAACCAGAGTTATGCAAATTGTCCTTTTACTGTACCCTTATGATAGTTTGCGAGTGTTCCAAGTATGATAGCAATATCTATGATACTTTAGGGGTAAAGTGTACCAAAACACAAAACTTAACCAAATTTTCAATTTTCTAAGTATAAAGGTCCCATAATTCAGTCTAAATGCCAGTCAGAGTTACATAACTTTGCCTGCACAGTCCCCTTATGATAGTTAATAGGTGTTGCAAGTATGAAAGCAATAGCTTTGATACTGTAGGAATAAAGTGGACCTAAACACAAAACTTAACCAAATTTTCAATTTTCTAAGTATAAAAAGGGCACATAATTCTGTCAAAATGCCAGTCAGAGTTACATAACTTTGACTGCACAGTCCCCTTATGATAGTTAGTAAGTGTTGCAAGTATGAAAGCAATAGCTTTGATACTTAAGGAATAAAATGGACCTAAACACAAAACTTAACCAAAATTTTCAATTTTCTAAGTATAAAAAGGGCACATAATTCTGTCAAAATGCACGCCAGAGTTATCTAACTTTGCCTGCCCAGTCCCCTCATGATAGTGTGTAAGTGTACCAAGTTTGAATGCAATAGCATAAATACTTTCTGAGAAAAGTGGACCTAAACGCAAAACTTAACCGGACGCCGACGCCAAGGTGATGACAATAGCTCTTTTTTTTTTTTTTTTAAATTGATGAGCTAAAAAATGACGAAATTTCGTGCTGGCGAAAATAAATGATTTCAAAGTATTACATGTGACTCACTGAAAATGCCTTGAACATTTCTGGCAAAGCATAGGTGAATCTCTTCATCAGGACTTTCTTCAAATCTGCATTCGATGCCTGGAACAAAGACAGTATTCTATAGAATATTAGTTTATATTTTATAAAAATGTTCACTGTTTTCTATTTTTTATAAGGTTCTATGAGACTTAATGGATGTTTACTCTTTTTTTAAAGTCATTTAGTCGCGTGATACCCGATATTAGTCCAGTCAGATAAGCTCAGCACATTCTTACAGTCTAATCAGGAGCTAGTCTAATCAGGAGCCAGTCTTATCAGGAGCCAGTTGGTGCTTTTAATTCACCCAAGGTTTTGTGGTCTCATAAAAGAACAGTGTAGAACAAGTAAAAGACCCATTTAAGCATTTTCCTCACTGTTGTCAACATTGCTTTTGCGCGACGCATTTTATTTTACTGTTATTATACAAATTATTTTGATTGCTTTTCGGACAGTTTTTACTTCTTACAAAATACTCATTATAGTGCTATTGTACTTATCATGGACCACTCTACAAAGGAGGAGGATATTAACCCTTAAAGCGCTGGAGCTGAATTTAAAAGGCCTTTGCAAACAGTTTGGATCCAGATGAGACGCCACAGAACGTGGCGTCTCATCTGGATCCAAACTGTTTGCTATTCTGATAGTATTCTTTGAAAAAAATGAAGAAAATGCTTATTTTACAAATTCAGCAGACGACATTTTATCAGACGACAAATTTCCCAGCATGCAAAGGGTTAAATATGCCTTATTCTTGAAAAATTGGGCTTAATGCATGTGCACAAAGTGTGGTCCCAGTGCAGCATGTGTGAACAGTCCGCACAGGCTTATCACGGACAAAATTGTCCTCAGTTATGGAATGTTCTGGTGAAAGGAAGTCTCTTCTGAACAAACATCCATTTTTAGGTGGAAAGTGTCATCTCACAATGCTCAGGCTTATCTGGTATGACACTACTTGCATGAATTAAGCCCAGATTTCCCAAAATGAGGCTAAAATGTAAAGAATGAGAAATAGGGTCCCATCCAGCCCTGAAGACTGTGACCACACCATGTTGAGCTGATCAAAGGTCCACAGGACCAAATATACATTACAAGCTTAAAGTGTTGTCCCTGATTAGCCTGTGCAGACTGCAGAGGCTAATGTGGGACAACACTTGACGCACATGCACAAAGCCAAGGGACCAACCTTGTTAAGTTGCTCCTCATTAAAGGTCCACAAGACACAGATGACTTCACACAGGCCAAGCATGACTGGCACATTGCTCAGTCTAATGGCATCATCATCATCAGCATCATCACCAGCAACATTTGTAGTAGTATTGTTGATAGACCCAGAGAGTTCAAGGTTGTTCTCATCATCAGGATCTGTCTGATTGACTTGATCACCCGACTGCAAATTACGTAGATGAAAGTACAGTGGTCATAGTACTAAGCAAATATGTAAAATGTAGCCTTATTATACTAAGGTAAAAGCATATATATGACAAATAATACAATTTAGTCTCGCTCCTGGATAAAGGGGGCTTAATGCATGTGTGTAACATGTTGTTCCAGACTTGCATGTGAAGGCCCCAGAGGTAAATCAGGGACAACACTTTCCACCTAAACTGGATTTTTGCTTAGAAGGCTTATCCTTTAAAATAAAAAATACAATAAAAGCTGAGTCATTCCTGGTTAGCCTGTGCAGAAAGCACAGGCTAATTTTGGACAACACTATATGAACATGCATTAAGCCCAGTTTTCCCAGAATTAGGCTCATTTACAAGAAACACTTAAAAGAAAGGCAGCCGAATGGAAGACTACTTTAGACAGTTACTTGATTAACTGATTGCTAGTCAGAAGAAACTAAACATGAACATAAAAACCCATACTACCTGTTCACTTTCTGTTTGCCCTCCCACATTCTTGATAGCCTGCAGAATTGTTTTGCAAAGGATGTTGATGTACTCCACTGTAATTGAAAAACTTAATGATTTCTTCACATAACACTTAAGAAAGGTATGAGCTGCATTCTGGGACAACTGGGCCTAATGCATATGTGAAAATTGTCATCCCAGATTAGCCTGTGCAGTCTGCACAGGCTAATCAGGTACAACACTTTCCAGTTAACTGGATTTTTTTACGTCAAAAGAAAGTCTTTTCTAAGTGAAAATCCAGTTAAGGCAAACTGCACAGGCTAATCAGGGATGACACTTCAGGCACATGACTGCACAGGCTAATCAGGGATGACACTTAAGGCACATGACTGCACAGGCTAATCAGGGATGACACTTCAGGCACATGACTGCACAGGCTAATCAGGGATGACACTTCAGGCACATGACTGCACAGGCTAATCAGGGATGACACTTCAGACACATGACTGCACAGGCTAATCAGGGATGACACTTCAGGCACATGACTGCACAGGCTAATCAGGGATGACACTTAAGACACATGACTGCACAGGCTAATCAGGGATGACACTTCAGGCACATGACTGCACAGGCTAATCAGGGATGACACTTAAGACACATGACTGCACAGGCTAATCAGGGATGACACTTAAGGCACATGACTGCACAGGCTAATCAGGGATGACACTTAAGACACATGACTGCACAGGCTAATCAGGGATGACACTTAAGACACATGACTGCACAGGCTAATCAGGGATGACACTTAAGACACATGACTGCACAGGCTAATCAGGGATGACACTTCAGACACATGACTGCACAGGCTAATCAGGGATGACACTTCAGGCACATGACTGCACAGGCTAATCAGGGATGACACTTAAGACACATGACTGCACAGGCTAATCAGGGATGACACTTCAGGCACATGACTGCACAGGCTAATCAGGGATGACACTTAAGCTACATGACTGCACAGGCTAATCAGGGATGACACTTAAGGCACATGACTGCACAGGCTAATCAGGGATGACACTTTAGGCACATGACTGCACAGGCTAATCAGGGATGACACTTAAGGCACATGACTGCACAGGCTAATCAGGGATGACACTTAAGGCACATGACTGCACAGGCTAATCAGGGATGACACTTCAGACACATGACTGCACAGGCTAATCAGGATGACACTTAAGGCACATGACTGCACAGGCTAATCAGGGATGACACTTAAGGCACATGACTGCACAGGCTAATCAGGGATGACACTTAAGACACATGACTGCACAGGCTAATCAGGGATGACACTTAAGCTACATGACTGCACAGGCTAATCAGGGATGACACTTAAGGCACATGACTGCACAGGCTAATCAGGGATGACACTTAAGGCACATGACTGCACAGGCTAATCAGGGATGACAATTAAGGCACATGACTGCACAGGCTAATCAGGGATGACACTTAAGGCACATGACTGCACAGGCTAATCAGGATGACACTTAAGACACATGACTGCACAGGCTAATCAGGGATGACACTTCAGACACATGACTGCACAGGCTAATCAGGATGACACTTAAGGCACATGACTGCACAGGCTAATCAGGGATGACACTTCAGACACATGACTGCACAGGCTAATCAGGGATGACACTTAAGGCACATGACTGCACAGGCTAATCAGAGATGACACTTAAGGCACATGACTGCACAGGCTAATCAGGGATGACACTTAAGGCACATGACTGCACAGGCTAATCAGGGATGACACTTAAGGCACATGACTGCACAGGCTAATCAGGGATGACACTTAAGACACATGACTGCACAGGCTAATCAGGGATGACACTTAAGGCACATGACTGCACAGGCTAATCAGGGATGACACTTAAGACACATGACTGCACAGGCTAATCAGGGATGACACTTCAGACACATGACTGCACAGGCTAATCAGGGATGACACTTAAGGCACATGACTGCACAGGCTAATCAGGATGACACTTAAGGCACATGACTGCACAGGCTAATCAGGGATGACACTTCAGGCACATGACTGCACAGGCTAATCAGGGATGACACTTCAGACACATGACTGCACAGGCTAATCAGGGATGACACTTCAGACACATGACTGCACAGGCTAATCAGGGATGACACTTCAGACACATGACTGCACAAGCTAATCAGGGATGACACTTCAGACACATGACTGCACAGGCTAATCAGGGATGACACTTCAGACACATGACTGCACAGGCTAATCAGGGATGACACTTCAGGCACATGACTGCACAGGCTAATCAGGGATGACACTTAAGACACATGACTGCACAGGCTAATCAGGGATGACACTTAAGACACATGACTGCACAGGCTAATCAGGGATGACACTTCAGACACATGACTGCACAGGCTAATCAGGGATGACACTTAAGACACATGACTGCACAGGCTAATCAGGGATGACACTTCAGACACATGACTGCACAGGCTAATCAGGGATGACACTTCAGGCACATGACTGCACAGGCTAATCAGGGATGACACTTAAGACACATGACTGCACAGGCTAATCAGGGATGACACTTCAGGCACATGACTGCACAGGCTAATCAGGGATGACACTTAAGACACATGACTGCACAGGCTAATCAGGGATGACACTTCAGGCACATGACTGCACAGGCTAATCAGGGATGACACTTAAGACACATGACTGCACAGGCTAATCAGGGATGACACTTAAGGCACATGACTGCACAGGCTAATCAGGGATGACACTTAAGGCACATGACTGCACAGGCTAATCAGGGATGACACTTCAGGCACATGACTGCACAGGCTAATCAGGGATGACACTTCAGGCACATGACTGCACAGGCTAATCAGGGATGACACTTCAGGCACATGACTGCACAGGCTAATCAGGGATGACACTTAAGACACATGACTGCACAGGCTAATCAGGGATGACACTTTAGGCACATGACTGCACAGGCTAATCAGGGATGACACTTAAGGCACATGACTGCACAGGCTAATCAGGGATGACACTTAAGACACATGACTGCACAGGCTAATCAGGGATGACACTTTAGGCACATGACTGCACAGGCTAATCAGGGATGACACTTAAGACACATGACTGCACAGGCTAATCAGGGATGACACTTAAGGCACATGACTGCACAGGCTAATCAGGGATGACACTTAAGACACATGACTGCACAGGCTAATCAGGGATGACACTTAAGACACATGACTGCACAGGCTAATCAGGGATGACACTTAAGACACATGACTGCACAGGCTAATCAGGGATGACACTTCAGACACATGACTGCACAGGCTAATCAGGGATGACACTTTAGGCACATGACTGCACAGGCTAATCAGGGATGACACTTAAGGCACATGCATTACGCCCAATTTTCCCAGGGCAGGACTCATTAACAAAGGTATCAGCACAACATGGTCAGGTTTCAACCGGTAAGAGGTCTTGCAATGTTGCTAATAAAAGCTGATGATATCTGTTAATTAAATTCTCTGAAATAAAATACAGGGGACCATTTTAATAACCGATCCTCAGTAAGTTACAATTCTTAAACCCAGTGGTATTGTTGTTTTGTTAAGCCCAAAATGTTAAGATGAAGAAAACATACAAGTCATAACTATAGCTTACTGAAAACTCTTGAGGACCAAAACATGGTTTCAGCACACAAGAAAGCCATCAAAAGTGCATCTAGATCTTAACAATAAATGCATTTTATGTGTTACATTTTCCAGCTTACAGCCTCATTTGTTGTAAGTGGTCTGAATGAAAATGTTCGTTTTTTAACATAAGCTTTGTTTCTTTCCGGTGTATACCAAAAAAACCTTCATGCAATACTCGCCAATGTCCTCAACTGCCATATGTTGTGATGCACACTCACGAATGTCCTCAGTTACACTCACCAATGCCCTAAGTTGCACTCACCAATCAGGCCCAAAAAACCTTTCTTTGAAGAAGCCGAATATCGGCCCTTTCCCCAACCGAAGTAACCACTTTTTTCCCCTAATTTGACCAAAATTTTCCCCGCAATACTGGAAAAATTGCCCACCAAAGTTATATTTAAACATCTAATGAAAGTAAAAATTGTTTACTTGTTGAGCCTCCTTTTACGCTGGAAAAACCCAGAGCCGTAAAAAGTCTCCTAAGGGAAGGGGGTATTCATATTGGTTGAATATGCCTTTCATTACCTACTTTCATTTTTCTCCTAGACATAATTTTGTCGTTCGTGACCAATCGGCGAATGACTGAACGAGCCGATTTCAAAAGCTATAAATATATTACATTAAAAGGCTATTACGACTTAAAAGATTTTCAGTCATGTGGATATTTTTGGTATATTATGTTTCATTATCATTTTCCCCAAATAAGTAAAAAACCGCGCTATTTTTCCCCTAAAAAAGGCTGAGGCCCCTTCCCCAAAAAGGGTGTTTTTACCCTGCCAATATTCTCAGTTACACTAACCATTGTCCTCAGTTACACTCACCAATGTCGTCAATTACACTCACCAATGTCCTCAGTTACAATCACCAATATCCTCAGTTACACTCAACAATATTCTCATTTACACTCACAAATGTCCTCAGTTACACTCATCAATGTCTTCAGCTACACTCACCAATGTCTTCAGTTACACTCACCGATGTCCTCAGTTACACTCACCAATGTCCTCAGTTACACTCGCCAATGTCCTCAGTTGCACTCACCAATGTCCTCAGTTACACTCACCAATGTCCTCAGTTACACTCACCAATGTCCTCCGTTGCACTTAAAAATGTCCTCAATTACACTAACCAATGTCCTCAGTTACACTCACCAATGTCCTCAGTTGCCATATGTTGCCTATGCAACACTCACCAATGTCCTCAGTTACACTCACCAATGTCCTCAGTTACACTCACCAATGTCCAATGTTACACTCACCAATGTCCTCAGTTACACGCACCAATGTCCTCAGTTACACTCACCAATGTCCTCAGTTGCCATATGTTGTGATGCTAGTCTGAAGAACTGGCGGGCAGCTGCAGGATTCAACTCCATCAGCGCCAGACAGCGACTCAGCTTTACTGCAGCTGAACACCATAAATCAAAGGTCAATCACAAAACTTAGCCTTGCAAAATGCATCGTCTCATTTTCTCCTTGACATAAAATGGTGCCGCTTTGTAAAAAAATATTATTGCATAATTTTGTCATTTTAACAGCCATAGTTTACATAAAGTTAGGTGTCATCTGACAAAGGTTAAAGAAGTGCTTTAAAAATACAAACCATCAAACACCATTTTGTTTGTCTTATTCACAATTTAATTTTAAAAAATGGCATCTTTAATCCTTCATTGGAATTTTTAGAATTATTAGAATTTAGAATTTTTAGCATTAAGAATAAGTGAAGTACAGGATTAACAAGGGACAAAATTGTCACAAAACCAGGTTTTCAATTGGAAAAAAGTCTGATAAAGGGAGACAGCTCAAACTTAACTGATTGTTTATAATTAACCTCCTTTGTTTCAAAATAAATCTATTTTCAGTCGTGGCGACCTTGACCGTGGAGATATTGATGTAATTCTTTCGTGCGACACACCGTCCAATGATGGTGAACAAATGTGCCAAATAATTTTAAAATCTCACAATGAATGACATAGTTATGGCCCGGACAAGCTCATTTATGGCCATTTTTGACCTTTGAACTCAAAGTGTGACCTTGACCTTGGAGATATCAACAAAATTCTTTCGCGCGACACACCTTCTAATGATGGTGAACAAATGTGCCAAATTATTTTAAAATCTCACAATGAACAACAAAGTTATGGCCCAGACAAGCTTGTTCCGCCCGCCCGCCGACATTCGCCAGTCTAATAACCAGTTTTTTCCTTCGGAAAGCCTGGTTAAAAATACCATAAAATGGTTCTGCAAACATTGAACACCAATTTGGTGCTAAAGATTAAAATTACAACTAATTTATTTTATGTTTAAATATTATTTTATATTGTCTGCATGAACACAAGTAAATACTAGTGCGATACACAACCTACTTTCAATTCCAAAAGTACTGATAGCATGTTTGAAAGCTACAAATATAACAATAGATCAGGATCATTATATTAGCATTATTCTGGAAAAACTTAGCTTAATACATGTGCTTAAAGTTTTGTTCAAGACTAGCCTGTGCAGTTAACAAATAATCAGGGAATATACTTTTTGCCTGGACTACATCTTGTTTAGAAGAGAAATCACACAAAAATCTGTAAAAGCTGATATTGTCATCACTGATTTGTCTCAGGTTAATCAGAAAGTACACTTTACACACATCAAGCCAAGTTTACCCAAAAAGGCTCATATAAAACCCCACTGTATCGTTACCAGTCGCATCTTGTGGTACAAAGTTGTTGAAGATAAGTTTGACAATTCTTTTATTCACTGGTTCAGAGTCCACAACCAGTCTGGCCAGAAGATGGTCTATAGGGACAATTGTCCAGAACTGAAATACACCCAGAACTAAGTTGAAGCATCAACTAAAGATTAACTTTTATTTGTCTATAGTATTTGGCACTCTCTGCAAAATGTTTATTTAAGTTTGTAAAAATAATCACTGCCTTGCTTTAAAATCGAAATAGGCAAATTTTCAAAATTTAGATTTAAAAAAAAACATTGATAACAAGAGCTTGTCACAGTAGTGCCAAATCCCCGCCAAAATGTGTTTGTTTTTATGACAACATTTGTTTTAGAGAGTAGAATAATATTTGTAAAAACAAATAAAGGGAGATAATTCATTATGCTCCGGACAAAAATTTACTTTAAAATTAAATAAAGGGAGATAATTCAAACACTAAGGTAGATAGAGTTATGGTGTTTAGTCACTGCACTTCTCTTACTTGCCATCTGTTTATAATTCAAGTTTCAAGTAAATCCCTTCAGTAGATTTCGAGTTATGCTCCGGACAAAAATTTACATTAAATTATATAAAAGAGGAGATAATTCAAAAACTAAGGGAGATAGAGTTATGGTTCTTGGTCACTGCACTTCTCCTAGTTGCCATCTGTTTATATTTCAAGTTTCAAGTAAATCCCTTTAGTAGATTTAGAGTTATGCTTCGGACAAAAATTTACTTTAAAGTTATATAAAAGGGGAGATAATTCAAAAACTAAGGTAGACAGAGTTATGGTTCTTAGTCACTGCACTTTTCCTACTTGCCATCTGTTTATATTTTAAGTTTCAAGTAAATCCCTTGAGTAGATTAAGAGTTATGCTCCGGACAAAAATTTACTTTAAAATTATATAAAAGGGGAGATAATTCAAAAACTAAGGTAGATAGAGTTGTGGTTCTTGGTCACTGCACTTCTCCTAGTTGCCATCTGTTTATATTTCAAGTTTCAAGTAAATTCCTTTAGTATATTTAGAGTTAATCTCAGGACAAAAATTTACTTTTAAGTTATATAAAAGGGGAGATAATTCAAAAACTAAGGTAGATAGAGTTATGGTTCTTGGTCACTGCATTTCTCCTAGTTGCCATCTGTTTATATTCTAATTTTAAAGTAAATCCATTGAATAGATTTGGAGTTATGCTCTGGACAAAGTTTCGGCCAGACTGACAGACGGACAGGACCAATTACTATATCCCCTCCGAAAATTCTTTCGGCGGGGATAACAAGCAAATTCGTTAAATTGATATCCCCCGCCAATATGCTTCTGGACACTAACACTCCGCTAAAAAACCATTTTTTTAAGATAAAAAGGGCCATAACTCCGTTATTAACAGATAGTGTACAATGCCATTTGGTATGCATCCTCTAATCCATATATATACTCATACCAAGTTTCAATGAAATCCGCCAAAGCACTTCCAAGATATGGCTCCGGACACAAAAGTGCCGGCCGGACGGACATATGGCCGGACGGACAACTCCAAAACAATATCCCTGCGCCTATTGGGGGGGGGGGGGGGGGAATTATTTTACAGACTACAACTGTTGTTGTTTAAAACATGAGATATAAATCACACACCCACTTACTGACATTGTACAAAGTGATAAAGATTCAGTAACTTGATTTTGACACACACGCACACTCTTGAGCATAATAACATCACTATTTTTGTGACACAAAGATAAATTTCAATTTACTAACAGAATATTTACAACTACTAACAAAGCAGGGAGTTCAATAGATTTGAGAAACCAGGAGTCAAATTACCATAATTATGCTTTAAATGATCAGGGGTCAAATGAAATCGTCAGGGGTCAAAATACTGAAGTAAATATTTTGTATCTGCATATTTGTAAGATAGCATGCAAATGTTTTTGTGCATAAACGTAATTGAAATACCTATCTTCTCTGTAACATTTGCCTAAAAATGATACAAGAGAGATTATTTTCAGGAGTCAAAAGTGAGAAAATTTCAAAAAAGCATTAAAAAGCAAAATTCAGCTTCAATTGAAATCCGTGCATAGTATGGAATAAACAATGGTCGTAATGTAACATAGCTGAAACAATCAAAGACAAGAGTGAAGCAATTTACCTTGATAGTACGTAGAGTTTTCACTTTGAGCAGCAAGTTGAGCATCTCAATCCGAACAAGTTCTGACATATCATGGAAATGGTTGCGTATTTCTGGCAATAGCGGTTTCAGAAATGGATGACACAGGGGATTGTCCAGTAACAGGTTCAAGCCCTGTAATATCATGTACATTGTATAGACACTGCAAATCAAAATTAGCCTCTCTCTTAAAAAACAGTGCTTATGGCATGTGTGTTAAATGTCATTCCAGATTAGACTATGCAGTAAGCACAGGCTAATCAGGGACGACACTCTGCTTTTCTTGTATTTTTTCTTAAAAGGAAGGCTCTTCTTAGCAAAAATCCAATTAAGGAGGAAAGTATGGTCCCTGATGAGCGTGAGCTGACTGCACAGGCAATTCTGGGGCAACACTTTTAAGCACATGCATTAAGCCCCGTTTTCTCAAAGCGCAGCACATATGTTATCTCATTCTTGATTTTTTACAGGCACGGTTATTTTCTGAAGCTTTTAGTCATGGTATAACACTGTAGGGCTCTGTGTTGACCTGCCTCCTTTAATTTGTTTACATTTGTCAGTCTGCTTTCATAGAAATTCATCGCGGAACAAAAACGAACATCTAAATATTATTTATATCTTTGTTTTTGTAAGTTTCAAGATCATACAGGCACACTTGTAAATGCAGCTTATTTTGCATAAAATAAAGCCGAGTTTAACACAGCATTGTTAACAGTCTACTTTGATGACACTTTCTTGGACTAAGTGCTGTCATCGGGGCAAAATATATTACAAAAAATGACACCTTGAAATTTTAGGTTTGAAAATAATAAAAATTACTTAAAGACGGATGACAAAAGCTATTTTATGGTTATATTTAATCTTTGACCTATGTGACAGAGTTATGGAGACATACAACATGAGCACAGCCTTGCGGGTGCAGACCGCTTATCTATTATTTTTTTTTAAGGTGAAGGGACCTATCTCAATTTCAATCACAAAGGAAGGAGGGGTAGAGTGGAGGGGGTGTATAGTGTGGGGGTGTGGTCATTTATTACATTTTCTTCCAAAAATGCAAAAAAAATGCAATTTTTTTTTAGGGGGGGGGGGGGATTCTTGAGTGGGGTGGTTGGACAGTATTTCAAAATTAAAATAATACCAAAAAATATTTGTGTTTTTAACCATGTTTAATAAAAAACAAGAGTTCCGCGGTCGGAGATGACCGCATTGAAGCCGGATTTTTTATTTAAATGACAGGAAAGTACCTTTCGTGTTTTTGTCAATGCAATACTTAAATTACTGAAATATTGTTCAAAGGTCAAAATATTCACATTTAAGGTCACTGTCAATTGAAAGACTTTAAAATGACCAGTTGTTCTCTTGACCAGTGGTCATCTGTTAGTCATGGCAAAGTCCATGTCCAAGCATACGAAAGTTAAAACAACTTTTAATTTTTAACATTCAAGGTCACAGTGACCTTGACCTTCAATGACCTTAAAATGACCAATTGTCATCTACTAGTGCTGGCCAACCTTCATGTCCAGTTTGAAGACTGTAAGTCCAAGCATAAGAAAGTTATACCATGAAATAAGAATTTTAACATTTTTACATTCAAGGTCACGGTGACCTTGACCTTAAAATGACCAGTGGTCATCTACTAGTTCTGGCCAACCTTCATATCAAGTTTGAAGACTCTAGGTCTAAGCATACCAAAGTATTAACAACTTTAACATATTTACATCCAAGGTCACAGTGACCTCGACCTTCAAATGAATGACCTTGAAATGACCAGTGGTCATCTAAGTGTGCTTGCAAACCTTTACGTCAAGTTTGAGATTCTAGGTCCAAGCATACCAAAGTTACAACAATTTTAACATTTTAACATTTAAGTTCACAGTGACCTTGACCTTCAAATGAATGACATTGAAATGAATGACCTTGAAATGACCAGTGGTCATCTTAGTGTGCTTGCAAACCTTTACGTCAAGTTTGAGATTCTAGGTCCAAGCATACCAAAGTTATAACAATTTTAACATTTTAACATTGAAGGTCACAGTGACCTTGACCTTCAAATGAATGACATTGAAATGAGCAGTGGTGATCTTCTAGTACTGGCCAACCTTTATGTCAAGTTTGAAAACTCTAGGTACAAGCATACCAAAGTTATAACATGGAATAAGAACTTTAACATTTTTACCTACCAAAGTTATAAGAACTTTAACATTTTTACATTCAAGGTCACAGTGACCTTGACCTTAGAATGAATGACCTTGAAATGACCAGTGGTCATCTAAGTGTGCTTGCAAACCTTCATGTCAAGTTTGAAGACTCTATGTCCAAGCATACCAAAGTTATAACAATTTTAACATTTTAACATTTAAGGTCACAGTGACCTTGACCTTCAAATGAATGACATTGAAATGACCAGTGGTCATCTTCTAGTACTGGCCAATCTTTATTTCAAGTTTGAAGACTCTAGGTACAAGCATACCAAAGTTATAACATGAAATAAGAACTTTAACATTTTTACATTCAAGGTCACAGTGACCTTGACCTTCAAATGAATGACCTTGAAATGTCCAGTGGTTACTTACTAGTTCTGGCCAACCTTCATGTCAAGTTTCAAGACTCTAGGTCCAAGCATACCAAAGTTATAACAACTTTAACATTTTTACATTCAAGGTCACAGTGACCTTGACCTTCAAATGAATGACCTTGAAATGTCCAGTGGTTACTTACTAGTTCTGGCCAACCTTCATGTCAAGTTTCAAGACTCTAGGTCCAAGCATACCAAAGTTATAACAACTTTAACATTTTTATATTGAAGGTCACAGTGACCTTCACCTTCAAATGAATGACCTTGAAATGACCAGTGGTCATCTGTTAATCCTGGCCAACCTTCATGTCAAGTTTGAAGACTCTAGGTCCAAGCATACCAAAGTTATACCATGAAATAAGAACTTTAACATTTTTACATTCAATGTCACAGTGACCTTGACCTTAGAATGAATGACCTTGAAATGACCAGTGGTCATCTAAGTGTGCTTGCAAACCTTCATGTCAAGTTTGAAGACTCTATGTCCAAGCATACCAAAGTTATAACAATTTTAACATTTTAACATTTAAGGTCACAGTGACCTTGACCTTCAAATGAATGACATTGAAATGACCAGTGGTCATCTTCTAGTACTGGCCAATCTTTATTTCAAGTTTGAAGACTCTAGGTACAAGCATACCAAAGTTATAACATGAAATAAGAACTTTAACATTTTTACATTCAAGGTCACAGTGACCTTGACCTTCAAATGAATGACCTTGAAATGTCCAGTGGTTACTTACTAGTTCTGGCCAACCTTCATGTCAAGTTTCAAGACTCTAGGTCCAAGCATACCAAAGTTATAACAACTTTAACATTTTTACATTCAAGGTCACAGTGACCTTGACCTTCAAATGAATGACCTTGAAATGTCCAGTGGTTACTTACTAGTTCTGGCCAACCTTCATGTCAAGTTTCAAGACTCTAGGTCCAAGCATACCAAAGTTATAACAACTTTAACATTTTTATATTGAAGGTCACAGTGACCTTCACCTTCAAATGAATGACCTTGAAATGACCAGTGGTCATCTGTTAATCCTGGCCAACCTTCATGTCAAGTTTGAAGACTCTAGGTCCAAGCATACCAAAGTTATACCATGAAATAAGAACTTTAACATTTTTACATTCAAGGTCACAGTGACCTTGACCTTCAAATGAATGACCTTGAAATGACCAGTGGTTACTAACTAGTTATGGCCAACCTTCATGTCAAGTTTCAAGACTCTAGGTCCAAGCATACCAAAGTTATAACAACTTTAACATTTTTTATATTGAAGGTCACAGTGACCTTGACCTTCAAATGAATGACCTTGAAATGACCAGTGGTCATCTGTTAATCCTGGCCAACCTTCATGTCAAGTTTGAAGACTCTAGGTCCAAGCATACCAAAGTTATACCATGAAATAAGAACTTTAACATTTTCGAGCACGCCGCCACCCCGCCCGCCCCCCCGCCCGCCCGACAACATCAATCTATAAGCCGAGATTTTTTCGAAAAAAATCCGGCTAAAAATGAGGGTGGGTGGGTGGGGGGGGGGGGGGGTATAGTGTTAGGGTGTGGTAGTCATTTATTAGATGATCTTTAAGAAAGAAAAAAACACTTTTTTTTTGGGGGGGGGGGGGATTCGGGGGGTGCTTGGGGGATGGTTTGGGTGGAGTCTATTGTGGTATGTCAGGTAAGAGTTGTTTTGTCAAAGTATCAATCAAATCTAATCATAAATAAAGAAGTTATGGCAATTTTAGCAAAATTTAATAATTTGACCTTGAGAGTCAAGGTCATTCAAAGGTCAAGGTAAAATACAACTTGCCAGGTACAGTAACCTCATGATAGCATGAAAGTATTTGAAGTTTGAAAGCAATAGCCTTGATACTTTAGAAGTTAAGTGGATCTAAACACAAAATTTAACCATAAATTCAAAGTTACTAAGTCAAAAAAGGGCCATAATTCCGTAAAAATGACAACCAGAGTTATGCAACTTGTCCTTTACTGTCCCCTTATGATAGTTTGCGAGTGTTCCAAGTATGAAAGCAATATCTATGATACTTTAGGGGTAAAGTGGACCAAAACACAAAACTTAACCAAATTTTCAATTTTCTAAGTATAAAGGGCCCATAATTCCGTCAAAATGCCAGTCAGAGTTACATAACTTTGCCTGCACAGTCCCCTTATGATAGTTAATAAGTGGTGCAAGTATGAAAGCAATAGCTTTGATACTGTAGGAATAAAGTGGACCTAAACACAAAACTTAACCAGATTTTCAATTTTCTAAGTATAAAAAGGGCACATAATTCTGTCAAAATGCCAGTCAGAGTTACATAACTTTGCCTGCACCGTCCCCTTATGATAGTTAGTAAGTGTTGCAAGTATGAAAGCAATAGCTTTGATACTTAAGGAATAAAATGGACCTAAACACAAAACTTAACCAAAATTTTCAATTTTCTAAGTATAAAAAGGGCACATAATTCTGTCAAAATGCAAGCCAGAGTTATCTAACTTTGCCTGCCCAGTCCCCTCATGATAGTAAGTAAGTGTACCAAGTTTGAATGCAATAGCATTGATACTTTCTGAGAAAAGTGGACCTAAACGCAAAACTTAACCGGAAGCCGACGCCGACGCCAAGGTGATGACAATAGCTCATAATTTTTTTTCAAAAAAAAGGTGTGCTAAAAATGGACCTTAACACAAAACTTAACCAACATTTTAAATTTTCAAAGTATAAAAAGCGCACATAATTCTGTCAAAATGCATGCCAGAGTTTTCTAACTTTGCCTGCCCAGTCCCCTCATTATAGTAAGTGTACCAAGTTTGAATGCAATATCATTGTTACTTTATGAGAAAAGTGGACCTAAACGCAAAACTTAACTGGACGCCGTCGCTAAGGTGATGACAATAGCTCATTTTTTTTCTCAAAACATAGATGAGCTAAAAATGACACACACATTCTCCACATAGTAAATTTTTGTGGTTTTAATTTAAAATGTTTTATTTTACTTTAAAGTTTGACCTTTGAGGTAGTCAAAGGATTGCTTAGTGCATGTCACAGTTGCCTACCTTGATGACACTTTCCCTGTCACAGTTTCCTACCTTGATGACACTTTCCCTGTCACAGTTGCCTACCTTGATGACACTTTCCCTGTCACAGTTGCCTACCTTGATGACACTTTCCCTGTCACAGTTGCCTACCTTGATGACACTTTCCCTGTCACAGCTGCCTACCTTGATGACACTTTCCCTGACATCAGCTGAGCTGGAATCGTTAAGAAGGTCTTGTATAAGCTTCAAAGTGAGGCTGCGCAGGCTGTCGCTGGGTATCATCTCCCAGAAGTCGCGCATCACACGGAACACTCCGACAACGGAGACCACACGGACTTTTGGCATAGGGTCATCAAGCAGCACCTGAGTGTGAGATGAGGATGAGTCTGGTTCTCAGAACACAGGGTTTAATGCAAGTGGGTAAAGTGCTGTCCAAGATAAGCCGGTGCAGTCCGCGCAGGATTATCTGGGACAACACTTTCCGCATTTATAGAATTTTTCATTTCAAGGAAGTCTGTTCTTAGCAAAAATCAAGTTCAGGTAAAAAGTAGAGATGGTATCGAATACCTACATCGGTATTCGAATATTCCCAAATCCATTCAATTGAATATTCCAATATTCGCATAAAACGGCTGGATTGATTAAACTTGTATTACTCAGTTTCGTATTCAGTAGGGATATTTAAGATAAATGGACACAGAAATACAATTGAATACACTTGTTGTGATGAGAAATAGAAAGAAAATGTAGCTTAATTCTAAAAACAAACTTTGAAAAAGCCTTTTTAGGGGAAATATATCAGAAAAGAGTGAAACGTTTTCTGCCTTAACTTCCATTGTTCTGTAAGTTACATGTATATTCATTTGCTGAGTACGAGGCTGTTTAGTAACGTTGCTGTCGAGTATTTGTATCGCTGTCGGCTGATACTATGACCGAAACTGTAATCCGGCACAAATAGAAGGAAAAGCATCATATGATAGAATTTTATTTTTATTTGAAATTTTAAAAGTAACGATAGCATGTACGTTTATACAAAGACACATATCAATAAGGCATGCAAAGTACACCAAATATTCAAGAACAAATATAAGAAAAAACATCATGTCATAAAATTTAATTTTTATTTGAAACTTTAAAATAACGATATCATGCATGTTGCGGTCTTCTTATCCACAGACCGTGTAATGAATTTCCATACTTAATTATTATTCGCCAGTCAATTGAAGCCGTTAATTGGCACCCCATTGACAAACTGATGTGTATGTTGCATTGCGCAGTCAACGCTGATAAAGGCCACGCTGATCAGTTTGACACGAAGAACGTCACATCAAACATGTTAATCCCAAGTGATTTTGGATGGGAATTAGTAAGCAGCTCGCAGGTCATTAAATATAAGGGCAATTACATTTGAAAACAAAAAATAAACAATTGCGAATATGTGAATATCAATTTTGTTATTCGAATACTGACCATTCAATCAAATATTCGAATAATTTTGCCATCCCTAGTAAAA
This sequence comes from Dreissena polymorpha, assembly GCF_020536995.1. Classification (NCBI taxonomy): domain Eukaryota; kingdom Metazoa; phylum Mollusca; class Bivalvia; order Myida; family Dreissenidae; genus Dreissena; species Dreissena polymorpha. The sequence goes on along the minus strand of NC_068369.1, from coordinate 25,455,061 downwards.
AGTGTCATCTCTCATTAACGTGTATGGATTTATGTACATGCATTTACATGGTTCAAACAGAAATCTCAAACCTAAATTCAAGCACTTTTCAAGGCCAAATTTTCATTTTCAAGCCCGAGAACGGTACATTAGTTTCCTGTTTAAAAAATGCATTTTCAAGCCAGATTAACACATTAAATATCATTTATTTGCTCAAACACATTAAACTTATTCCACAATAACTCGTACATGTTCCGCTAGCCCAAAAACAGCCACATATGCTGTCTTGCGGTCTTCGCAAGAAAATTTCTTTGCTATGGTACTGTCATGGAACATAACCTGAAATAACTTTGTAATGTTTTTATTGAAATTGAAAGGATTGATGTGTGCAAACGGTATGCAATACCCACAATACTTCCGCTTTCAACATATCATTTTTTGTAACGAATTTGTCTATGGATGTCTTCGAGTTTGATACTGCTGCTGATGGTTACCAAGGTTATGGAATTTGAATATCTTCTATCTGCACACTCTCTGTGGCTGTGCCTTCCTGGTTCGACACAGATGGGCTGTTGTTGTTTATGTCTGTTCTAGATTTAACAGTTTTAACAATAGTACCTTCCTGTTTCACAAAATCACATCACAGGAACCCTGTTTGCTTCTCAATTTCATGTTTTCTTTGTGGGTTTCCCCTTTCTCGTGGCTTTTCAAAGCGCTTTCCCACATCCCCCTGACATCAATGGTCTTCATACAGACCCGACAATGTGCTTTTTAAATGTCATTTGTTTTCTGTACTCAGGAATATTTAGTTAACCACCCTGATTTGAAACAACACTTCCTCATCACTGCGTTTTCACTCGCAAAAATTTATCACAATGAAAAACCTCTGACGTAGTACACATAATCTGTGACGTGTACACATAACCTTTCGAACTCAATAGTGTACGAAACTTATATTTCGTATTCAACTTTTTGCGTGAAGGAATTTTTGATAAATTTTCGTAATATTCTCCTTAAGAACGAATAAGTTTATAATTAAAGCTATGATAAAAGTAATTTTGAGCTGAAATAAACATTTTCAAGCCTTTTTTACATTAAATAAGCACTTTTTCAAGGTCAACCTTTGTTCAAGGGCTTTTCAAGCCTAGGACCCGTTTTCAAGCACTTTTCAAGCCCTGTGCAAACCCTGATTAAGCCTAGTTTTCCCAGAACACATTCAAATGAGCATCATAACAATTAAATGAGCCTATCACTTACTAACACATAATCAGATTTTCCCAATGAAAGAATTATGAGATCAATCACAACGCATTACACTTAACCCTTTAAGCGCTGGAACCGAATTTTGAAGGCCTTTGCAAACAGTTTGGATCCAGATGAGACGCCACAAAACGTGGCGTCTCATCAGGATCCAAACTGTTTGCTTTTCTGATAGTATTCTTTGAAAAAAAATCGAAGAAATGGCTAATTTTAGAAATTCAGCAGACGACATTTTAGCAGACGACAAATTTCCCAGCATGCAAAGGGTTAAATATGCAAAATACAATAAGTGTACCGATAGCAGATCAAACTGTTTTTGCAGTTCTGCGTCTGCCTCCTGGACTGTCATCTCGGTACCCTGCAGTGGGAACATGTCAAAGAATAGGGTCGCTGTGTTGGCTCGCACCTGGCTGTTGGCTACCTGTAAGACATATAAGCCTTGATCTGTGAAAAGGGGGTTAAATGCATGCAAGTTAAGTGTGGTCCCAGAGGCTAATCAGGGACGAGACTTTCTGCTTTTATCGTATTTTTCATTTAAATGAAGTGTCTTCTTTTGTAAAATCCAGTTATGATGAAAAATGTCCCTGATAAAGTAAACACAAGAGGCTCAAGGTCACTTTGTTGGCTCGCACTTGGCTATTAGCTACCTGTCAGACATATAAAAACAGTAATATGTAGTGATTTTTCTAACTGTCAGATATATTAACGGTTACAAACTGTGCATTGCTTCTTCTACCACATATGACAATTGTGACATATGGTGATTTGCAACCTGTAAGACAAATAGCAAAGGTAATATTTGGTATTTGCTACATGTTAGACATTAGTCACTGTTAAATATGGTATTTGCTACATGTCAGACATATAGTCATTGGTACATAAGGAATTCACTACCTCTCAAACATATATTCACTGGCACATAGAGTATTTGCTACCAGTAATACATACAGTTACTGGTACATATGGTATTTGCTACCTGTCATACATATAGTCACTGGTACATAAGGTATTTTCTACCTGTCAGACATTTAGTCACTAGAAAATTTGGTATTAGCTACCTGTCAGACATATAGTCAGTGGTACATAAGGTATTTGCTACCTGTCACACATACAGTCACTGGTACATACAGCCTTAGCTACCTGTCAGACATATAGTCACTGGAACATACAGTATTTGCAACCTATCAGACATGTAGTCACTGGTATATACAGTATTTGCTACATGTCAGACATATAGTCACTGGAACATACAGTATTTGCAACCTGTCAGACATGTAGTCACTAATACATACAGTATTTGCTACCTGTCAGACATATAGTCACAGGCACATAAGGTATTTTCTGCTTGTTAGACATATAGTCACTGGTACATACAGCCTTTGCTAACTGTCAGACATGTAGTCACTGGTACATACAGTATTTGCTACCTGTCAGACATGTAGTCACTGGAACATACAGCCTTTGCTACATGTCAGACATATAGTCACTGGAACATACAGTATTTGCTACCTATCAGACATGTAGTCACTGGACCATGCAGTATTTGCTACCTGTCATACATATAGTCACTGGACCATACAGTATTTGCTACCTGTCAGACATATAGTCACAGGTACATACAGCCTTTTCTACCTGTCAGACATGTAGTCACTGGAACATACAGCCTTTGCTACCTGTCAGACATGTAGTCACTGGAACATACAGCCTTCGCTACCTGTCAGACATGTAGTCACTGGAACATACAGTATTTGCTACCTGTCAGACATATAGTCACTGGTACATACAGCCTTTGCTACCTGTCAGACATGTAGTCACTGGTACATACAGCCTTTGCTACCTGTCAGACATGGAGTCACTGGAACATACAGTCTTTGCTACCTGTCAGACATGTAGTCACTGGAACATACAGTATTTGCTACCTGTCAGACATGTAATTACTGCTGCACACGGTACTTTGTACCTGTCAGACATGTAGTCATTGGTACATATGGTATTTACTATATGTCAGACATATATTCACTCGTACATACAGTCCTTGCTACCTGTAAGACATGTAGTTACAGGTACATAAGGTATTTGCTACCTGTCAGACATATAGTCACTGGTACATATTGTACTTTTTACCTGTCAGACATATAGTCACTGCTGCATACAGTATTTGCTACCTGTCAGACATATAGTCACTGGTACATATGGTATTTGCTACCTTTCAGACATATTGTCACTGGAACACAGTATTTGCTAACTGTCAGACATATAGTCACTGGTACATACAGCCTTTGCTACCTGTCCGACATATAGTCACTGGTACATATGGCATTTGCTACCTGTCAGACATATAGTCACTGGTACATACAGTATTTGCCACATGTCAGACATATAGTCACAGGTACATACAGCTTATGCTACCAAGACATGTAGTCACTGGTACATACAGTTTTTGCTACCTGTCAGACATACAGTAACTGGTACAGAGGGTATTTGCTACCTGTCAGCAGGGCTCGACATTAACGGTAGTCTGACTGTCCGGGACAACCAAATTGTTAGTCTGGACAAGTAAATAAAGAATTTGCTAGTCCGACGGGACAAGTGGTTGTTATAATTTAATTACTTAGAAAAAATGCCTTTAAATCCGTTATTTCTGTGGAGTTACCACAAAACTTGTTAGATTATATTTTGTTTACGTATAAACGACAAAGAGCGAGATATTCCGATACTTCCATGTGATACTACACCTCACTGTTCACAAGGGAAGCAACCCTTAAAATTTTTCTTTGCCAAGATAACAAGAATATTCTCCCTTGTAAAGAATATGCATTTTACAACACAGGTACAAACTTATCTTACAGACAATTACCGTAGTGACGTCATCTCTACGTATAGAATGATTTTACGATTAGAATTTCAGTTACCTTTTTTTTTTGTAATGTTAATTGATATTGATTTATTTGTCAATCCTATTTTGTAAATGGCCCAAGGCGAGGGGACATTTTCAGGGACAATTTGGTCAGTGAGTTGTGTTAATGTTGTTCAAAATATCAGTTCAGTACTAGGGCTGTAAAGATACATTTGAATATTCGAATTACTCGAATACGGCTGTGGACAAATCGTATTCATTATTCGCCACCTCCCGAACCAAATATTTGATGAATACAAACAATGTGGTTTCGAGTTTGAAAATTTAATCATCTTCTCTTACCTTACAAATGAAGGTTCATACAATAAACCCCTATATTTAAATGTTCTTCTTCTTATTCCTTTTTCATCATGTTTACCCCACCCACTATGTTACACAGTGAGATTATCAACAAAAATGGCGGGCACCGGTTTAATATTTACATTGAATTGAAAAATCTTTCGATGGCTGTTTAATGTTTATTTAGGGAAATACAAGTGATTTGATGCTTTTTTGTTTATCTTAACGACAATGATTTATTGTATATATAAAATACATGTATATTTTATTCAATATATCAAATGAGCATATATCAGATAGGTGACATTGAAATATCATCTACATCACCTATCTGGCATATGCTCATTAAAAAAAATGTGAATGAGTACTGTCACTAATGTGTCAACTGTTGACTCTTAATTGTTCTACTCAAGGATTTTATTGGTACTAGTCATGTTTGCTCAAAAGTTTAAAAACTGTGTTCAAAGTTTAAGCAGTTCTAGTGAGTGTTTTGTTATTTCAAAGTGTTATATTTAATATTTTCAGTATGCAATTATAATCAATTAAATTAATTGACAAATACTCATAGTTTCATACTATATAATGTCCTGTCAAGTTGTCAGTATTACTTTTGTTCATTGAATTTCACATGTGCGAATAAATATACGTATTCGCCGCCCTGTATTCGTGATATGTATCGTATTCGTCACCTAGGTTATTCGTTACAGCCCTAAGATATACCACCTACATGAAGGGATCTCCACATGATTGGTGCATACAGATTACACAGCATGTCTTCTACCCCTCTCTGTTTCTTCTGCCCGTGGATATAACTCAGAAGCTGAAATGTAGTAGGAAAGGCATTGTCTATGCACTTCTTGATTATTATCTTAGTATTTTATATAGATTGTCTTAAGAAAACATTTTTTATAAATGATATGCCTATTTTAATTAAGAAAATTTGAAATCATACGCCTATTTTTATAAAGAAAATTTGATGAAACTAAGAAACATTATTTAGAAATGAAATCAATGTAACTTTGTACTTAAAACTGTCTTAGACGATAATCCTTTGGAATTTGCATTTTGCATGTGTGCTTTATAGTGGGATATACAAATGTGGTCATAATAAATATGTACATATGAATAAATTACATATTTGAGCCTGGTCATGGGGTTAATCCGTTTGCCTGTCATCCAAGTGTCATCCCAGATTAGCCCTAGCACTCTACACAGGCTAATCAGGGACGATACTTTCCACTCACACTGGATTTTCACTCAGAAGAGACTTCCTATAAACAAAAAAAATCAAAAAAGGGGAAATCATTCCTGATGAGCCTATGATTACCCCAGTTTTCCCATAACACTGCTTATTTAAAAGATGTGAAAGCCCTTCTTCACATTTTGCTAAGGAACAGGAGAAAAGCCTACAGTTAAGCTGAGAATATGGTAAATGAGTTGTTCTACCATGTTTGTTTTTTTTTGCTCATTCTACTAAATTAACCAGAGAAGTGTTTGTCAGAAACACAATGCCCCCTATTGCGCCGCTTTGAAATAAAATTTCAATATATCATTTGGCAGGTTTAGAAATTATCTCCCTTTCAAAGCTAATTACTTCCCATGGATTGTATTTTTTGACTTTTGACCTTGAAGGATGACCTTGACCTTTCACCACTCAAAATGGGCAGCTTCATGAGATACACATGCATGCCAAATATCAAGTTGCTATCTTCAATATTGCAAAAGTTATGGCCAATGTTAAAGTTTTCAGACGGACGCACAGACCAGACAGGCAGACAGACAGACAGACAAACGGACAGACAGTTTAACTGCTATATGCCACCCTACCGGGGGCATAAAAACCAGAAGCATTCAAGCGTTTTTGAAAGCCCAACAATAAACTCCATACCCTCTTGAGAGTTGGGAACAGTTCTGGCTGAGCGTGCACGGCATGGTCCATGTACTTCTGTATGCAGGCTCGCTCAAACCTCTCACGTCTGTCACCAGAGAGGCCCTGCCATGCCCGGAAATATATCTCCCCGTACTTCACGTGCCATGAACTGGGAATACACATGGGCAAAGTTAGCATACTTCAGAGCTGAGCTCTGGAAAAACAAGGCTTGATATATATGCATAAATTGTCATTCCAAATTAGCCTATGCAATTTGCACAGGCCAATCAGGAAAGAAACTTTTCACTTTTATTGTATTTCATTATTAAGAGAAGAATCTTCTTAGAGAAATTCTCATTTAGACCAAAAGTGTTGTACACTGCACAGGCTAATCTGGTATGACTCTTCACGCATTATGCCCCACTGCACAGGCTAATCTGGTATGACTCTTCACGCATTATGCCCCACTGCACAGGCTAATCTGGTATGACTCTTCACGCATTATGCCCCACTGCACAGGCTAATCTGGTATGACTCTTCACGCATTATGCCCCACTGCACAGGCTAATCTGGTATGACTCTTCACGCATTATGCCCCACTGCACAGGCTAATCTGGTATGACTCTTCACGCATTATGCCCCAATGCACAGGCTAATCTGGGATGATTCTTCACGCATTATGCCCCATTTTCCAGAAAGAGGCTCAGTTTTTTATAGCCTTACGCGAACTGGGGACACAAACTGGCAATGTTTGCATACTTCACAAGGTGTAGGGTGATTCTTAAAAAAGGGGTGTGAAAGCTCAGTGTGGTGACATTTGCCAATAATTTTATCCATCTTAGGAAATCTCAGGTCTTACAATTTTAATTTATGTAAGCACAGTCATACTATTTTCATTTGTCATTGAATAAGTACGCACTTAGGTTTCAAATTATTTTCATTCTTTATGCGTTGACCAGTCCGGTGGGCTTCATGGTAGAGGCCTACAAGCACTGATGTACAACTTTCTGAGAGGTCTACAAGCACTGATGTACCACTTTCTGAGAGGCCTACAAGCACTGATGTACCACTTACTGTGAGGCCTACAAGCACTGATGTATCACTTACTGTTAGGCATACAATCACTGATGTACCACTTACTGTGAGGCCTACAAACACTCATATATCACTTACTGTGAGGCCTACAAGCACTGATGTACCACTTACTGTGAGGCCTACAAGCACTGATGTACCACCTACTGTGAGGCCTACAAGCACTGATATATCACTTACTGTGAGGCCTACAAGCACTCATATACCACTTACTGTGAGGCCTACAAGCACTGATGTACCACTTACTGTGAGGCCTACAAGCACTCATATATCAATTACTGTGAGGCCTACAAGCACTGATGTACCACTTACTGTAAGGCCTACAAGCACTGATGTACCACTTACTGTGAGGCCTATAAGCACTGATGTACCACTTACTGTGAGGCCTACAAGCACTGATATTGTAGCATTCTGCCGATTGCTTGGTCTATTTATTGTTACTTTACAGATAAATTCTGAATGGTTAATAAAATGACTTTAAGACAATAAATGTTTCAAACTGTTTTTTATTTGTTAACTTCCGTTTCTTTTGTGTTAAAAAAAACTATATAATATTACATGTATACAGGCACCCACTGTCTTACAAATAATGTGTACTAGTTACACTGATCCTCTTGAACAGATACAGATTATTCCCAATATAGCGATATTAAAAAATATTCAATATAATCAGCTTATCATAGACAGATCAA